>NC_065587.1:88864004-89171661 GCF_024542745.1 Macaca thibetana thibetana | reverse complement strand
TTACTATACCTCTTTGGAAATTATAATGTCAAATTTATTATTTTGTAAATGTTTTAAGTTTTCTAAATTTTGTACTTTTGAAAAATTGTAACTTGAAATTTTGGGTATGTTGATTAATAATAAGAGTTGAAGGAACCCCATATCACATCTAGCATTTTGTGGAGAACCGTGGGTATGGAATCCAAGCTTGCCTGGTGTACAGGCACTTGCCAAACCTCTGACTGTGCTAATGGGGTCAGTCCTGCAGGATTGCAGTCATGTCCACGAAGAGGCTGGGCCTCTAGAGCACGGCCCATGTGATGAGTTTCAACAATTGGAGCACCTTGCTGCAGAATCAGTTCAGCCATGTCAATTGGTATTGATCATGGGAAGAGCTGGAACAATCCAATGATCTGTGTGCTGTGTACTAAATTGGCTGCAGTTTCGATCCTTGTCATACCTTTAGTGGTATTTTAGCCATGCTTTATATAGCAACTTGTTTTTGTTTTAGAATTACTAATAGAAGGGTGTTTTTAAAGTTCTTAAACATTAGCATATTAAGCCATCTCTCAAGAGGAATGACTTTGTGTTTTTCAGCTTGATAGTAAGTATAATCTTCATTTTCATTTCAAGTTGTTCTCCTGAAGGAGCTGAAAGTTACGCTTCTGAAAACTCTCTTTTAAAGCTTTGAAATAATAGACAACAGATTTATTGTTCATATTAGGATTTATGACCTAATCTAAAGGGTTAAAGTTGTGAGGATTAAATGAACTAATAAATAGAAAATGGTTCAAACAGTGCATGGTCCAGAGTAAAAGCTACTTAAGTGTTAGCTATTATTCTTCTTATTATTATTGTTGTTGTTGTGTTGTTTGTTATGACTACTATGGAGAGAGAATACTTAATGAATTCCAGGTTTAACATGCTTATTATTCTCAGAGTAGATGCAGTGTGGGTCAACTCCTGAATTCATAAAAGTCCCATTCTGGCTGTTGCAAAGCCTGACATAAAGGGAACCCTCTTTTCTATTCAGGGAACGCAGATGCCAAAAGTCACTTCATATTAAATATTTGCATCATTTTTTATTCTGATGTCCATGTGCGTAAAGTTTTCGGTTTTGTGTATGAAAATGTCTCTTAGTGCTAACATTTGTATTTGTCCATGAAGAACACTAGTTTAAAGAATTAAACTGAAAATTTTAATATAAGGGAACCAGTGAATTTAGTGTCTTGTAGCTTGCAAAAAGAGGAAACGTGTTTCTTTAATATTTAGTATGGATTAATTGGCTTTATTAGCTCATTTTCAACATGGGCCTCTAAAATGTCATTTAATGTCACCTTTATTTTTAAATAAAAAATATACAAGGCATTTTAATTCACTTTATAGAGTCAAAAGTGATTTTTTAAAAAGGTAGTACATTGATAATGCATGAATATAATTATTAACATACCTTGTAAACTTTCTTATAAAATGTTTGCACATTTTATGAATTTGGCTATAAATTCTAACAAGATGAATTGAGCAAATCGCTTTCTTAATATTTTAATTCAAAAAGCCTAAAGGGAAGAAGAGAATAATGGCCAACTGGAAATTTAGTATTATCCTTACATTTAAAGTACAAACCATTACAATGTAATAAAATTAATCCAGACATTTCCAGGGCAAGTGTGGCTGACCTTTTGTTCACCAACTACTGACCCCAGGGTGAATGCAAGAGGCTTGCGGAGGGAAAGTCTGTTTGTTTGGCTTCAGTCCCTGGTATTTAAATTGCATTCCCTAATCAAATGAAAAGGCTGTCCTCTCTATCAGGTTACAGAATCCATGGCAACATTTGGCCTTTTATATCCATAATGTTAGCCTTTTTGTTTGCATCTAAGTAGAGACACCTGGAGCAATGTTAACATTAACCGATTTAGCATTAATAGCTTCATTATATAAGAATTTCTGATCAGATAGCTGTTACTTTTGTTATATTGCTTCAGCTTGTATTGTTGTCATTTTTTATCTCCCTGCTTGGCAACCAGGCAATGATTTGCAAATTTTTTTTGTCTTGATTAATTAAGCAATATAATTATCAGTAACCGTGATGCAGTCTTTGCTCAACAAAGCTTCTGAGAGAAAACAATGGTAAGTCTGTTAGTATGAATGCATTCCACGCGTCCCAGATGCATGAGGATATTATGGACAATGAGGGGAAAGGCCGCCTGTGAGCGAGGACAAAGGGTGCCACGCAGACTCGACACACTGCACATACCGCCAGGGACATGCTGCGGGCTCCCTGGGACACAGACGCCTCGTTAGATTACAGCTAGTCAGCAGAGATTAATTCTCAGCCATTTGGTGCAATAATTTACCCATTCCCCAGCCTTTTAACTAGTGTTCCTTACTGTGGAAGGGAAGGCTTTGTACTCAAAAGGTTTATTTAACCTTGCCTACTTTTAGGGATCTCCACCAAAATCATTAATTTTTTCTTAGAAATTGTAATGACGCAGCTGCTTGAAGTTAAGGAATATTCCTTTTGAAGGACAGGATATGCATAAGTTTCCAAAATTGTAGGTAGAGTCAAAGGCATTCTTCTAGCACCTGTATATTTCATCTGAGTATAGTATGACTCTGTGGTCTAAGTACATTTATTTTACTGTTCTCTGGGCAGCCATGCTTCTCTAAGAATAATTTTAATCCTTTTTTGGGAGAGAGAAAAAAAAAAAAACCTCATCAGTACACAAAAGTCTTGCTCATTGGACAGAGTCATGCATATTCAAAGTGTACTTTCATTCACTCGGCCTCATTAATAGCGTATGTAATAATGTAGGGCTATTTGTAATACAAGCTTACAGGCAGCATTGCTTCCAAGTCCTTTGAAATTTAACATATTTCGCTTTTTCATTCCATACACCTCCCTTAAATATACAAATTATGTGCCTGGCAGAATCCGCCTCCTCTTAATAATACACAGCATTTGTGAAATGGTATGTTGAAGAAGTGTGGGTGTGCTTGTGTGAACGCATAAAACCCTCTCATCTGAGAGGGCCTGTTCACTTCTTGAGCTTTGGATTGAACTTCTTTTTTTCATTAAAAAAAAAAAAATCAGTGTGCTTAGCAGCATCATTCCATTGTTGAATTACTTTCAAAATAAGTCCATCTCCATAAACATTGAGACAATCGTTCTTTGGTCGTAGAAAAGAAATGTGTTATTGTTAGACTTATGTTTTTTCCAGCTTTTATTACTAAGTCAGCAGTCAAGGAAAGACTTGCATATAGAGTAGAAAGTGAGTGATTCAAGGGGTTTGTTAAAATGCCCGAGTTGTTCTTCAGAAAAGTGATTCATAGAGCCTCCACACTGCAGTGAGTACCCACGCTGCTTTCCCTCCCTTTCAGTATCTGGAAAGTAACACTGGTGTTCAAAATGTTTGCCTTTAGAAATTTGCGAAGGTAGGTTTTAGTGGTTTGGGCATGTTTGTTTCCAGGCATAGTAGTGACTGACTGGTGACCGGTTCACCAGAGGGTAGATGTTGAGAAGCAGCCTTGAGCAGGAACAGTTGAGACAAGAGGAAGTTTTGGTGAAGTGTCCTCCTCTTCACCTCAACCAGAATGTCCCTTTTGTAAATGGAAAACATGCTAAAGTCCTCTGAATTCTGCTTACTCAGCCCTGGTACACATGGGCATGGAGAAAAAAATGATAGTGATGCAATGATTTCTGAAAAGCATAGGAGGGAAAGTAGTAAGACAGGAAATGGGACCCCAGAGTTATGGTTCTAAGCCTACCGCAAGATGGTAGGTGTCTTGGGCAGATCTTTCCATTTCTTTGAACCTTAGCTTCCTCAGCTGTGAAGTGCTGGTTGAGAATCAAGGCTTCTCTGTAGTCCTTAAAGGGATTCTAAATACCTTTTTTTTTTTTTTTTTTTTTTTTTTGGATCCTTTTGTTCCTAGCTGCCCGTACCTTTCCTTAAGTAATCCTGACTATCCCCAGAGCTTCATGGAAGTAGTCGCTGGCTCTCTTGAAGGTTCAGCAGCTGTTGTGAGTGAGTGAGAGTGTGTGGGTGTGGGTGTGGGTGTGGGGGTGTGTGTGTGTGTGTGTTCGTTCGTGTGTTCGTGTGTGTTCGTGCATCCCTCTTCAGGGTGACATCTAGCCCAGGACCTGTACCTGGAGCAGGTGCCCAGAAATGCTGGGAAAAGGCTGATGTGCCAGAATTTACAAGAGCATTTGCACATGAGAGGCTGAGAGGAGCCTAGGATTGGCACTGAGTTTGAAAGGAAGTCTTTTAAGCTTACTAGTGTGACCTCATGGTATAGGGAGAGTGTTTGACTTTGCAACATGGTTATGTAAATTTCTTTCTTTTCATTTTATATGTGCAGGTTTTCTTAAATATTTATCCCAATCACAGCCAACTAACCTGTTTAAGATTAAATCATGCCCTTTAAAATGCTCTGGGAACTTCTCAGGGAAAATAAATTGTTAACCTTTGAATACACAAAGAATTATTTATTTAGAAAAGATCATTGAAAATACCAAACAACCAGAATGTACTAAAATAGGTTATTAAATGGATTACTATGTTATGTTCTGTTTGGATAATTTATTATTATTGTTATTAGCATTATTTTTAGTAAAGGAATGACATTGAGAACTATGTGAAAAGGCATCTGTCATTTGCAGATGTTAAATTAAAATCAAATTTCTTCTCTAATTCATTGCCACTTCTAATTAGAGGAATTCCCTAGATACAAGGGATTTGTATTATTCCTTTTGTCCAGTTTTTGAAAGACTGAGTCACCCACGAACAGTTGCTGAAGAATACTAAAGAACGTTTATTTATACAATAAGCCTTGATACAGATGGAAGAAAATCTATAGCCGACTATTATTAGCTCTTAGCCGCTGTTTTATCTTTCACAACAATTTGGCTTTTGAGAATTTCTTCTCAACTGATTTTCCTCAGAAGTTGACGTTATTTCCCCTTTTTTAAGTTGGTCTTTGCATATACATCTTCTTCTTATTTGCTTTATCTTCTCTCCTTTGGCCAGCCAGAGAGCCAGCCTGTGTAAATGCATACCAAATGGCAAATGGTAGTGTAAGAAAGCAAGGCAGCTCTCATTCTCTGCCTCTGAGCTACTCAGTAGGAAGGGCCTTTTGACTCAAGAGACAGCAGGCTCCCCAGACCCCTCAGCATTCAACTGCCTAGGTTCCTGCACACAGGTGCACACAGTGTCAGCCACTCAGCCCAGCAAGGAGGATGGGTGTCTGGAACACATAGAACTTTTCTGTGAAAAGGAAAGAGCACTCATTGCCCCAGAATCAGAGAATTTATCTTTACAGTAGTAGTTTCTGTGCAACACTTGAAACGTATTAGTTTGTTGTTGTTGGGTTTTTTCCTTTTTTTTTTTTTTTTTTTTCATTATTACTTTCATTACAACTCCACCTCGCCAGTTACTGGACTGCTTTTAGTATAAGCCATAAGAGGAAGTACACTTATTTTTTTATGCAGAATATTTTTTAAATAAACTCTTTGAAGTGTGGTGTTACTAAAGATAGATGGAAGAAAGGGTTATTCTTATTATTTCTTATTTGTACCTACTCTTAGACTATGAGTAGGTCCTTGATTTTCCTCTTTGGAACTGAAATGCCTGTGTTTTCTACCAGTACTATCTTAGAGGGAAAGCTCATTATTAGTCATCGCTAGTAGAACTAACAGTCTCATCCTTCTTTGCTCCCATTTGAATTCTCACAGGCCCGACTGCTTCCTCTGTGCTGTAGATAATGATATCAAAATAGTTTTGCCCAATCTTTGCAGTTTTTAGATCTTTGTGTTTTAATTGTGGAACATTTTTCTCAAACCCACCAAACAGAAATGTGGAAGTGGAAGAAGGTTACTCAGGACCCCAAGGCCACTCCCTTCACCCTTCCCCTGGCCTTTCATGCATCTCCATGAAGCAAAAGACAGATGGTCACGAGAGGCCTTATTCTAGAAATGTCGAAAGGGGCAACAGATTTGGTTAATGCCCAGCAATCAGTCCCTTGGGAACAGGAGTGCTTCATTTAGTCAAGCAAGCAACATCTATCCGTTGAGGCTGCTTCATGCCAGATACTGTGTCAAGGGTTGGGGGTCCCACTCTCCTGGAATCTAAATTTTAGTAAGGGAGATGGCCACTAAATAAGTAAATAAATGGTTGAGCCGAGACTCTTTTATAGGAATGGGTGTTTCAAAGAAAGTAAAGCAGAGTGATAGAATGGGCAGGAAGAAGGCTGCTTTAATTCAGATAGGGAGATGTCTGGTTTCCAGTCAGCATGGAGGAAGCTTGGTAGTCATCACTGCCATCCTCACAGTGAAGGTAAGTTTTAGTGGTTTGGGCATGTTTGTTTCCAGGCATAGTAGTGACTGGCTGGTGACCGGTTGACCAAAGGGTAGATGTTTAGAAGCAGCCTTGAGCAGGAGCAGTTGAGACAAGAGAGACTGTATCAGGCAGATATAGAGAATCACAGCTTATCAGAACAGAAGCCCAGTAGCAGAAACCTCTGGGAAACCAATACCACAATAGGAATACTTAAATTATAATTCACCCATTGCAGGAGGCTTAGTGTGGACAAATCTGAGAGTTAAATAGAGTCAAGTGGGGCTGGCTTGTAATCCCTCACACTTTTGTGAGTTTTACCTCTAGGATACTTACCAGGTTCTCACAGTAAAAACTGGAGGAAAATCCCCTCTTTGGCAGAAAAAGGGAGAAAGCAGCCATTTGGAAATACAGTTGACCTTTCAGCAACGTGGGTTTGAACTCTGTGGGTCCTCTTACACATGGATTTTTTCTCAACCAAACTCAGATGGAAAATATACAGTATTTGTGGGAAACGAAACCCATGTAAATGGAGGGCTGACTTTTGGTATTTGTGGGCCAATTGCAGGAATTAAGTATGCTTGGATTTTGGCATGCACAGGGGTGGGGCATTGGTTCTGGAACCGGTCCCCCTCATATACCTAGGGATGACTGTATACCCAAAGTATGTTGTTCTTCTTAACAAAGTCTGCCCTCAAGAGAAACTTTTTTTTTTTTTTTTTTGAGACCGAGTCTGGCTGCCACCCAGGATAGAGTGCAGTGGCACAATCTCAGCTCACTGCAACCTCCGCCTCCAGGGCTCAAGCAATCCTCACACCTCAGCCTCCGGAGTAGCTGGGACTAAAGGCATATGCCACCATACCCAGCCAAGTTTTGTATTTTTTTGGAGAAACGGGATTTCACCATGTTGCCCAGGCTGGTCTCAAACTCCTGAACTCAAGTGATCCACTCACCTTGGCCTCCCAAAAGTACTGAGATTACAGACATGAGCCACTGTTCCCAGCCAAGAGAAACTATTTTAACACAGCCTGTCTGGCCTGGGGGAAGGGAAACACTTAACACGAACTCCCTTTAGTCTTCCTATCTCATCTAAGTTGGGATTGGAAGGAGACAAGAAAACAAAACTGAGAAGCACTTTTGAAGGTCACAGTCCAGGGGCACAGGCTCACTGCAAGACTGAGACGTAATGCTAGGACTATAGAATGCTTCCTCTTTTCCATACCCAACTACTATGTCAGGAGGGCTTTTGTATAGTAACAGGGAGTACAGCTGAAAGAACTGCACATCCTAGATCTTATTCAAGAAAAGTTATGTAAAAAAAGCCTAGAAATAACATGGGAGGTGAAAGCAAGGTCATCCAAAGAAATTTTAACCTCTGACATGTACAGCTATAGAAAACAAGAAGCACGGCCTGTTAGCCAATTAACCATAAAACCCCACATTTGAGGCCTGATTACTTCAGTTCATTTTACCCAATACATCATATCCAGCTTTCAACAAAAAATACAAGGCATACTAAAAGACAAAATAAACAATTCTAAGAGACAGAGCAGGCATCAAAACCAGACTCAAACATGGCAGAGATTTTAGACTAATCAGGTTGACAATTTAAAATAACTATGATTAATATGCTAAGGATACTAATGGAAAAAGTGGACAGCATACAAGAAGAGATGGCTAATGTAAGTAGAGAGATAGGCACTCCAAGAAGTAATTAAAATGAAATGCTACAAACCAACAACCCTGTGACAGAAACAAAGAATGCTTGATGGGCTCATGAGTAAACTGGGCATGGCCAAGGAGAGGAATTGTGAGCCTGAGGATGTGTCAGTAGAAACTGGGAAACTGGAATGCAGAGGGGAGAAAAGGTTGAAAAACATCTGAACAGAACTTCCGAGACCTGTGTGACAATCATAGAAGATGTAACGACATGTAATGAGAATACAAGGAAGAGAAAGGAGAAGAAATTTTGGAAATTGTCATGGCTGAGAATTTTTCAAAATTAATGACAGATCCAGGAAGCACCAGGAACACTAAGCAGAATAAATATCAAAGTGTCTACACCTAGGCACATACAAAGCACAGAAAACCAAAAACAAAGAGAAAATCTTGAAAGGAGCCAGAGGGCTCCTATGCTGGCACCAGTGGCTACAGAGGAGCAAGGGTAATAAATAGGGCTTCTCTTCAGAAAGCGAGCAATCAGGAAGAGAGTGGCATAATATGTTTAAAGTGTTGAAGAAAAAAAAACAAAACACTAACCTAGAATTATGTATCCAGAGAAATTATTCTTCAAAAGTGAAGGAGAAAGACCTTGTCAGACAAAAGTTGAGGGAATATGTGATTAGTAGACCTGCCTTGCCTTTCCTTCGTCGTAAAAAAAAAAAGAAAGAAAGAAAGAAAGAAAATTATGTAAGTCATAAAGATGGACCCACCTAAAGAAGGGAGAAGCTTTAGAGAAGGAAGAACTACAGGTAAAATGAAATCTGTTTTTTTATTCTTTTTGGGGGACACACTGTCAGTCTGTTAACCAGGCTGTTAACTCAGCCCTTTTCTTATTCTTAATTGATCTAACAGATAAAATTATGTTCCAGATAATAATAGCAGCAAGTATTTCATGCTTATAGCATATGGATAAGTAATAAATGATAGCAATATTATAAGGATAGGAGGGAGGAATTGGGAATACTCTCTTATAAGGAACTTCCACTACCTGTGAAGCAGTATAGTGTTATTTGAAAGTGGATTTGGGTTAGTTATAAATGTATTTTCAAACTCAGGGCAACCACCAATAAAACATTTTTTATATAATATGCTGAGACAGGGGAAAAATTGACTCATACACAATTCTCACTTAAAACTAGACAAGGCAGCAAATGAGTGGAAGACCAAAAAAAAAAAAAAAAAAAAACAAAGAATAAGGACAATGAATAAAATACATGTCAGTGGTCTTAAATATATCAATTAAAAGAGACTGTCAGAGTGGGTGCCAAAGAAGCCAAGACCCAACTATTTATGTTGTCTACAAGAGACCCACTTTAAATATGAAGATACAGTTTAAAAGTAAAGGAATGGAGAAAGATATACCATGCTACCACTAATCAAAGAAAGCTGGAATAACTATATTAATATCAGATGGAGCTAACATCAGAGCAGGGAAAATCATCAGGGGTACAGGGGACATTACATAGCAGAACCTGCAAGGCCACAGTGAGGAGTTGGCCCAAATCCTGGACTTGATGAACTAGAGCAGGGGTGTCCAATCTTTTGCCTTCCAAGGGCCACATTGGTAAAAGAATTATCTTGGGCCACACATAAAATACACTAACACTAATAATAGTTGATGACCTTAAAAAATTGCAAACAACAAAAATCTCGTAATGTTTTAAGAAAGTTATGAATTTGTGTTGGGCCACATTCAAAGTCATCCAGGGCCACATGTGGCCCATAGGCCATGGGTTGCACAAGCTTAAGCTATAGCAAATTAGTTAGCCCCTCTAGCCTTCATCTCTTGCTCCATGAAGTAGGCATAAAGTGCTGGCCTCATGGGGTTGTTGTGAGAATTACATACTGTACATTGAGCACTGAGATCAGAACCTGGTCCAGTAATTAGGGGTCATAGTCATTGAGCTCATCATCAAAAATGAAATGTTCCTGGACTTTTAAACCCCTTGTCTATGATTCTTTTGTTATTTTGTCTTAATCTTGTAATCCAAAAATATCTATTATGTATATTATTTTCGTCTCTAATCACTAAGAATCATTGACTCTAAAGGCATCAAAAGAGAGTCACTTATAGGCCCAAATAAGTGATGAACCATCTGTAAAATATATTCATGGAGATGCCATACTGTTCCCATATTGACTTTCTCACTATTTGGAAATCCCTTTCTGTGTCTGGCTCAGGCTCTGCAAAATAGAATATAAATCTGTCTTTTCCCACCTTCAAGAATCTAGCCCAAGCCCAGTGAACCATTTCCTGAGCAGCCTCTCCTTAGAGAGTGCTGCTTTGCTGGTGCTACATGGAGTTATGTGTTCTGGAGGATGGTGCGTGGCCTTCCCCTTCACACATCCCACCCTGAACCATAGAACACACAAGAAGACATTTAGGATTGAACACAGTTTACTTTTCATAAAATGTTTATAAAATGTTCAGTGCATGGACTCCTTGGTGTTTCTGGTAAATAATGTGACTACTATTGTATTTCCTAATGGGAAAATTATTGTCTTTTGGTACAATATCTTAGCAGATTTATCTGTTACCCACTTTGACATCTCAGGCATAAATGCACAAGTACAAACACATCCTCTCAATTCATAATCCCTGTGGAATTGTGAATTTCCCAGAGGGGGAATTGAATCCTAAATCTCAGATGTGAAGAGAGCATTTTAGGTTGTCTGTTCTGACCTTTATGCAGGACACCCCTGACGGCATCCTTACCCGTGTGTTTGTGCACCAGCATCACTGGAGCACAAGACTAGCTCAAAGTCCACATAGCTCTCTGAATATCCAGAAACTACTTTTTCCCCCCTTTTAGCCTCTCATTTTTATCCTTCATTATTTCCAGTCTGGCACTTTATTCTCTCATTATTCATTAGAACTTCTTGATTGTCTGAGATTTACTTACAGGATCTGGTTAGAAATGTGGGAAAAACATATTGTTTGTAGTTCTAATGAAATACCCCCCAAGAAATTCTGTTTTCCTAAGTCTGTATGCAGGATTTAGGGTATTGCACATGGTTTCCCTGACGCGTGAGGTCAGTGCTTTGTTATTGGCAGATCACCAAGAGAAGACCTGCCCTGTAGTATGAGGTTCCACAGGTCTCGTACAGGTTGAGCCTTGATGGACGATCCTGATGCCTTAGTGATGAGGAAATTTTACCTTTGGCGCAGCTGGGGCCAAGCTTCTCAGGATGACCGTCCTTGGCCAGGTGCTTACATGGAAAGCAGCTCTGGTCTGCTCAGCCCAGTGGCAACCCTCCACTTGCCCATTCTCGCATGTGTGTAGAAACTTTCACAGTTTCTTTTCTTGTTTGCTTCTTCACCTAAAATTATTTTCTAATTCACTGTTGCAATATTCCCTACCAGTTACATTGATCTGTTTTAGAGATTGTGATCATGATTGCAATTACTATTGACTTCACAGACCCTTTCTTTCCATCGTTCTGTGATGGGCACTGGTATTTCTCTCCAGGTATAAAAACATGTACTCTTTCCTACCTGACTTTACCGTTTTGGTTTCTGGCCACCTAATTTGTGAGGAACACCCAACAGATCTGCAGCCTTTCCAATTCTCATCACCCACCAGATCTTATCTCCTACTGACACACAGTGAGGGTGCCTTCAGTTCAGCCTTTCCATTAAGTAAAAGATCGGAAACTTACCTGGTGCTCTGTATTGCTTTCATTTGGATGACCAGGACATGAAGTGGGTAGATGAGCAGGGGTGGGCAAGTATAGCTGTGCAGAATCTTTAGAGCAAGCTGATAATTTCTGCAGGGCATTTCATCAAGTCCCATATCATCTGGCTTCCCACACCTGTTCTTCAGCCTTTTCTCTTATCTCCATGCATTTCCGTAAATACCTATTCCAGAGCTTTCCATTCTTCTCAGATCCAGTCTAGGCCTCTACACCTGCCTCACTTCCTTTTGTGGCCCTACCTCTGACTTCACTTTGCTCTCAGGAATCCCTCAGGAGCGCTGTGCAGCCCTTTGCCATGTTCTGTCCACAGTCTTTCTGTTTATTTATCTGTAATACTTTAATCATTAACTGTAGGCACAGCATTCATATAAACCAGCTAGCACTCAGCTAAATTAGAATCTCTTGAAATGCCCTTTGGGGAACCCTGCCCTAGAAAAGACAGCCAGACCCACTTCATGCTTTCATTCCTATTTTAACATTTGTCCGGAGTGCTCCACTCTTCTCACCATGAATCTCTGCCAACACCCATGGTCATGACCACCTCCTACATGAAGCCTTCTATGGCTTCTCTCAGCTAGAAAAGAATTCTCTGTAGCTTCAGAATATTTTATCTGTGTCCACCCTAAAGCTTTTTTTCTCTTTTGCCTTTTTGAATACATAGTTTTACCTCTCCTGCAAACTACTTACAGTTCAGAGTCTCAATTTTTTCATGTCTGTATTCCCCCACAGCCCTTAACAGAACTTTGATCAAATGATGCAAATGAATAACTGTTAAACAGATGACATGTGAAATCTCTGCCCCTTTTGACCCAGAAAGATTCACTGTAGTCTTTAGAATTTTCAGACAAAGTTTTAGAGTCTTCTGAGTATTCATTTTTCCCAAAAGCTATATCTTCTGGTATTTTAGAGAACTTATTTATATAATACAGAGATAGGAATGTAGGGAAATAAAAATTCTGTTTTTCAGAAATAAACCTTACATTTCTCTTAAGGTTTTTACATGTATCTCAAAATTGTATTTTTGTTGTTGTTGTTGTTGTTGTTGTTGTTTACCTTGCTTCTCAGTACTATTGCAACACACTTTTGGGCATTTGAACCTTTTAGTCACTCTGTGAGGCCCATAGGGCAGACAACACTGCCCTTGTGCTCCATACATGTGTGTAGTTGATATGAGTGTAAATAATTTATCCAAGAGTACTTGATTCTGGTACCAAGTCCAGCATCCTGAATCCCAGTAGACTGAATCTCTTTAAGAGTAGAGAGGTATCAGTTTTCACACCTGTATGCAAATGCTTTTTATATTCTGTGTACACATCCTGTGTTCACATTATAGGTATATGTGTGAAGTCTAGGAGAAATTTGAATTCTAGACCTTCGTATTAAGTTACCCACCTCTTCCATGATAAAGGCAGTGCCAAAAATCTGGACACAGAAATCAGTCATATCATTGTTATGAACACAATACCTGCAGTTTTTTAGCAGAATGAGTAACTGACCAAACTGGGTAAGTTAAGCCACGCGCATTCTTCATTTGTCGTTTTCAATGTGGCCTCCCTCTCGGCAGTATTCCAGTCCTGGAGGCTGGAGGTTATCTGTGAGGAATCGGAACAGAGTTCGGTTGTTCATTGCCCTGCTTTGAACAATCAAGATGTCTGTATTGCGTCCTTGAAAGATTAATCCCCACAAATCAAATGGGTATTTTCAGATCATTTTCTGTGTCCCAAGGATTCTTTTTTGTCCTTGCTCCAACAACTGGGCATGTCCTTGTGCTGGCATGCTGGCTAGTGTTGCAACATGGACTTCAGTGTCATCACTTTGCTGCAAAAGGCTTTCTTTGCTTTCACAGTATCTTGCCAGGAAGAGTCCCTGGATATGAAGTGTCTTCATCTGGACCCAAACCTGAGAAAGAGAAATTAATTTGGGCTGCACCTTCTGGGTGTGTGCCTCCCCTGAGCACTGTACTTGTTTAGTCAAGGAACACATGATAGGGGCTCCACATGCAGCTCCTAATCTGCAGGTGGTAAGGAAATTCAGTTTGTCTGCAGTCGTGGAAAATCTTGTTAATCCCCAGGCTTTGGTCATCATGCTAGGAGAGGGCACTTAGGAGTCACTCAGAAACTTCAGGTGTTGTGAAATACACACGCTCAGCAGGATGAAATACCGAGATAAGGTTCTGTTTAGGACTAATACTTGATGTCGTCTTCCGTTAAATTTACCATTGAGCATGGGATCAGGAGTGAGTGCTCCATGAGAGCCCTTCCCCATCCACTTTGTGCAGCAGCAGCACTGTTTTCCCTGGCAGGACCCTCACCCTGTCTGTACTGGAGCCTCCTTTACTGCCTCAGTGTCCAGTGGTCTGCAGAGCCTAAAATACCTGACCATCAGTTTCCACTTCCCACTGAGAATACTGTCTTCTTCTAGGAAGTACTTAAGTACTAAAGTACTCCTTAAGTACTAAAAACTAAAGTCAGAGACTATCATCATAGGGATAGGAAAAAAGGACATAACATATCTTATGGGTCAGTATCCCCAACTTATGGGGGAATATATCCTAGTTAGCTTGGTGAATGAGTTTTCAGCAGTCATCAAACAAGCAGGAGGCTGTGTGGGTAGGCCGTCCTGTAACTCCACTGGTCCCATGTACCTTACTCATACTGTCACAGGTTGGGATATATCTTGCTATGAGGTAAGGCAAGTCCCTACCCAGTTCTTCTTTGGCTTTTTTAGTCAATTTCATTTCTATAAATGTCTCAAAGTCAGCTTGTCAAGATACATACATGCAATGCATTAAATCAATAGGTCAATCTAGGAAGGAAAGTCACAGCAATATTGAGTATTCTAGTCCAACAACAAATCTATCATTTCATTTATTTATACTAACATCTCTGAATAAAGTTTTGTAACTTTCTTTATACTTTCCTTGTTAGATCATTTTATATTTTTATGCTTTCGTAAATAATATTTCCTTTTCTAACCATTTGTTGCTGGTGGACAGAAATGCATTTGGATTTTTGGTGAATTTATTCTGTATCCGTTGACTTTGATAAACCCTCTTACTAATTCTGACCATATGCCATAGATTATTTTGGAGATTCTGTGAGTACAGTATATCATCTAAAAAAACGACAGTTTTACTTCTTCCTTTCTAGTTTGTAATCCTAATATTTGTGTCTTGCATTACTGTATTGGCAAGGATCTCCAGTGCAAATGTTGGTAGATGTGATGTAGGGGGATATTTCATTTCTCCTTCACAGTCTCCCACATCAGGTTCTCAATGTTTCACTATTTAGTAGTTGCTCTGGAATACTGTAGATATTCTTTAACAGATTAAGGAAGTTCCCTTCTATTTCAGGATTGCTAAGAATTTTTTTCCTTAACTGGATTTTGAATTTTATGAACCACTTGTTTAAATGTCTTTTGAGATGATTACCCAACTTTTGTCATTCAGTCTATTAATGTGGTTGTATACAGACTGATTTTACTGAAAATTGTGTTCTTGGGATATACCCGACTTGGTCATGATATTGTTATTTTTGCCCATTATGGAATTAGCTTGCTAATATTTTGTTAGGGTTTTTGTATGCATGTTCATGAGTGAGATTGGCCCCTCATTTTGGTATTAAGATTGTACTAGCCTAATAAAATGAGTTTGTTTTCTCTTTTCCTATACTATGGAAGTTTCTCCAAAATAATAGTTATTTGTTCTTTGAAGATTTTATAGAATTTGCCAGTGAAGGCATCTGAGCTGGCTTTTCCTTGTTAAAATGTTTTTTTCTACTATGTTTCATCTACTTTAAAGCTCATAGAATTATAGCTTTTATATATCGTCTTGTGTCTGTGTTTGCTAAATTTTATTTTTCTTCGCATTTGGCCATTTCATCTAAATTTTCAAATTTATAGCATAAAGCTACGTATATTTTCTAAGTATCTATAGTTGGATTCCTTTTTCTTTCTAATATTATTTATTTGTGCTTTTTTTTTCTTGATTCACCTTGCCAAAGAAATGTCAATTGTATTAGATGTTTTTCAAAGAACCAAGTTTTTTTTTTTTTTTCAACTTTTATTTTAGATTCCAGGAGTACATGTGCAGGTTTGTTACCTGGGTATATTGCATGATGCTGAGGTTTGGAGTATGAGTGGTCCTATCACCCAGGTACTGAGCTTAGTACCCAATAGTTAATTTTTCGACCCTTGCTCCCCTCCCTCCCCCTTCTACTAGTTCCCAGTTTCTATTGTTGCCATCTTTTTATACAATTTTTGTTGTTAACTTTATGTACATGAGTACTCAGTGTTTAGCTCCCGCTTATAAGTGAGAACATGCGGTATTTGGTTTTCGGTTTCTATGTTAATTTGCTTGGGATAATGGCCTGCAGCTGCATCCATGTTGCTGCAAAGGACATGGATTTGTTTGATTCTTTTGGTTTTTCAGTACTTCTTGAGATGGGTGCCTATCTCATTGTGTTGCAGTCTTTATTTCTTTGTAATATGAGCATTTGATTCTACACGGTCCCTGTAAATACTGCTATAAGGTATAAGTTATAATATCTGCTAGTCTTATTTTATCAGTTAGCTTGACATATTGCTAAATTTCCATTTCAGTATTTTGTTGACCCATGAGTTATTCAGAAGTGTATTTCTTAATTTCTAAACGTAGAGGTTTGTGCCAATTATCCTTTTGTTGTTTGTTGTCGATAGCTTTTTGGGCACAGAATATGGATTGTAAAATTCCCACCCCTTGAAATTTATTGAGATTTGCTTTATGACCTAGAACAGAAGCCAACAAACATTTTTTGTAAAGGGCCAGATAGTAAATATTTTAGGCCTTGAGTCTGTCACAACTAAGTAACTCTGCCATTATTGTGCAAAAGTAGCCATAGAAAATGTGTAAGTGGGCCAGGCACAGAGGCTCATGCCTATTATCCCAGCACTTTGGGAGGCAGAGGTGCATGGATCACTTGAGGCCAGGAAATCGAGACCAGTCTGGCCAACATAGTGAAACCGCATCTCTACTAAAAGTACAAAAAAAATTAGCTGGGCTTGGTGGCACAGGCCTATAGTCTCAGCTACTTGGGAGGCTGAGGCACCAGAATCACTTGAACCCGAGAGGTGGAAGTTGCTGTGAGCCAAGATTGAGCCACTGCACTCTAGCCTGGGCAACAGAGTGACACTCTGTCTCCAAAAAAAAAAAAAAATGAAAATGTGTAAGTGGATAACTCTGGCCATGTTCCATTAAAACTTTATTTATGAACTGAAATTTAAATCTCATAATTTTCACATCGCAAAATACTCTTTTAATTATTTTCCAACTATTTACAAAGTAAAAAGCATTCTTAGCTTGCAGGCCATACACAAGGAGGTGCCAGGTTGGAATTAGACCCTGCTGACTGTATTCGTGGATCCTTGGCTGAGGATATGGTCAATTTTAAAAAGTATTCTGTACATGCTTGAAATGTGTTTTCTGCAATTGTTGGGTAGAGTATTTTATATGTTTCCGTTATGATGAGTTTGTTAGTTGTCTCGTTCAGATCCTCTGTATTCTTGCTGTTTTCTGGAAAACGTTTCCTTGGAAATATATTAATACTGAAAAGGACACAAATTGTAAGTGTACAGCATGATGGATGTTTTCAAAGTGAACACACTTGTGTAATACCACCCCAGATCAAAATAGCGGATATTGCCAGCCCCCAAAATTCTCACTCGTGCCCCATCTCAATCACTAATACAATGAAGAAGTGGCCGCTAGTCTGACTTTTGGGCCTGTTGATTCGTTTTACTTGATTTTGAACTTTCTGGGAATGGAATTATGTAGTATGAACTTTTTAGTGTCTGTTTCTTTCACTCATCATTGTATTTGAATTATTTTCATGATGTTACATGTAGTTGTGGTTTATTCATTTTCATTACTGTGGAATATTCTGTTGGGTGAATATAACACAAACTTTTAATTTGTTCTCCTCTAGATGGACCTTGTGGCTGTGTTCTGTTTGGTGAATATGTGTAACTTGCCTTTTCATTTTTGTGATGGGCAGAGTTTCAGAAATTTATATAAAGTCCAATGTATTTTCTTTCTTTTATGATTTATGCCTTTTGTACCCTGAAAAATCCTTGCCTATCCTAAGGTCGTGGTGATTTTCTCATGTTTTTTTCTAGAAGCTTTATGGTTTTAGCTTTAATATTTCAGTCTATAATCCTCTCAATTTTTGTGTGTGATATGAGATGAAGGTCGAGGTTCACTTTTCCATATGGCTTTCCAGTTGTTCCAATGTCTTTATTGAAACAGACTTTTTTCTTCCACCAAACTGATATGCTGCCTTTAGTGCAAATCAATTACCATGTAGGTATGACTCTATTCTTGGACTCTGTATTTTGTTTTATGGAAATATTTGTTTATCCTGGTACCACTATAATGATTTCTTTATTATTATATTTTTATAGTGTGCCTTGAAATTAGGTAATATAAGTCTTATTATTATCATCTTGACTAATTTCTGTCTTTTCATTTCCATGTGAACTTAGAAGTATTTGGTACATGTATATTTTTTAAAAGCTTGCCAGAATTTTGATTGGGTTTTGTTGAATCTATAGCTTAATTTTAGCAGAATTGATATGTTAACAATATTGAAACTTCCAGTCCATGAACATTGTACATCTTTCCATTTATTTAACTTGTCTTTAATTTATCTCATCACTGTTTGGTAGTTTTCAATATAGATGTCTTCCATATTCTTTTATCAAATTTATTCTATTTTGATGCAATTATAAACAATGTTTTTACAGGTCTTTTCCCAATCATTGGTTGCTAACATTCAGAAATATAATTGATTTGAGGAGTATATTGTTTTCTGAGACTTATCAAAATTCACTCACTAGTTCTAATTAAATTTCTTTGGACTTTTCATATACATAATTGTGTTATCTGTGAATAAAAACAATTCTACTTCTTTCTAACCTTTATGTTCCCTTCGTCTCCCCTACCCTTCTTTCTTTCTCTTAATTTTCTTTATTGTAGTGACTAGGATCTTCAAAAATGTTGAGTAGAAGAGGTGAACATAGACATCCTTGCCTTTTCAGATCCCTTTAGGAAACACTTAATCTTTCATCATTAATTATGACACCTTTTTCCCCCTTTGAGCTCTCATTAAGTTGAGGTATTTCCCTTCTATTCCTGGTTTGCTGAGCGATTTTGTTCTGTTTCGTTTTTCTAATTATGAATGAGTTAAATTTTATTTAATGCTTGTTCTGTATCTGTTAAAGTCATATTGTTTTTATTCTGTATTTTGTCAATGTGGATTTTTGCACATTGCTAAAATAAATTGCATTGATGGATTTATGAATGTTAAATGAACCTTGAGTTCCAATGGAAAATTCTGCTTGATCAAGATATATTGTCCTTTTTTATCTTGCTGGATTTAATTTACTAAAAATGTATAAAGGATTTTTGCATCATTGCTGAGAGATGTTAGTCCATAGTTTTCTTATCATGTCAGCTCTTTATGGGCAGAGACAGTCTCTCATTCATTATTGTATCCCAAGCCCCTTCACCAGTGCCAACCACAGAAAAGGGGCTTTACAGATAAATAGTTTTTGAGAGAAGTTAAAAGACCTAGGATGGAGACCCACATTCATTAATTTAAATTATTTAAAATATTAATGAATGTAACTCATTTAGCAGGTATTTGCCTTCCAATTGTGTGTCAGGTACAGTGCTACTCAGAAGGGGTTTTCTTCCTCCATCTCTAGCCACTCCTTCTTTTCTAATTGTTTCTCATTTCTCTAAGCTCTAAACATTGGAAAGTCAGAGCATAGAGTCCTTGAGTCTCTTTTCTTGATCTTTTGTTGATGTTATCTGATCTCATGGCTAGAAGCATCATCTCTAAATGAACAGCTCCAACCTAGGCCTTTCCCCTGACTCTAGCATGGTATATCTACACTTGCTCAATACATCATCACTGGATACTTAGCATGTCTGAAGTTGAGCTAATGACCCTCCCTCTCAGTCTTCTCCATTTCAGGAAAAGGTAGCTACAGCCTTCCAATGGCCAGGCTAGAAACTGTGTCATCATCCTTGACACCTCTCTATCTCTCCCATCTCATTAACCATCCTCAACAAATCCTGACAACTCTACCTTCAAAATGTATCTATCACCTTTCTCCACTTCTGCTGCCATTCTGATCCAAGCCATTACCATCTCTTGCCTAGGTTATTCAGTGGTCACCAGCTAGTCTACATAATTCCCCTTTGCAGTTTTCTCAACACAGGTGCGAAAACAATACCTTTGAAATGTAGGTTAGATCATATCCCCTGCTTCCCTAAACCCTCAGGAGGCTTTGATCTTTCTCAGAATAGAAATCCAGAACCCTTAAAACTTCCTACAAAGCCCCCTTGTGATCTGCTTGACTTTAGCTCTTAATTCTTCCTTTTACTCGCTTGGCCCCAGCCACGGTGACTTCCTTGCTGTTGCTTAAACATAGTCATTCTACTCCCACCACAAAGCCTGTGCTGTTACTCTGCCTGGAATGTTCTTCCATTAGATCTTCCTATAGCTTGTGGTTCATTCATCACTTTCTTTAGGCCTTTACTGAAATGTCATCCTCTCCTTAAAGCCCTCCCTGGCCATTAGAGCCAACTGGAGACCCCTCCCAAATATAAAGTTCTGTTGCTCTTCCCTGCTTTATTTTTACCTTAGCACTTTTCCTGCCTATCATATATTTTATATGTTTATACTGTTTATTCTCTGAAATCTCCAATAAATTCCAAGCTCAATAAATTCAGGGATTTTTGTACTATTCACTGTTGTTTCCCCAGTGAGTAGAACAGTGTCCATCACATAATAAATGTTTTCTGAATACATGAATAGGCAAGTAATAAGTGAATGAATATAAGAGTTACGTGATCTCGTGGAGCTCATGTAAGAGTTGTAATCTCATGGAGCTTACAATCTCCATATTAGTGAATAAAATTAAAGAAATTCTAATGGGAGAAAAAGGAGAGAAAAGAAATAAATCCAGAAAAGGCAAGTACAGAAACTTGTGAGTTTTCCACATAACAGAAATGGGTTCCGCTAAGAAAAGCTAGTCTCTATTAAAAACAGAAGCCGGGTGTGGTGGTGTGACTATAATTCCAGCTACTCAGGAGACTGAGGTGGGAGGATGCTTGAGCCCAGAACTTCCAGGCTGCAATGGGCTGTGATTGTGCCCCTGCACTCCAGGTTGGGTGACAGAAGGAGACCCTGTCCCAAAAAAAAGTAGAAAGAAATGAAGGTAATACAGTATCTTGGAAGCAGAGGGGGGAAAGGTCAAGAAGAATGAGGACTGTGTGGGACTTTGTAGTTGTTGACAGGGATCGTCATCATCTCCTTTAAGAGTTAATATACATCAGCACCCGTGGCAGGAACATTACCAATTCCATAACTGGTTTCAGACGGATGCAAGACTAGTGTTGTGCAGTGAAGCATGTCTGTGTATCATGCATAATTCACATGATGTAGGCACTTAAGAGCAATGCCATTTCTATAAATGACAACAGAAGAGAAAAAACGAATAACCTGGTAAGATTTTGTCGTTGAAAGTTTGGCTGGAGAATGCCTAGTAGAGGAGCATTGTGGAGCAGTCCTGCTTCACTCGATTTGAAAGCCCTGGACCTGCGTCCTGTTAACATCAGCGTCTGCTCTGTGGGTGACAGCTTACATGCTCATTGCAGGTCTGACATCAGTCAGCTACTCTCATATCTTTGATTTGACTTTTACCAGTTTTTAAAATTTGTTTTTCCATTTCAAATCAACAGGTTCCATTTTTTGGGCCTCTGTTCGATGGAGCCATAGTGAGTGGGAAGCTGCTGCCAAGCCTTGTATGTGCCACGTGCATCAACGCCAGCAGGGCTGTGAAGTGCCTCATCCCACTCTACCAGAGCTTGTATCTTTTTGCTTTAAATATGTAACTTACTAACCATCCCAGAATCAAGATTCCTGGCAATTTTTCATAAGAGGTAAGTATTCAAAACTGAATTGAAGAGGGAAGAGAATTTTTTTCAGTCTCTGTTAAAAATAACATAGTGTGGTTTTTCATAGCATTTGTTAATTTATATTAAATATAACAATTTTGTGCTGCATTAAACTTAGAGTTTACTTTCATGATTTACTCACATACGTTTGTGTCTGAGAAGCTGTGACCACTATGAGATGCTCCTGTCTCCTTAGGTATTTTGCCCCACGTTCAGTCTCATCCTGTATCCCTCTTATTTGTGGCAGCCCATTGTGTATAAGGTGGGATGCTGAGCAAAACGTATTGCTCATTCAGAGTGCCTACCAGAAACCACAGCAAATGAAATGACCCCAATAAATCAAAGAATGTGGCAGGTACCGCATGAGAACTGCAAGTAGGTTTCTGGAAGATCTGAGGAGATAGAAATTGCTTCTGGTTGAGAGGAGAGGGCCACCTGAGAACTGCAAGTAAATTTCTGGAAGATCGGAAGAGATAGAAATTGCATCTGGTTGAGAGGAGTGCGAAAGGTATCCTGAATTAAGTTGCATTTGGACTTATCAATAGGAATAGCTAGACATTCTTTTGTAATTCTCCCAAATCATTGATATTTTCTTCTCTAGATCCTGATTTTGTTTCCAAAAACAGAATAAATTTCGCTCCTAAAATTTTTTCCTCAAACATTAATTGGCCTGCCGTAATCCTTAAATTCAAGCATGATCTCAAGTTATAAGAAAACGAGATTAAGATGGGTGACCTCATAAAATTGATGCAAAAAAAATTTTTTGACCTCCTAATAAAACTTAGAATCTCTTTGTTTCTAATTGATATTGATAATAATTTGAAACGTATTGTGTTTGACCTCTATATATACTTCTCCAAACCGAATAGTAAGTGATGTGTTGCTATAGCGGGTGAGAGTTGGGGGTGGATGAAAACTATCCCATGTGAATAGATACAGTTCATAAAAAAATACCTCTCATTAAAATCCTGGTCACTTCATTGACTGATATTCTCCCTTTAGATTAAAAAAAAATACATATGCCATGTGGCAACTTAAAATTATCATAGAAATGAGTAGTAGAAAAGAGCTATTAGGTCCCATCTGGTTCCTCCCCTGGGGGCCAGGGCAGCATTATTCCCTTCAGTGTACCCTTTCGTGCTTTGTCCAGGCTGGTGGTGAGTGTTTTGGAGATGGCATTCTTTGCAGTGATTTCCACAACACTCTAGTCGTAATCTTATGGCTGGTGTCAATTTGGCCTTCAGCATGGAGTTTTTATTTCACATACTGTTAAAAAGAGCCTCTTGGCAGAAATGAGAAGTGATTGGTTTGTCAGTTTGCATGTCAACTAGGACGAGCTGGGCACTCATCAGTCAAGTATGTTGGACCAAGGCACCAAAAAAAATTTTTTTTTATTTTACAAATGAGAAAATTCCATTTTATATTAATTCCATTGTGACTTTTGTCATGTCACCTTCTCTACTTATTGAACTTCTCATTATAAAATACTTGCTTTGTTATTTTGTTTAACACTGCTTTCTCAAATAAGAATGTGATACAATTGGAATAATCAGGTTTAGGGAAAACAGTATTTTTAAAAGTTCAAAGGATACTATTCAGCATCACTTTGAAAACTTTTCAAGCAGTGACACATCAGGACTAATGTGGATACCAGCTTGGGCTACTGATGCTATCGTGTGTTAGTAAGTGTACTCTAACTCACAAAATAGCTAACTTGACATCTCAAACAACAATATAGTACAGAAATTAGGAAAAAGGTTTAAACAACTATTATGTTGATCAATATCAATATTTTAAACTTTTTTTTGTCTTGTACCTGGAGAAAATTTAGTTGATGTTATTCAAATAAATTGTTTAAAACAAGAAATCAACTGTTATACATAATTTTTTATAGAGATGGAGCTAGTGGGGAAAACTTTGCAATCATTTAACTACTTTATTCTTTTAATTTCTGTCTGGAGAAGGGCTAATATTCAGGACAGAAATAAGGAATATAATAGAAAAAAATAGAAAACAATAAGGAAAAGGGTTTTTTGGATTTTTACTCTTTAAAAATTACCAATTTTAAGAACTCTGGGCCAGGCGTGGTGGCTCATGCCTGTAATCTCAACATTTGGTAGGCCAAGGTGGGCAGATCACTTGAGGTCAGAAATTTGAGACCAGCCTAGCTAACATAGCAAAACCCTGTCTCTAGTAAAAATACAAAAACATTAGCCAGGCATGGTGGTGCACACCTGTAGTCCCAGCTACTCGGGAGGTTGAGGCAGGAGAATTGTTTGAACTCAGGAGGCAGAGGCTGCAGTGAACCAAAATTGCACCACTGCACTGCAGCTTGGGGGGCCACAGAGAGAGACTCTGTCTCAAAAAAAAAAAAAAAAAAAAAAGTCTACCTAAGCTATTAATAATTATTTCCTTTATGTTTTGTTAAATCCAAGTCCACATATGGTTTGGCAAAAGTCCATTGATTATGTCATACCTTATGTCTGAAATTTGCTGCTTCATTGAGATAAGTCTTAGATTTGAATTTTGAAAACCACTGAATAACTTAACAAATTCTAATTATAGGTGTCTTGTTACATTTATTCATTTTCCAAACAACTACTGTGGACTCACCGTTGCCAAATCCAGTGCTGAGAGCTGAGGCTACAGCAGGGAGAAAGGTAGACCAGGTTTGTGCCTACATGCTTCACAGAGAAAACCCGCACATTGATAAAAATATACACGAATTGAGAGAAGTTCAGTAAAGAAACTTTTAATAAATAGAGAGTTTGGGTAAAAAAGGGTCAAGGCACAGAAAGGCCTATCCAAGGAGAGAGCATTTGGGCTGAAATTGGAGGGATGAGAGAGACGCAGTCCTCAGAGAGGAGGGATGGCGTTCCAGGCAGAGGGTACAAGGACTCAGATTGTTCATGAGTGATAAACTTGCGTTTTTCCAGGATTGTATGCATTTTCAAGTTCATCAGGTGCTTATGATGGACCCAAGAGCCAGATTCCAGCAGAGATGGTGTTCTGGTTGATCCCCGAGGAACTCAAGCTTGCCTAACTCTTTCTGCTCATGCCCACCTTGGAAATTCTCATCTTAGCACAGCATCCAGAGTAAACTCCCACAGCTGCCTGATGTCAGGTGCAATAAGTGGGGAGGGAGTATAGGGCCCACCCTGCCCCCAGCTTATGTAATCTCCCAAGGGCTGAGGAGATCAGCAGTACCTTGGGCACACCTAGAACCAGGGCTGGCTATACAACCTGAGGATCCCAGTGCACAATGAAAATATAGGGCTTCTTTTTCAAAACATAGGAAAAAATGCCTTTAAAGCCCCTAAAATATAAAGGTTTTCCCATTTGTCTGTAATCTCTCAACTTGTCATCATATTTTTTATTTGCTATTTAATGTTATTCTAAGTAAAGAAATGTTAAAAATTTAAATTGTTAGCATTATCTTTATTTAATTAATTAATTTATTTATTTGAGATGGAGTCTTGCTCTGTTGCCCAGGCTGGAGTGCAGTGGCGTGATCTCAGCTCACTGCAACCTCCACCTCCTGGCTTCAAGCGATTCTCCTGCCTCAGCCTCCTGAGTAGCTGGGATTGCAGGTGCACGCCACCACACCCAGATAATTTTTTTTTTTTTTGGTTGAGATGGGGTTTCACCATGTTGGCCAGGCTGGTCTCAAACTCCTGGCCTCAAGTGACCCACCTCGGCCTCCCAAAGTGCTGGAATTACAGGTGTGAGCCACTGCACTCAGCCCCTAAATTGTTAGGACTATCTTATCACTCATCTCCCATCCAGTACTAGCCGGGCCCGACCCTGCTTAGCTTCTGAGGTCAGACAAGATCAAGCGCGTTTGGGGTGGTATGTTTGCAGACATACCATTTTTCTTTATATTGTGCAATGCCAGTTTAATATGCAAATATGAGTATTTAGCTTATATATGGAATCACTGAAATTATGCAATTCATATTTCATAGCTTACGCATGCATATATATTTTGTTCTTACCAGAAGAATGGGAACACCACACAAAACCAACTGAGTATTTCACTCTTTATGTGCACGTATTCTACCAATAGTCTGTACTATCAGTTTATTGATTAGCAAGAGAGGATTGACAGGAAAAGAGGCTATGCTTTTTCCTTTCCTTTATTGTCGCCATAAGTGGTCAGCTAATACAGGAAAGTAACACAACTATGAAGAGATATGATAGGGTTCCTTCGTGTTCATGTTTCTTGGGGCACTACTGCTTTCTTTCTGCATTTTAAGCAAGTTCTGAATCAGGAGAGTGTGACTCCTTGGGGAGTCAGCTCCCATGAACACTCAACATAAAGGGAACACACTTCCCATGTGCAGATGTTCAGGTTTCGCGCCCATGAAGCCCTGCCTGCAGCCTGTCCCAAAACACGCCAGTACAAGGTGGGAATCTCTATTCCTGGGTGTTTATTAGAGTTGATTCCCTTCTTAAAGCCTGGCAGCATATCTGTTGGCAAAATTGTGTTGGCATATGAGCCAGGATCTGTTACTAAATAAAGCAGCTTGTATGAACAGCCCTACAAGAGAAGTTCATTTACAAGACAAAAACTTCTGAAAAGGAATTACTATTACCTTTTTCCCTGGGATCCTAGGTACAGTGGTGAGTGCCGACAAAGGGACATTTCTTTGTCAACTCAGACTGTTTTATATAGGCAGCCCTGTATCCCCATTTTGTTTCTGATATTTAGATTACACTTGTTAAGTAGAAAACATTGCCAAACTGCTCATTTCATCCAAATGTCATTCACTTTCAAGGGATCAGAATGACTGTTTTATAACAAAGGACATGTTTAGTTGAGACCTTGTATAAATCTTTTAGAGAGAGGACATGCATAGCCAAAATTGAACCTGATGACAACTGAAGAAACAAGCCAATGAAATTACTTTGGAGTAGTTATTCTTATCTCTCTGTCCTCTCCCCAGCTAATTTTAACTGCCTTAAAATCGTGTCAGTCGGGATTCAGTTTTTATAATATTTAACTAGAAGTGGAAATGTGGGCAGTTACATATTAATTTTGTCCACTATGTTTAAGAAAACGCAATGTTTCTGATTAAGCTGAGGATAGGGGCATTGCTGGAGCAAATTTTCCTTTTGGGGGTCTTTATGAGAAGTAAATGCAGTTAGAATCAATATCAAAGGAGTTTTTATTTGGGGCCCCTTGGCTGAGTTAACAGTTGGAACTCTGCAGCAAAGGCACATAGAAGACTGAAAAATACCATTGTCTTACATGATTAAAAAAAAAATGTAAGCACAGTAGGGGTATCTTTGGAAAGCACCCTCAGGAACAGTTCATCCCAGCCCCTTTGTCCCTTCTGGGCTCTCCTGTGATGTCCTCTGCGGCCTAAATCAAATCTGTCAAGTGGAGCCTTCATCTTGTGGCCACTGCTTTTCTGAGTGATGAGAGCCAACTCACCTGCCATCTGCTTTTTCTATCCCTCATGGGCAATCAAAGAGCCTATTCCTGTGCCTAGAGGGTTGTAAATGGGAAGCTTGCCACATGTTGTGTTTACCATTCCCAAGCCAACTAAAGATTCCAAAATCAAATCGTGGTCAACTGATAGAAGTTTCCACAACCATTTGAGCCAAGGTTTTCATTGTCCTCATCAGATAACTTGTTTCAGGGAAAAGGTTGCCACACAATATGTAGTGTGCCCATTAGGAGGAGTTCACCCTGAATCAAACAGATGGTGGCTTTTTAAAATAAACGTCCACTTCAATAGAACAATAGTCTCAATGGCATTCACCATCCTTACTCACTGTAACTATCAGCATTTGATGGAGAGAACTGGACTGCCTAAGAAAAAATAATTTTCTATCTCGTTCTTTCACAAGTGGAATGTACTTTCATTTTCAGTTAACATATGTGTTTGATAGTACCAGAGTGTCTCTCTCTTAGACCCATAACTTTGGAATCTCATTGCTAATTTCTGCTACGAATTTTCACATCTTCAAAAATGACTACTCTCCAAAGCTGTAACAACCTTGTTTCTTTCTTGTTCAGTGGGATCTTTGGTTCTTTTTCCTGGACAGATCTTTAATTTCTTCCATTCATCTCCATACATTTCAGAAAAGAAGTAAAATGGTACCATGTGTTCTATTTTGCCAGGCATACAAAAAGAAGAGTTCAGAGGAAGAAATCACATATTCCCCTGGGTGGGTTGAGACTGTAAAAGGGAATGAGGAATTAGAGATTTTTTAATAAGGGGATTTTTATTAAAAACTTAAAATTATTCCTCTGAGAAAGAAAAAGGGGAGGCATGGAGGAGCAACCAATATAGCTGCACAAGGTTGCAGTCTCTGATGCGTTCGTAGTTAAAATACTCACATCAGATTCAAAGAGGAGCTCCTGACTCTGTAAATTAGCAGGTGGGCACTGTTAGCCAGTATCTCAATGACTTCCATCTTCTCTGTCACATCTCCTTCAAATGGGAAGGGACCGAGAAGTACCTGAGTGGATGAATTAAAACTCAAGTTGCTAAGAATACAGTCAATCGATCAATCAATGGCTCTTGCAAGTAAGCTCCAGACTTCAGGATCACCTGTATCTGGCTGTAGAACAAATGATCTCAGAACCATATGAAATATTTTTTTAGAAATCATGTAGAATAAAGGATATACCCAAAATTGGAAACAGGAAAATATTTTCTTTGTTTTCAAAAAGGATTAAAGGATGAATTTTGGAATGTTGCATGGATCCTTTGTAAAATTGTTAGACTAGGTTACTAAATAGCTTGTGAGCCTTCAGAAAAGAATATGTTGACAAAGAATAAGGTATCCCGAACACACTTCACTGTGTGTTTTATAGGGTTACTGTTTTCAGAGATTAGAGGAAGCATATACATCTTGATTTTGGTAAAATCTAAAATAAAATATTATTATCATCTGGCAGGTATAAGAGAGAAATATGGGCCCCTAAGAGTTGGGTGATTTCATTGTGGCCAAATCTAAAATGTATTAATTCATGGGCACCAGTCAGTGGGAAGCTTTGTGTGTTGTATGGTTTCGATGCCACAGCTTTGCCGTTAACCCCTCTTCCAGTCAAAAGTTTTTTCAGTAACTTTCACAAAGGTCTAAAACATGTTTATCAAGCCACCATTTGTAAGAAAGCTGAGAGGGTTAACTAATTTGACACGACGCAAAGTCACACATTAGGATTATCTCAAGAGATGAGAGACTTCCAGGCCCAAGCCAGCAAGATGAGGTTTAAGAGGGCAGAATGTAACATTATGTACTGAACTTTGGATAATCAGCTGCCTGAGTACAGGGGGAGGGTGATGTGGTTTCATAGCAGTCATTGTGAACAATGTCTGAGGATTTTGGTTGGCCACAGATTGGAGATGAGAGACGAGAGTGATGCAACAGCCAGCCACACCAGCATTCTCTTGAGACTTCTGCATAGGAAACATGAGGTCCAATCACAGGACCTACGGCCTGTGCTGCAGCCTCAGGGAGCATCCAAAGGTGGTGTTCTGCCCTGGGGCCACATTTTAAAAGGGACCTCGACCAACCCAGAGCCAATCCAGAGAAACTGTAACCAAATGGGGAGCATTAAAACCAAGAAGTAATTGTTTCAGGAGTCTGAGAGGTTTTATAAGAGGATATCAGTCTGCAGAACTGTGACCAGTGAATAGAGGCAACCAAGAAACAGCTTTATCTCAATGTCGAGTCAAACATTCAAAAACCAGAGTGGGCAGACCAGCTGCCAGCACACCATATCTAGCCCACAGATGGGCTTTGTTTTAACTGCAGTTGTCCTCCTCACATTACCAAAAACCTAAACTAAAAATTGAGTTTGTCAGCCATGCTGAAAAATTGGGAGAGTTTGCATTTTTTAAAAATCTAAACTTTTGACTTCTCTTGAAGAATCAGAATATCTGACCCAACGGGGCCTTCCTTCTACAGACAACAATCAGTCTGTCCACAGAATATGTGCTGTCCTGGTCACCACAGACCCTCCTGGTGTCTCCCCAGTGCTCAGGCCTGGTACCAGGCACCACCACCATGGCACCCACCATTTGGTCTCTCTGAGTTGGTGACAGGGCTAATGGGCCAAGCAAGTAAAACAGTGCCTGTTCCTTAGTGAAAGCCCAGCAAGCATTACCTGCAGTTGTTTTATATTATCAGCCTGGCCCTTGCAAATACTGGAGTTTCAAACCTCTGCTGTAAAAACTGGAACCACCCAACTGTGGAGTTAGGCCTCAGAAAATATTTCCTTTTTTACATTGTAGGTGTTAAAATAGAGGCTGGTAGAGTACCGTCCATTCAGTGCTCTGCAGAAGGCCCTCTTCTGTGTGAAAGGCTGGCTGCCTGGGTTGGGAGCTGCCCTCCACTCTTGGTACATGGAAATGAGGCCCGTGAGAAGTGTGAAGGTGCAGGAGAAATCTCGAGAGAAGGCGGTACACTCTGCTATTTTTGCTGTAGAGTGACATCTCACTGTTAGAAAAACGACCATCCCTTCAGAAGTTATTCTCAACCTCACAGCCTGTGAAGAAACGAGGCTGATGCTCCATCTAGGGGAATATCAAGAACAGCCTCATTCTTCCTTCTTCCTCTCTTGCCCTCCTCTCTCAGCTCCTTCCTCAGTGGGTCACTGCATCTCACTGCCAGCCATCATGGGGAGCATGCTGCTTCCCACTGGGATGACCCCTAACCTGGGAGTCCCCTCTCAGCCACTCTGCTATGCCCTACCCTTCACACGGCCCTTGAGGCCCTCCTGTTCCAAGGACCCCCCTCCCTCCTATAGCCATCTCCGCTCTGACTCACTGCTTGCCAGCCTGGGCCTTCTCTGTTCTCTGTCTCAGATGTGGCTCTCCAGCAGTGCTGGCTTTCCCAGTGGGGGCCTTGTTTCCATTCTGCTGCTGTCCCCTAGTATATTATGAGTGTGTGTGTGTGTGTGTGTGTGTGAAAGGCCTGCTGGGGGAGGGATGAAGCTGAAGAGTAATTTGGTAAGAAATATTTTGGAAAACAGAAGCCAAAAGTAAATCATATTTTATAAAATGACACTTTTTCAAAATTGAAAACCTTAATTGCCCAAGGCGAAATAGAACCTTAGGACTAGAATATGTATGCATATGTGTATATATATATACACACACACACACACATTAACTCCCTCTTTTCCATTTTTGAATGTTTAGTTTACAGCTGGATCCTGAACACTTAAAATAGCACCTGACACATAGTAGGAACTCAAAAATAAATAGGATTCAAGAGGAAGCAAATAATTTTTACCGAAAAATTGGATTTTGTGGTTTTTTCTTCTTACTGGGTGTTTTGTGCATATTTTTATTGTGCGCTAAATACTCATTCTAACATCACCCCAAAGTTATTGAAGGGCATTTCTATGGGAATCGTGGCAATTAGAATGGTAACTTCGTATTTGATTTGAAATTGACAGAATCTTATCGAGATCGCTATAAAGGAAGTGATCCCATTTTCTTAGAGCCATAAGTTTATTTAGTTCGTTTTTGAGAGAGAGATTGAATTCAAACATTGTTAGAGTCAGAAACCTTGCAGACAAGAAGGAAGTGGGAGGGAAATGTAATGTACCTTCAAAGCCTTGGCCTCCTGAGAAAGGAGTGACTCTCTAGACCTGGGTCAGAAAGAAGTGAATTTCAGTGTCAGAGTCCATTTATAAATCCTGGGTACCTAGTTGTGGGTTTTTGTTTTTTTTCTAACTGTTAATTGTATGCAAATTGTATACACATAAATAAAACGGGCTTGTAATGCCTAAAGGAAGCTCTCCACAGCTCTGAGACTTGGAGCGGGCGGGCCTTGGCTGCGCATGCAAATACTGACAGCTGAAGTCACTTGTTGGAAAGTCCGCAAACTCTGGTTACAGCTGCATTTGTCAGTAGCTTTAAGGGAAGTGTAATCAGCCAGAGGGATTAATTTGCATCTCAATTAGAAAAGAGTCTGGAGGAAGCACTAGGGTCTGTTGCGGGAAGGTTGTGGAAGAAATCTCACCAAGCACAAAAGCCTCCTGGCGCTTCGTCCTCCAGCTGAGTGGAGGACAATATCTGAGGTTTCGTTTCCATAGGGACCAGAAGCCTGCTGGGCCCCAGAAGAATCTCGGGTTTGCACCGTAATCATTTGGTCATGATGACACAAATTCCACTGTTGTTCCCAAATACATTTTTGCTATTAGAAAGCTGTTAGAAAAGTGGAAATGGTCGTCATATCAAAAGCATGCAAGAGGGTATTTGCTGACCCGACTTACCTTTTTCATAGTGCTGCTAGGGTTGCTAAGCATTTAACATTTATTAATGTCTGAGTATTCAAAGAGCAAAAGGTCATTCGATAAATGACAATATTTCTTTAGCATTCAGATGGTTACTTTGGGAATGACAGAGCTTCAAAGGGAGCCATTATTCCTGATTCTTCAACACTTTTCGACAATAGGCAAACAAGATTATACATTTTAAAATACAGGCAAGGAAGAGACATGGAATCTTCTGGCCATGAAGCACAGAAAAAAGTCTGGCCATTACAGGACTTTTTATAATCCTAATGAATCCTAATAAAATCTTAATCTCTTTTTAAAATTATTAATTTTCCTTTTAAATATTATCTAGTCATTTTCACAGGCTTTGATACTTATATCAGATGGGTCCTTTGTTTTCAGAGGAGTTCTTAATATTATCAAAAGCGGGTACAAAGCCTGGTGAGATCTAAAGCTGTCTGAACCATTTATCCATGCCAAATCACTAAGACTCAACCAGGAAGGCGCACCCTTGGCATTTTTGGAAGAAGACTTTTATTTCAGGTTTATTTTGTTCTCTCTTAAATAGTTAATTCATTGGCCGCAGTTTCAAAGTGAGAAAACAAACAAAAAACCGTGAGGGAAAAAACAAAACAAAAACTGAATCCTACATTATAAACTGTTGACTACAAACTGAATTCTTTAAAAAAAAAAAAAAAAATCAGGATTTTAAGCCCATCCTCCTATTCTGGAAAGGGAAGGGAACAAGTTTCCTAAAGACAATCTCTTCTAGTGCCCACAGACTGAAATAACACATTGCAGCGAGACATCAGAACCTCTTAATCCAACATTAATCAAATTTCAGTTTACTAATTATCAGTCCCATTTTGAAAGGAACAGAATGCCATAAACAGCATCCACAGAACATTTAGTAGACTCTGGGATTATAAGCAATATTTTGAAAGTGAGACTTTCTGTTATTCAAATCTCTGAAAAGGATAATACATGCCTTATTAGAATAAGAGACGTTGCAAAGCCAAAGAAGGACAAAGCAGGCAAGTCCAAATGGTGGTCCCTTCTGTGCAGAGTCTGCCCTGGTGTATGCAGTGAACTCCCAGCAGGTTTCCGTGCTGGAGTAATTTGCAACACACTCAAGTAAATTTTTAAATCAAAGCAGAATACTTTTTTGGTAATCTGGGGGTGAGTATGACCCAAATGCCATCATGTTAGCCTTGAAAGGGTGTCCTTTCTGTTTTACCAGGGAGGAATTTTACCAAACTCTAAAAGGGGTACTTCGAATTTTGTGCTTCAGATGCATTTCTGAGGCCCTGTGGTTTGAAAGCCTTTGATAGAGACCACTGGGGCCAGGGTGGGGGAAGGAAGGATGCTGCAGGGTTCCGTGCTAGTGCCCACTCGCTTTTCTTCTCTGTGATGATCAGGTGTCCCATGTGCCAGCCACTACGGAGTCCAGATGCACTTTAATGTTTACACTGTGTTTTGCACATGCCTTTAACACATTCAACTTGAGAAGTGCACAGCTGCTTTAGTTTCCAGTAAGATAGCATGTCCCCAAAATGCCACAATATTTTCAATAGCCAACTCTTGGGTGATTTCTCATTATTCCTTAGAAAACCTACATCTGATATTCTGTATGTTTAAATGGTCTTTTTGTAACTCTTTTCATCGGAATCACAAAAATGAAATGCTACAATGTTTAGTGGCTTATAATTTTTAGCTTTCTTTAGCTTATTTTTTTCTAATGCTTTATTTCAGTCTTCAATCTTCCTCTTTGGTCCCAGGATATAAAAGAGCACAGAATATGTTGTCCCTCTGCCTTGTCCACTTGTTTAAACTCTCCAGCACAAAGCTTTGGTCCTTAATCCACCAACATCAATGAAGGGGCTGCCTCCTGAAAACTCAGGGTCTGCTTGTCATGGAACAAGCCAGCCCTTAAGATGCCAAGTCCCTTTGGTTCTCCCTTCATTTGCCTATGAAGTGGGATGTGAGTATATCAGTGCATCCCGGCTTTGAGGCAGATGTATGCCTGGAAGTGCAAAGTCTCATACCTCCACAAAGGGTAGGGCAGGCTTGCTGGCTGATGGGATTCTGAATTTATAAGCAGAGTTCCAGAATTCCCCCAGGGCCTACTTTTCAAAGGCAAATTAGTATGTTTGCAACTTGATCCCTGGGCAACTTTTGACAGTTGTTCTAAGAATAATAAAACAGATGGACAGAATAGATTTTGGGGTCTCCATCCAAACTGCCATCCTCAGTGGAATTTAAAGAAGGCATAGAGCTGATGGAGAGAGCTGCTGCTGCTTACTATCATGCTCTGCCTTTAACATCCAAGAGCCATAGCTTTCTCCCAGAAGATGGCAACTGTCATCACATTACATTTGCCTGCTGAGAGTTCAGCTTAGCTGTGATACGTGTTTTCTTCCCACCTTTGAAATTAAAAGAATTGAACTTAGTTAAATTGAATTTATACTCCAAAAAAACCAATGTTAATAAGAATATCAGTAAAAATGTAAGTTAGTTTTAAATTTAAGGAGTATTTTCATAGAATTTTTAACCCCTATAAAAAGAAGAGCCTCTTTAGAATGTCTCAGAAATACCATTTACTCATTGATTTAGAAAAATAGAAGGTATGCCTCTTTAACAGGATAAACATTCTTTGCTTATAATGACATACGCACATCAGAAGACTACATCAGAAAACAGCATCTACATTATTTGAATAAAAAGAAACAGATTAGTTTTGTACTTGTGCTCTATAATTTTGTCAAATGCATATAATTTGTGCAGAAAGTTTGATGAAGGAAAGCACTTCACATAAACCACTCCATTTTTTATAGAATTTTAGCCTAAGTGTGGGTTTCAGCTCAGATTGGGATGAGATGCGCTTTCCTTTTAACTTACATTGGCTTTCTCTGACATGAATTTCCAGACTCTGATTCCATGCTCTTTTTCTCTGGATAAATCTGTCCAGTGATCACTTTTTAGGTCATCAAGATTCAATAAGGTAGCAGGTCAGCCATGCTTTGGAGTTCCAGAGCTGCCGTGTGCTGTCAGAGCTAGTATGCCCATGTGTGTGCATGAGCTGAACAGCCAGTTTCCTCAGTGAGTTTGTTCTGTAGACCAATTATTTAGCTCAAATGTCCCTGACAATAACTCAGTAGGATAGTAAACATGTTTTGTTTGTTTTTTAATTTAGAGGAAACATAAAGCAATGTAAAACTTTTTTCTACGTCAGTTACGCCATGTAACACCATAACACTGGACCCTTATGGTCAAGTCTTGGTTCTCAGTGAGAAGAGTTCTTGCACAGAAGAGTTTGGGAATATTCTCTTTGCTTCGTGGCAGCAATTTTACTACAAGTCCCAGATAAATTTTAAAGTATGTCTTGTTTATTGTCATGCCCAGCTTAGCAGGTAACATGTCATAGCTGACCTCTGAGAGACCTTGGGTTTTGATGTTAGTTTAAATTAAATAATAACTTAGTTTTTTGGCTTTGAATACTTTACCTCTGTCAGTTTCCTTACAGTAAAATGAGGAAAATAATCGCTCCCAGACAGATTATTATAAGGATATATGGAATGAAGTATATGTAAATATAAGACTGAAGAATGAATGAACAGATGAGCTGATGGATGCAGCAGTGTAGAGGAGGGCCTGGCCCCTCGCTTGTTCTCCCAGCTCCCACTAGGAGAACATCTCAGGGCCCAGACCCTGCCACATGTGCCGTGGTAAATCAGGGTGGCCATACTTCCGTGTTCTTCTTGCAGCCAACATCGGTATGGCTGTGACAAGCACTGTAGTGGGCAGGCAGAGGTGAGTGGCCTCAGGGGGCTTCATGGCCAGAATGGATTATAACTGTGACATAGGGTAGGATGTGGCCCATGCTCTGGGAGGGGCCTGTGGTCAGTGCCTAGTGAGTATTTGTTGAGTCACTGAAACACAAGATAAAAGAAAGAGAATCAGAGGGTCATGGGAGCTCGAAGGGGAAAGAATATTTCTAGCTGCTGCTGCAAATCATTCACATATTTTTGTGTACCTCTCATTAGTTCATGTGTGTGTCATCTACAACTTGATAGGTGGGAAATGTCATAACTTTGTTAATTTGTTTGTTTTACAAAAAGATACTCGTACGCCGATTATAATTTATTGCATCAGTGTCCATGCCCCATTCCAAGGAGCAAAGGCATTTTTTCAGGGAGCAATCACCCTCTCGGTTACTATGTAATTCACTGATTTTACTCACACCATGCCCCCTGCATGAGGGCAGAGATTTCTGTCTGTTTTGTTCACTGGTGCCTCCAAACATGAGAGTGGAAATATTTAACAGTGGGTACATAAGGGCACCAGTTGGGCACTGACCAGGACGCCAGCCATGTGGGTGTTTTCCAGGTGAATATCAACCCTGGATGTAGCCTCAGCACCTGCTGCAGAGTAAATATTTTTTCAGTGAGTACACGCTGAATGAACGAATTCAGCTCCTTGTCATCACAGAAAAGGTCACCAAATTTAGAACATTTGTCTTTCCGTAAAAAAGAAAAATGAGTAACTCATCTTTATGTTCAACTTTCAGCTTTTATAAAGTCTTTCCTGTGAGATAAATGGCAAACTTGTGTGTGCGACAAAAGATTTCCATGGTCATGCCCTGCCTCAGGACAGTAAATTGTAAAGATAATATGATTTGTAAGTTAATAAAGTTCAACACTTCAGTTTGGAGGCTCATGTAAACCATGGTACCTCACCCTGTGCTGAAAGTGAATGAGGGTTCTACTGGCAGCCCCTCCCTCCCTCTCCTTCTCTTTCTTAGTACAGCTCATACATTGAACCTGACCTGGAACAGTCTGATAGATGACCTAGCAAGAAGGGTGCAAGCGTCAGGCCACATGTTAAATTTCAGTAAAGCTTGAGTTCATCATTTGAGATAAAAAGATAAATATTAATAGAAGTCCTAACATTGTCTTCTCACATGAGAGTCTGCAAACTTACAAAATTAAGCATAATGATTTTTGCAAGAGCCGGACGTGATGTGGCAAGTTCCAGCTATTCAGGAGGTGGGAGGATCACTTGAGTCCAGGAGTTCAGACTGTAGTGCAATATGATTGTGCCTATGAATAGCCTCTACACTGTAGCCTGAGCAACGTAACATATGCAGACACTGTCTCAAAAAAAAAAAAGAAAAAGAAAAAGAAAAGAAACTTTATAAAGATTTTTGCAGAGATTTTTAAAGGCAAAATGGTGGAAGGAGGCTCTTCCATGGTTCTATGGGTTGACTGGGCTCAGCTGGGTGGTTCTTACCCAGGCTCTCTCACATCTGGCACCTGCACTGGCATAGCTGGAACAGCTTGGGGCTGGCCGGATATCCGTGGCTCAGCAGCCCCTCCACTTGCCTAGCCTGGGTCTTCTCACAGCAGTCAGGCTTCTGACATGGCTGCTACAGGCTCCAGAGATCCAGGTGGAGGTGCCAGCTTCTTCACAGTATCACTTTGGAAGTCTCAGAACTGTTTAGCCACAGCAGGTCACAAGGCCAGCCTAGATTCAAGGGAGGAGAGTGAGCCTGTTGTGAGGTAAGCAGCAGCCTGCCTGTCCAAGGAAGGCCACAGGCCAACGGACATTTCTGTCTTTCACAGCTGGTATAGCACTGACCACACTGGGTCAGGGGCTCACTACGAGGCGTGTGCCCCACCACTGGTCAGCAAACTCCTTAAAGGCAAAGCTATGTGTCATTCATCTTTCAGTCTCCAGCATCTAACATCATAAGAAGTCAGTAGATGTTAGTTGGATTAAAATCAGTTATGCAAACATTTTAAGGAATTTCTAATTAGGGGAAAGTAGACTCTAGTGCCATTTATGTAATTACACCACAGGATGTCTTTACAATGTGCATGGGAGGAAATGACTTAATATGGATACTGAAAAGATAACTGATTTAAATAATGACTTCTTAATCCAGAGAGTTAAATCATAAAAGCAATAGAGTTCTCTCTGTTCCCATGTCCACAGAAGCAATGTTTAAAGCGTGCATTTTGTTCCTGCTACACTTGATTTCCTTGGGCTCCTTATTTTCACTTTAACGTGGTCTCATGAATCCTAATTTTATATTGCTTTCAAAAATCATGAGTTTTGATGTACCTCATAATTGTATTTGACTTTTTAGATGAGTTTATGTCTTTGTGCCTTGGAAGTTGTCTCCCTCAAAATCTTTTGAAAATCTTATAAATTGTATCATTGAGATTTCTTTAAGGAGAATGTCAGTTTGGGCCAATTTTGTAATGTTTTGCTTTAAGTAGGGGGAGGCGTCAACTTTTAGTGGGGAAGGGATTGTGTATTTTATAGTAAGAGCTGGCCTGATGGCTCTGGTGAACCTCTCAGACGCTGGAGGAACATTCTTACAGATGTATCCACATTGCTCTGACAGCTTCTTAACATGACCGTTGGCAGTCCTCTGTGGCAGTGGTTTGTCTGTCATGCCTTGGAGGACCGTAGGAATGCCTTTCCTAGGCTTCTGTTTCGTGTGTTTTTTAAACAGCCAGAGATTTCACATGGCACCCTTGGGTCTCGTGACCAGCTGACAGGAGAGGAGGTGGTGGTGACTTTACAGCCTTTGGCCCAATCCCCCAGCTCTTTAGTATTTCCGTGCATGTTACAGTAACTCATGGGCGATGTGAAGGAGTGCCACCCCGCATTTGGAACCACGGCCTTCTGCCAGAGCAGATCAATACTTGAGCTGTCTGTCTCTAGCGCTCACCTTCCTTTCACACAGCGAGACCCTTCTGCAGGCAGCGATCGATAGCTCTAATCCGCTGCAGCCTGCAGCAAGTCATGCGAGGCAGAGCACTTAGGTGGCATTACACGGGACTGTGGAGGCAGCAGTTCTGGGGCTTAGATTCGTAACACCCTTCCTAGGGACACATTCTATTTGTAATGTGTACTTTTAATAATCTCTGCCGTGGATCACCATTCCTCTGAAACTTGATTCAGGGAAATGGACATGTGTTTGTGTTTGTGTTTGTATATGCATGTGTGAATTACAGACAGATATTCATTCCCTTCTCAGACTTTGTAGCAGCCCTCCCTGTGTAGTGCTGCTGCAGACCATCACTGCGTCACTACACATCTGGGCAGTTTTGTCTACTCTTTTGCTTTGTGCTGTAATTATTTCTAGTCTGGGTATTTTTAAAACATTAAAACTTTAAATATATATATATTTGAAATCCCAGTAACTGAAGAGCATTCTTACTCTAGCATGTGCTTTCCCACAAAACATCATTAGAAGACAATGAACACTGGATGTCACTACCATCTTTGAATGGCTGTGACCAAGTGAGACGCTGGAGAGTGAAGATCTGTCTTTCCCCGGACCACTGAGACCAAAGGAGCCTCCGCCTAGGGATTAGCTTTGGAACTAACCCTGTGGCATCCTTGGAAGGCAGAGTAGGGAGTTAGAAAAATCTCCTTTGGTTCTTTACCTGGTCTTCCAATCCTCATTCCATTTCCGTATCTAGTTATCTTTGTTTTGTCTGTGGACTTCAGGATACAACATAAAGTTAAAGGCTGATCTAAAGAAAGCGAGTATGTGGGAGACAAGTCTGAACCAGGGTTTCCGGCCGCTGTTGTGTGCTAGTCCTACAAGGAGCAGGCAGCAGTGGCCAGTAGAGCCAAGGGTGTAATGCCTGCTGTGTGCGAGAGCCTCAGCAGCTGCCTGCCCGTCAGAGAGGACTGGTTTCCAAATTCAGACATGCTTGAACTCATTAGTGAATGACACACTGTATTTTACACAAAGGTCTCTCCTGGGATGTAATCTTTGTTTCGAGCTCTGTGGCCTTTTAAACTCTGTGCTGATCATCTCACCTTTAAGGCCACTTTCACTGATCTGTGCCTCACAGGCCACTGCGTCCTTTCCATTTTTCACAGAGTACAGATATCACCTTCGGAGAACCCCTTAAGTTGAGCTTAGCTCACGGGAAAACTTCTGAGAAACAAGTTTTTTTCCAAGAACCAGGTAGTTCTCTCTCATATTTACACACATTCTGCCCTACAATACAGAGGTGCAAGGTGCATTTGTTGCTGGAGATGATCATTCAGTAAAGTGTCTTTTACTTGGGGCTTAAAAAAATCTTGACAAAAAATAATCAACTGATTCTGATAATCTGATCATCTCATTCATATTCCTAGACACCAATTCTGGAAACTCCAAAAGCATTTTTTCCGTTAGTATACTCATTCATTCAACAAAATACCCATCGGCCATTTCCTGTATGCCAGGCACTGTAGTGTTGCTGTGGGTGCACAATGGAAGGCACGGTGCCCACTCTGGAGGGACTCTTTGTTAAATACAGAGCACATTAGGGAAGAGAGCAGTGCACAATTTCCTCATGGCTGTGATGCAGAGTGCAGCCTGGAGCCCCAAGGCATCCCATGGAGGACCTGTGACCTGGCAATTGGAGGGTGAATAGGTGCCACAGGGACTTGATGGAAGAAAGGAGCGTTCAGAAAAAGTAAACAACTTTCAACAGAAAAGAGCCTTTGGTAAACCTGGAACCATCAAGAAACTTAGTGATCTTGGAGCTTCAGATGCTGCTAGGAACCCAAACCCACCCCCTGCAGTAATCATACTGGGATACACAGCACCCAGATGTGCACACATCACTCCCTCCACTCCTTATCGCTGTCTCATCTCACTATGTCTGCGAGACACCTTCCCACATCCCATGCCATAGATCCCTCACTCATTAGGAGATGTGCTGCTGTGTTATGTTGTGTGAGAAGAAGACCAGGAGGTGAAGCTGCTTGGAGTTGTACTCTTGGGTCACCTGGAGAGTCATCTGTTTACTTAGTTGCACCATTCTTTGTTCTGTCCCAGGCACTAAGAGCCTCACATATTTTATTCAGTTATTAATCCTATCAGGAAGGCACAATTATGATCCTATTTTAATATATTGTGCAAATACAGTGCAATGTCTTAAAACAACACAATCTATTATGTCACAAACTTTTTTGTATTTAAAAAATATAGTTGAGGGAACAGAAGCCCAGAAAAGTTAAATAACTTGCCTGAGGCCACACAGTTTTGCGAGTGGTAACCAGGACCTGAACCAGCAGCAGCTGCTCCACTTGTGCCATCAACTCACCGCTTCCCACCACCCCAGTGCCTGGTCAACACCTCTCCATCAGGACCCAAAGATGCCTGTGGAATTTTACATGCATTTCAGTGCAACTTTTTAAAGCATGTTGAATCTGTTGGTTGGATTTGTAACTTGTGATTTACAGCTGATTTTGATAAGCCGCAAATGCCAGTATCATGTTTTAATGAGACTGAAGGCATGAACGAGCAGATTCTACTCTTGAGGCTGTTGTGGGAACACGCCGGCCGACATTGCACTCACCCCTCTGAAGGCCGGCATTGTCGCCAGGCTCATTAGCATCCACGCTCCTCGCTGGGCCGTTGCCGCTTGCTAGCTTACCAGCTGTTCCTGCTGCTCCGTACAATGTCGGATGTGTTCAGCTCACTGGGTTCCTGTCCTCGCCGCCGGGAGGAGACAGCCCTTCCGCTGGGGATACCCACGTGGCTGCCTGTCAGCGGTGGCACCGAATAAAGTAATAGGCCTTCGCATGGCATATGGTGTCTGGATTCGTACAAGATGCAAAACTCTTCTGCAGCTAATGCACGATGACTCATAGCATTGCTAATTTTTCAAACAAAAGCTGACTTCCACACCCACACTTTTAACCCCTCCAGCTAAAAACTCTTGGGTTGCAAAGCTCTAGAATGGTGACTTTTGGGTCACCATATACAATTTGTTATACTTATTGAAAGTGTATGAAACGACTTGCTTTACTTTGGATTGAAGTTATTTTAAATTTCTATTTTAAATTTATTTCCTCTCTATATGGGGAATTTTTAAGCTTTTAACTTTCTATTTCTTTTTACGTTGGAAGAGTCTAAACAGTTTGATAGATTTACTTTAAAAGCTGTTATTAGAAAATCGGTCAGAAGGCACTATATTAGTTGAACACTTGTAATTGTTTAGTAGAAGTTAACTTTCTCTTAAAAGCTTCATAGAAACTACTGCCTAATACTCTCATCAATTTAGGTGTGAAGCATTTCGTGCTCACATTATAGTATTTTAAAGCTATAAGAGAATGTTGATTCTTTTGTGGAATATGATTTTGCACAGTCTCTTCTGGTATACTAAATAAAGCCCATTTAAACAACCAAATTCTGGCAACAGAAATTTAGATTATAAATTTATATTAAAATGGCCATTTTTCAAACTAGAAAATAAACACATGGGATCTTCTAAAAGAATGTCCCTCCTAAACTTTGGATCAGTTGTGCTAATAGATAGCTACATTCAATCTGAGACTTTAAGTCCTAAAATAAGGCAGTTATTTGCATTTACACAATTTGGCCTCCTTTTGAAGTAGTGATCAAAATATTGGTTCTTTTATAAATAACCTTTTATTGAACATTTTATTTAAACATTTCAGAGTCAAGAATTCCCATCATAAAATGATTAGGCAGTTTCTAATTATGGATCAGTAAGTGTTTTGTAGTCAGTCTGGCACATGAGCACTTTTGCAATCAGAATTTGGCAAATGTATGAATTTATAAAGGAACTTCAACCTAGGAGGGTAATACAGATTTTTAAAAAAATAGATTACTTTTTGGAAGCCCAAAAGATGTCTTTCGGGGAACAGGCTAGAGACTCAGAATTGGTGGTTTCATTTTGGTTTCATGTTTAAGTCAAGTTTTTGCTTTCTGATCTACAGATACGAATTCAAATGCACATCTAACTTATAAAGGGCATTCTATTCTCTGAAAATGAAATTTAAAAATATAAAATTTCTAAATAGGCCTTACTTTCTATATTCCAGTTTTGATGCCATTTTTCAAGCACACTCTCTAATTTTGCTCTTTGCCATTGGAAATAAGCTGGTGTGTATTTGGTGTGTCTAAAAATTTATTAGGCACTTAAATTCTCCACGTTTGGCATATATGAGGATTTCCAGTTTTGCTTTCACTGCCTTGAGTTTGAGACCTATGTTGTTACTCCTACTAGTACTTTCATTTTATCCTATTACCACTGATTTTTATGAAATGAGGGCAAAATTCATTGGAGTATTCAAATAATTACCTAAGGACAGAAGTGGAGACACTGCTGAGCCTGAACTCTTGGTCAGTAGTTAGTGTCTGCATGTAACTGATAAAATGCTTTCTCATCAGCCAATGGACCAGAGGGCAAACTCAGCTCCAAAAGGCAGTTTGGAACATTAGTGCATGACGTGCAAAAGCGCAGGCTGATCACAGGCACCCAGAAGGACTATTGGACCATTATTCTCACTCTTGGCGACAACCCTGCAGAATGGGACTGTGTTAACCCACAGATGGGGAGAGTGAAGCTCGAGGAAGCCAGGTCTTGGCCTGGGGCCCACAGCCAGGGCAGGGCTGGGATGAGAGCCCAGACCAACCTGACTCTATGGCCGCCTGCTGTTTCTCATTTGTGCACACTTTTGACCTAAGAATAGGAGACCATCAAAATGATATAGCTTTGAGAAAGTGAAGCAATTCCAATTAATTTTAGCTTGTTCTCTCATTATTGTTACCAAGTGGATCCTAGCCTTTTAAACCTTGATTGTATGGAATAAAGATGAAAACAAAATTATCGTAAGTTAGCATGGAAAGCATTCCCATTTTGACACCATGTGTACATCTCTTATACCTAAATACATATAGCTTCCAAATTAAAAAGCAGTGAAAATATTAAGTTTAAATATTCTTACTGGCATATCCCACTTAGAGTCCATCCCAAAATAAGCATCTAATTGATGTTACTCAGTGCTTTTGCCTTGAGAAATAGTTGAGGACACAGTTCCATCACAGTGATTTTTCGATCTTTTTGCTAGCAAGATGTTTATTTGTATATGTGGAATCCATTTATATTCTACCTCTCTCTAAAATAGATTTGAAAGAGTTTACATAAAGGCCATGTATAATGAGAAAGAGAAAATCAAAGCCCAGGAAGCGAGGATGAAAATAAGAGCATCTGAAGGCATACAGAGCATCCACAGTCATGACTCTGGCAGCAGAGCAGGGCGCCCCCATTGACTACTGCTGACCTCTAATGCTTGCTGTAAGGTGTAGCTACCACGTGTCTTCGGGCCATTCTTGTTCTAAAGTTGTCAATGACTGTTAATGAAATTATATTTTATATAAGTTGGAAGACATAATAGGTTACTCTAATGAAATATGTTCTAGACAACAGCATATGTTTATAGGAAATTTTTAATATCAACATGATTTCTGTCTACCCCACGAGTTCAAAAGATATCTTTGGAGCAGACAAGCAAGTTCATGTGCATCACAAACTAATTAGTTCCAAAAAAAAAAAAAAGTTAAGGGCTTAACAATAGCTGAAAAAGTGAAGGATTAATTAGTGACAGGGGGAAAGTATGACTGAAAAATAATCTTAATGCCCACATTAGCTGGCTAGCTGCTTTTGCTGAGCCTTTTAGTTTAAAAAGCCCAAGTGCCTGACATTTTGCATCTGGTTTTTTTTGTGAAGATAAAAGGAAACTTGAGTGTCTCATTCTCAATAATGGATTTTATGTGACAAAAAGGTTCCTGCTCCCTTCATCTTCATGGCCAGGCATTTTTATATTATTGCCCCACTGACTGTCATTTCTTGTTTAACTCTTTGTAGACTCGTACACCTTTCCTCCACCCTGGGGATGGTCTGGGATTGAATGATGTCAAAGGTGCTCTGTGTACTAGGTACTTCCATGCATGTTGGTCTTGTTACCATGTTGCAGGACTTGTTGCCCTGTAATCCAGCTCTTCTTTCAGGTTTGTTTACTTGTGATCACTATGTAATCATTCATTTTATGGAGCTTCATTAAGGACTGCAAACCTCTGTCCCAATTTAGCGTCATTCAAGCGTAGGTAGCATCCATCTGCTCCACCCGCACTGTTTAATTAATGAACTTCATAATGTGTTTTTGCCTGTGAAAAGCTCTCTGTCTCCTCAGGTTGTTGAATGAGATGTGCATTCCAGGTTTTCTGTGTTAAGATTCTAGAAAGCCCGCCGTGGGAGGTGCTAATTATGTACTCACCAAACTCCTGTTAGTCATAACTTGAAGGCAGAATTCCTTTTTTTTTTTTTTTCAATATATATTCATAAACCCAAAGTCAGGTCGCTTTTTGAGTAAGTAAATCACTGGTCAGCTTTCATAGTCATTCTCTTCAGTAAGAGTAAAGATTAACATTTTTAAAAAGCTATATTTTATTTCAGTACAATAAAAATATACTTGTTACCTTGAGGTTTTTCCTTCTGAAATTAAAGTTATAGAAATGTTTGAATGTCAAAAATGCTATTTCTGTTTTCCAATATCTTTTCATAGAATTGCCTGGGAAACTTTGTAGGATAGATGCTATTAAAAGTAATGAAGTAACAACTGTTTTTCTTGGAAAATAGTAACACTCATGTAATATATTTTTTAAATTTCATTATTTGTTTAATTATTAGTGTGTTGTAAAATTCTGTCTGGATTTAGAGGTGTTTTGTTGGCACCTGTTCAAAGAGCTGATAAATTTGATATTATATGGCAGATAGCATAAAACTAGCCACACTCATTTGCTTAACACATCTATTAACAACTAAGACCAGGAGCTTAATCCTGATTTTTAACAACCAGGCAACCTATGGATTATGTGCCTTTTCTTAAAGACTATTTAATATTGAGATTAAACTCCACTCTACCCTGTCAAGTACTCTCAAGTCCTAGAAAAAATTCTTTCTGTCTTGAAATATGACAGAGTTCTACATTCATGTTGTATTCAGCTCTTTTCATCACAATATTAACTCTTTTTCCTATAATGGTGAAAAATACATCTGAATATTCATTCTTCAAAAACAATTTTTACTTACCCCCGTCCTAACTGGGAAGGGAGGATTATATTTGTGTTCTCATCTAGCCATTATAAAGTTAATACACTGGAAAATCAATGTTAAAGTTGTTTTACATTAAGTACCCCATGTTCTGTGAGGATAAAAGCAAAAGGGATTAAAAGCTGGAAGAATAATTGGAGCACAAGGAAGGAAGAATGATGCCCCCTTTTTTCTCTCCCTTCTCTAACATTTGTAGAACTGCATGTAGTCAGGGATCTGGCATGTTCCTGGCTACACTGATGATGTGGGACAAGGATCCTCAGATACTGTCGATGTGGCCCAGTCCAGTAGTCAAGAGACTGTCCTATCTCATCCCCTCTACAGGTGCCCAGAAAAAGAGCTTCATGATGACCAAAAAATGGGAGACATATTGCAAGATGAGCTTCACTCCTTATTTTATATTGGGTTGAAGTGCATGAAGTTGTTGATATTTGACTGTTTGACCTAGTTTAAAAAAAAAAAAAAAAAGACAATTTGATATAATTCAACCTAATTTTTTGCATTACAAAGCATGGAGAATATGTGAATAGCAACTTTGTTTACTAACCAGAGGAATCTGTGCACATGTGCTATGATGAGGGTTTAGCTGTCTTGACAGGACATCTGCCAGAGCTCAGGATTGCGTTTGTGAAGCTTCTCTGGAGCCCCTTGCTGTTGAGCTCCCTGCATCTTGAACCATTTTGGTCTGTCTTCGGGACCATCTTTTTCCTTTAGTGTTGTGTTTGTGTAGCTGGTTTCTCTGGGCATCGTGCCCAGTGAATGTTATTTTTGTTTATTGTATGCAGTGTCTCCAATCCTGTTTTCATGATAAAGCCTTTAAAAATCAATTAACAAATGAAATACATCTTTGCCTGGGAAACTTTTGAACTGCTTGCCATGTTAGCAAATTCACAATACTGCCACCAAGTCAGACAGCTGACCACCTTCTGGACAATGGATAGCCCCCTTCCTTTATCAGCCCATTAAAAAAGAGACTCAAACCACTTTTATCTTAATGAAATGAAAAGCACAAATTGAAAAAAGTTATCTTTGCTTTATATGCAATTGTATTAAAATGTTAAAATCTACAAGCAAGATAATTAAAATGCTATCCCTGCCAATCAGCTGAGAAATTAGTTTAACTGGGTTTTGACTTCATGACAAATGGGCTATCAAACTAAAACTTAGCAGAACTGTGGCAGCCTGAGGGTTCCAGAGTGGAATTTGGCCTTAGAACATTTCCTAAGTGTGAGTTTGGGCACAGCCAGCCAAAGAGGCTCGGTGACTTGTCACTCCAGAGAACTCATGCGGTGTCCTCACCCTGTCACAGCCTCAGACACATTTTGAATCTGCAGGAACTAGTTCAACCCAGTAAGTCACTCACTTTATCATTTGGTAGAACCACCAGGCCCAGTGGAATATTTGCCCTCTGCATTATACCTGTAGCCACGCAGGTCAGCTTTGTATCACCCAGGGCAGTGCTGAGCAGTGCAGTGCCATCTCTTTATGCATAGTAATGCATTTGCTTTCCACAGCAGTCCTGCAAAGCCAAGGTACTGTCATTTATTTTGCTGCTGGTGGCTGCTGCTCTCCTCCTCATCATCATTCTCCTCTCCTCCTTCTTGTTAATTTCAAAACCTATTTAGGTTGGTACAAAAGTAATTGTGGTTTTTGCCTTTAAGAGTAATGGCAGCATAATAGTTTGAAAATTTACCTCTTTCTCTGTAAGATGATGTGGTGGTTTTCAAAACAAAAGATTGGTAATCTGCCAGCATGTGTGTTTAACTAATTTATAATACATTCAGAATTTTTTTTCATTTCTCTAAATGTTTTTCACTTGTTTTTATGTGAAACCCTCAAAATGGGGAAGTTGAGAGGGGATATCTCAAATTTTTGTGTTTTATGTGAGTTTTAACAGTCAACACTTACTAACTGGAAACATATACATTCATTCAGCAATCCAAGGAGGTCACAGTTTGGGTTTCTATGAAGAACATGTGCTCAAGTAAGAATATAAGATTTTATTAACCACAGCTCCTGTTAAAGCGGATTTTGAAAGAAAAAGAAAAAAAAAAAAAGGTGCCCCAGCAAGAGAGATGATACTTTAGCTCTAAGAAGAAAGTGGACTATGTTTGTAAATTCTGCCATTTAAAAAAAAAAAAAAAAATGTTTTTTCCAAAGCAAATGTGCATTGTTTAGTGCTAGCAGAATGCATTAGTTTTGGCTCTGAGTCCAGCTTTTCAGAAAATGCTTTTGAGTTCAAATCTGACAGCTTCTTTCAAAGCAGTTGCTGGATTTTGCCAGTTTTTCTTTTTAATATTATACTTCTTTACATACTAGTTCTAAAAATAGTAAAGACATTGGGCAATTAAATTTTTTTATAATGAAAATTACACGGAAATGTAATTCCTAAGAACCTGTTTGACCATTAATCAGAAATGTTTTGGTGTTGTGAGAGGAAAGTACTATTGGGAGGCTATGCTGTAGACTCCTTTACCCCCTGGCAGGCAGCCATGGAGAAAATAGCCTAGTTGGGTGGGTGGGTTGATTGGCCTTTTTTTTGTTATGGTTTATTTTTAAAACAAGAGTTTGAAGAAGCACCCCTTTCTGAGTGATGTGGACTAGTCAGGGCCACAAGCTGAGCCAAAGACCAGATTAGATTTTGCAGGGGACCTCCCCAGCTTCCAGTTCCAAGAACAGAGTAAATGTCATTCAGTAGCCCCCAAACTCAGAACCAACATCTGACCAATATATATGTATTCCATCATCTGCCCTTCTGCCATGCAAAATTTAGCACTTTGGGTGTAATAGACTTCCATCTTCATGAATCTCCTTGCAAAACTCAGGCACTTAGAGAATAGTCAGACATTACATTCAAGCATCTCAAGTTACAGTAGTTTCCCCTTATCTACAGGGGATACATTCCAAGATGCCCAGTGGATGCCTGAAACCTCAGATAGTACCAAAACCTATATATTCTATGTTTTTCTTACACATACATCCTATAATGAAGTTTCATTCTAAATTGGACAAAGGAAGAGATTAATAATAACTAATAATAAAATGTAACAAGTATGACAGTATGCCAGCATCACTACTTTTGCACTTTGGGGACATTATTGAGTAAAATAAGAGTTACTTGAACACAGGCACACGCAACACAGAACACAAGTGATGCTGCAGCTGTTGATCCGATAAATGACTAATAGGCAGTGCATGTGGCGTGGACCCGCTGGACAGAAGGACAGAACAGTTTGCAGTTTAAAACATGAATTGTTTACTTCTGGAATTTTCCATTTAATATTTTCAGACCTTGCTTGACTGCAGGTAACAAACTTATGGAAAAGGAAATCACAGAGAAGTGGGACTGGCTACTGTATTAAAATTAATGTGAAAAATACCAAGCATTGGTGAGACTATAGAACAACTAGAATTCTTAAATGCTGCTGGTGGGAATGTAAATTTGCTCAATCAACCACTTGGGAAAACTGACAGTATTTGCTAGGCTAATCTGCAATGTATCAGGAGAGGAGTTATCCTTCCAGTAAGGGGGTGAGTGTCTGGAAAGCAGCAGGAAGGTGCTGGTGATTTTTTATCGGGTTGCTGGTAACATGAGTGTGTTCAATTTGTGAAAATTCATTGAGCTGTATACTTCTGTGTACTCTGTGTGTGTGTGTGTATTTGTCAATAAAAAGTTGTAAAATCTCTTGAAGTAAGTTAGAGCTTCTCAGATTGGGAAACCAGGTGATGTGCTAGGGTGTAGGAGAGTCCCAGGAGACACATGGCATGCCTTTGCAGATCATCAGCAGTACTTGATAGTTAATCATATACAACATTTTTGTATTAAAATAAATGCAAGCCATGAATTTGCATTCCTTTTTAACACGTATCTGACACATTTCTTGCTTACAGGCCCCTGGAGGTCCTGCTGTTCCATTCTGTGGCCCTGAGGGGAGATTCCAGAGGAAGTGTGTGTGTTGTGTTGCCATAAACCATGGTTCCCAACCCTGGCTGCACATACAATCACATGGGGGGTTCCGATATTGACTGATGCCCAGCACCCACCCCACAGATTCTGGGTAACTTGGTTTGGAGTGGGGACCAGGCATCAGTGCCGATTAACCACCAGGTGATTCTAATGCGCAGCCAGGAATGAGAGCTGCTGCCCTAAGGCATTAAGCAGCTCCCTTAGCAGGGATTCACAGATGCCCAAGGACTAGGAAGAAAGGATTGCTGCTGCTGTGAGAAATGGACTCGATATTCCCCCACGGTTTCTTCCAGATCTGAGAGTGGAAGATAGTGGCTAACGGCTATCCAGGGCTTAGCTTTTGTTGTGCACTGTACTAAGCACTTCATGTGGGCACCACTGTGTTCATCATTCAGCCATGAGGAAATGGAGACCCAGGGGGTCACATGACGTCCTCAAGAGCTTTATAATGGTTATGGTGGCCTGGAGCACAGGCGTTCTGACCACAAAGCTGGACTCCACCTTAGGACGATGTCATGTGGTAAGCCTTGCACAGCAGCCTGGCAGGCAGAAGGATGTTAGGGATGCTGGAAGATTGAGGTGGCTGCAACTATAAAAGACGAAAAGCACCAGCTTCACAATTAGGGGCACCTGGTATGGGACACCCAAGGCTCAAGAGGGAACCAGAGATACAAGGGGAAAAAAGTGAAGATCAAGAGCACCTGGAGACATCATTTCATAGTTCTCCCATGCCCCCAGAAAATAATGCAGTGTCAAAAGAGTCAGTATCTGGATTATCTCAGTTCGAAGCCATCCATTCACTGGAGGACTGCTTCCCCCATCCCCACCCAAAAAGGTGCTTTTTCTGCACCCTTCCTCATCCAGGAAATGAATGCAGTCCCCTTCAAATTATATCGCCATGCCATAGTAGTTTTACAAATCCTTCTGGTATTACAATCTTACCTTTTTAGACTTTTGTTAATTGATCAAAGGGTTAAAAGTATAAACACTATGCAGCTTTAAGGAAAATGTGGATATTAATGTCTTTCTTTAATCTATAATAATGACTGGTTTTAGTCAGAATGCTTTAAATGCAGCTATTGTAAAGTCTCTGCCCTTGTATCAGTGGTTAAGTATCGTGGTCCATTGATAGAGCTTTAAAAAGTTCAAAGGCTATGCTAGCATATCTTTTGGCACTTCATCTTTTAACTGTAAAGAAAAAGATGTCCTTGTATCAAGCCTTAGTGTTTATGTGAAAAATGAAATTGGGTTCAGTTCGTGCGTAGATTTTTAGAGAGATTAAAGTGGGCATCACACAGTTTTTCTCTGTAAAAGGCTGCCTTTGATGTGCCTTCTGTCTGTTCATACAGAAGTGTCAGCTATTGTTTTTCAGCAGTAGAAGAGTGTCCGCTTGTCATCAGCACATTCTAATACCTTTGTGCTGGAGCCTTGTTCAAGGTAGATCTTATAATTCAGAGATAATGTTACTGGAACCGTACATTGTAACACCAGTCTGCTTTAGGAAGATAAATGCCAAGGCAAAGCCAAAGTGTTTATCAAAAATGATCAGGGAGCAAAACTAAAACATTTATATTTGAATGTCTGATTACAATCCATGCTCTAGATATTTCATTAGCAGTATAACACAGTTATTCTTTGGTGCTTGCTTGGAGTTTTGTTTGTGCTATTTCACTGCAAAGGAAACGAATGAGACGGTTACATTAAGGAGCCCAGAGTAGCTGAGTGTATGGTCATACCTTGAATTAGGCTAAGATGACAGAGAGCAGAGTGCAGATGCCTCATGGCATCTGAAAGTGTAGAACATTCCCACTGAGTAGCTCTTGGCCAACCTATAAGTCATAATTTAGTGAGCTCTTACAATGTATACAACGTGCTAAATATTTTATGTGTACTTTACCATCACTAGAAAGTAGGGTTGTTGTCCATTTTGCAAAAAAGAAGCAAAAGCACAGAGAGAAGCTGAATGACTTGCCCAAGATCTCTCAGCCAGCAAGTAAGAGGTGAATTCACACCCAGGCTTGGTGCTCACTCTCTTAGCCACTGCTGTCTTCCAACTGCATTGTCACTAATTGCTAAAAATATTATCACAGGCGGGGCGCGGTGGCTCACACCTGTAATCCCAGCACTTTGGGAGGCCGAGGCGGGCGGATCACAAGGTCAGGAGATCGAGACCATCCTGACTAACACGGTGAAACCCCGTCTCTACTAAAAATACAAAAAATTAGCCGGGCGCGGTGGCGGGCGTCTGTAGTCCCAGCTACTCGGGAGGCTGAGGCAGGAGAATGGCGTGAACCTGGGAGGCAGAGCTGGCAGTGAGCCGAGATCGCGCCACTGCACTCCAGCCAGGGGGACAGAGCGAGACTCCGTCTCAAAAAAAAAAAAAAAAAAAAAAAAATTTTCACACACTACTTTGAATGTGCAAACCAACTAATATTTATGCCTTTTTCTCTAAATTTATTCAGATGATCTTTTTCATTTCCAGTAAATATTTTTTAATGAAAATGAAATCCAATAGAATTTCTTTCTTTGCTTGTCTTATGTTCTTTTTGATAAATAATATGTACTTCAGGATAATTTCACTTTCTGTTGATGCTGCCTCTAAATTAAAAAAAGAAAAATCATGTTTTAAAATGATTTCTAGAACAGCTCAGACTACATCACTACATCCCTAGGACAGCACTATTTAAATGACTCTATGATACTGTAACTTTGTTTTTCTTACATTACTTCCACTTAAAGCTTTCCCAGCACATGTCAACTCTGCAGCTCTGTATCTGAGGCTGATGACCAGTGCTCCAAGCATGGGCAACCTAGAGCATTAGCCAGGAGGAGAGAGGGAGTGCTCCTCGGCAATCCCCTCTCTGGTCTTGAGGGAGAGAAGCAGAGGATGACTGACACTGAAGGGAGGGAGCTTACTTCTGCTGCTATCCTGCCTTGACCTGCCTCTGCTGTCATTGTGGTCACTGCTGCAGAGGCCCAGGGATGGCAAGGTGACATTCTAGCTGTTCGTTTGTTTCAACAAGGCTAGCCACAGGTCCACCCAGACTCACCTCATTCGGGTCACCTTCCACCTAAACATTGGCAGCAGTTCCCTGACTTAGAGATTAACGGCTGTCACACTTCCCACTTGTTTCCTTCTCTTTCATTTTCTGTTATGAAAAGCGTGCTCATGTGAAACAGCTCCCAAAAAGCATCTTACGTAAATTCATGCCAAAATATGTGAGAGTCCTCTTGCAAAAGAAAATTGGAATGTGAATTCTGAATTAAAATAAGATTTCCCTTTCTGACCACTCCATTAAATTCGACTTTTGTTTGTTTTTTTATTTGCAAGTGTTGATGCATGTTAAGATGAAGGCAGAGCTACACTGCTCCATTCTGAAGAAGCATTTGGCCACTAACTGATAAAAGAGCCAGGATCCATGTATAAATTATTCAGAAATTTGGTAAATAAACATGCAAACTTCTAGCTGGGGCTATTGCTATTGCATTATTCAGCCCAATAAAGAGAATTTAATTTAATGGATTTTCAGCAACATTGTTCAATGATCAACAAAAGGCATACTGTCTTTTATGAATAACTGATTTTCCCGGGGCATTCTGAAGAAAGTGGGTCCTCGTTAACCCTAGAATGGCTAGCTAATGTAATTGAAGCGCGACCACCTGGCAGCGAGGTTGCCCGTCAGCTGCCAAGGAAGGCCTGGGCCGGGGAGTACCAGGTGCTCTGCTCTCGCTGTCTGATTGTTACAGTGGAATAAACAGCGTGATTGCACAGTATGGCCAGGGGCGAGAATCCAAGACTGCTGCCAACCGGAGCGCGGGCTTTCTTCCCTAGTCTTTGACAAGGGGGGCCAAAAGTGTTTCTATTCAGAGCAGGTAAAGCTGACAAAGCTCCGATGTTGTCTGCACAATTAGGATGAAAAAAATAAGACTGGCCCAAGAACGAACCAGCAGTAAGCCTCAAGTACCTGTTTCTGTATCGTACAAAGCCTAGGCCTATTTAATACAGGCTGGGAAGTTTAAGCATAAAAATTTAAAATAAATTCAAGAAAAAGAACTTAAATACTCAGTGACCACTGTTTCTTAGAGCAGGTCAGCATTATTAAGCTTCCTGTTTTGAAGCATAATTCCAAGTCGTCACCATACAAAAAACTTTATTTTGGCCCGAATTCCATGGCAACCCAAATACCCTGTTTCTTTGATTATACTTCATAAATTCCGGGCCAGGTCATTTTGCTTTCTCTATCTTCCTTTATAAAGCCCTACACACATCTATATTTAACTCACTGAAATAGTCCTCACTCTGTGGTGTTGTTTATTCTCAGTAATTTTTTTTAAGTGCTGCTGCCCATCCGGAGATATAAAAGAAAATTAGCATTATTTGACTTGTAAAAACTTAATTAAGAAATAGACATTGTGACCTTTCTAAGGGGTTTTGAATGTGAAATGGTTCATTAAGTTTTTGTTAATAGAAAAGTAAAGAGCACTTTCCCCAAATGGCAAGAACAAAATCGCTTTCTCTTAACACATTGATTTATTTCATTTGCTAAGCACAGGAACCATGAAATATTTCATCCCAGTAGCACATTAAATATGTGCAGAAGTAAAATTACAGCTGAACAGCACCTTGTACTTTGTACTCGTGGTGTGTACATTTCAATAGGCTAGGAGGAAAAAACAAACTGTAGAAAGATCATTTTATGAAATTAAATTACCTGTTTTGTATTGCTCTGAATCTCTGCGTGTAGCTGTGGATTCAGAGGGACTTGAACTGTTGCCTGCAGCTTTTCACGGGATAATCCCAGCACCCTCTCCAGCCCACCCCCCAGGATTAGTATCTATCACGGGAAAATAGAAATGAGAAAAATGTTTCCTGTTGCGTGTTTAGCCTCTCCAGTGGTACCTAACTATAAAAGGTGACCAGGGACTGGATGTGGTGGCTCAGGCCTATAATCCCAGCACTTGGAGAGGCTGAGGCCAGTGGATCGCTTAAGCTCAGGAGTTCACAACCAGCCTGGGCAACATGATGAAACCCCATCTCTACAAGAAATACAGAAGTTAGCTGGGCATGGTGGTGTGCACCTGTAGTCCCAGCTACTTGGGAGGCTGAGGTGGGAGGATCACTTGAGCCCAGGAGGTCACGGCTGCAGTGAGTTGAGATCGCACCACTGCACCCCAGCCTGGGTGAAAAAGTGAGACCCTGTCTCAAAAAAAAAATAAAAATAAAAAAATAAAACCAGGATTGCTTAGAAAGATGAATATTAGGTCTGTGGCATCTCTCAATGTATTGTCAGATGGCAGTCAGGGCACTTAGTAATAAATTGGAAGAGTGACTTGAACCAAGCCAGGTCATGTCTCCTAGCCTCAATTTCCATGCCTGGGGAAAGAGTTGGTAAATAAATGCTACATGAAAAGTAATTAGTACAGGGGCTGCTAGAGATAGTGGCCTAATGAGTGTGCTTTTCTTCCCCTTTTGCACATTGGGTCTTTCCCAATGGAAGGTGACCCAAGTTTGCTTAGGAGAAACAAGAAGTCAGAAGAACAACACAATTTCATGCCTTGTTTTCTAAAGGATTTATTTCTCAGCCTCTATTTTACAAAAATAAGTACTCTGTAAGGATGAAGTAAATATATATGAATTTAGTTGTTTGATGGGAAATACATGTATATAAATAAGTAGTCCACCTTTTAGTCTGATAGCTTGAAACTCCATTTTATTTTCAGTCAAATGTGAGAGTCTTACTGGCAACCCCACCTCGACCCTGTCTTTGGATCCGGAGCTAGAAACCCAGATTGGACAGTGGGCATGTGTGCGGTCCTGAGTGCAGTGCCTGGTAGCCCTGGGCCCATGCTGCCTGTGGTCCCTAATGGCTGAGTCACTCTGATCACTGCCTCTGAGGGCTGGACCTTGAATATACCCTGGAACTTAGCAGGGACACCAAAAGGGATAAAGGGAGTCAGTCCCAAAGGCAGTCTCAACCTTCTTTGTGCCATGGATGTCTTGCGCGTCTCAGAATGTTTATAAATGCAGAACATAAAGCATATAGGATTCCAGAGTACATCAGTTAAAGTGAAATGCTTTCTAAATCAAATGCATATATAGTAATATAGGAACACCTTTATTCATGTATTAAATACCAAGCTCTAGTAGTAGGTCCAATAATCATTATAATTTTGAAGTGGTAATGAGCAGAATCAATATTTTGAAACACTGGCAACAATATAATGGGACATGAAAATACCTGATTTCTACTGGTGACACAGTCACAGGTGGTATCACTTTGGTTTGTTCCTATTTATAATGGAAAGAAATGCTTCATTTCAGCCAGAGGGTAGGATAGTGAGAATGAAGATGCGCTTTTTTACCATCCAAGTTCGTGGACCCCTTGAATTTTGATCATCACCCAGAAGAGCCCCATGGGGTCCATTGACCCATATTAAGAACCATTCTTTGTGGGATTCACAAGAACCAGAGTCAGGCAGGATCCACTGGAACCACTGCAGCATTGTTCCTTCAGCCAGCTAGCCTGCAAGAGTGGTTTCTGAGACTCTGTAGGTATGGGGCCTGTTCTCCGGGTGCTAGATATGCCACAGTTCCTGCCCGCATGGAGCTTCCATTCCATGGGAAGAGGCTGACAGCAAGCAATGTAGGTCATGAAAATGCAGGGAAGTTAGAGCATGGTGAGTACTGAGGAGAAAACTGAAGCCAAGAAAGGGAGAATGAAGGGTCTGGATCGCAGTGCCTCCTGAGAAAAGCTGGCATTTGAGCAAAGACCTGAAGGAGGTGAGGGAGGCAGTCAGACAGGGGTCTTGGAAGAGCATCCTAGGCAGAGGGCACAGCACACACACATTGTGTGTGTGAAGTGTGGGAAGGGGTCCACACTCCACAGAGGTGACAGCAGGGGCAGGCACCCAATGGGGCAGGGCCTTGCCAGCCACACTACGGACTTCTGCTTTTGCTGTGAGATGGGAGCCATCAGAAGGCTGAACAGAGGAGGGCACTATCCCTAAAAGGCTCCTGCTGCTGGGTACAGAGGCCAGAAGAGGTAGAAGGCCACAGCCATAATCCAGGAACAAAATGACAATGGCATGACCTGGATGGCGGTGTGTGGTGGTGACAGGTGGTCAGGTTCTGTATTGATGGGGATTTGGGGCCAGAGGATGCAGAGTCATGTGTGCCTCAGTGACCAGGCGGTCTTCAGGATGTTCAGGGTAGTTTGTCATTGCCTGTCTCCTTAATTTCTGCATTTACAGAAGGTGGACTTCTGTTTGAATTAATAATGCCAACATTTATTGAGCTAACGTTTATGAAATTATACATATTATATATTCACATGTGAACAGATGGTTTGTGTTCAGATGCCATTGTGCAGAGGAGGCCACAGGACCCAGAGAGGATGGGGAACTTGCCAAGGTCCCACCAGCAGCATTCGGAGCTCAGAGCCTCCCATCAGTTAGTTAGCCCTGGAGCTTGGTCTCCACGGTGCGAGTGCCATGATTGCCGATGCACAGGCTCAGATGAGGTGGCGCCCCGGCCACCCGCCTGTGGCAGGGATTAGATCAGGCATGGCGCATGAGTGTGTCTGGCAGGACGTAGTGGGCAGTCAAAATGGCAATTTCCTGTCTCCCTCCCTTCCAGGGGTCTGGGGCTTGACACATCGCCTCTCCCAGAACCCCACTCCCCCGATGAGGCCAGGGTTTTATTCCTTTTTCTATTTAGATTATTCTTCTGCCTGCAACCTTATGGCAACAGAGACAACAGTGTCAACACAGTGAAGCCTTTGTGAGCCATCCAGTGTTTGTCTCCCTCCCCAAGGGAAGTGAGATGGCTGCCCTGGGCTGGTGTTCTATGCCTTTGTGTCTTGGCCAGGGCCCAGGGCCAGCTGATGGCAGGGACACTTTGCCATCTTACTCATGTATTGCCATGACACTTCAATACACTTTATCCACCACTACTAGTTTTCTCTTCATATTAGGGATGGCATTGGAAGAAGGAATAGATAAGTAACATGTTTGAGCAAAGAAAGGTCTACCCTATTAAATTATTTTGTTTGGTAGGGATGGTATTTAAACAGACTGAAATCTTTTTAGAAAACTCAACACAAAGCACATGTGTAGAAGACTTGATCTAATTTACCTGGAACATGGATGCACTAAGGATTTCAGTAGCTCAGGTTTCTTCGTGGGGTTTTATTTGAAGGGTTCTGGAAGCACTATATACTGGAGGCCGCTGTATTTTCTGGGGAGCAAAGTGGCCTGAGAGGGAGAAATGTCCATAGGCAGGGCTGTGATTTAGGCAGATGGGGAGAAACGTCTGCGGCCCAGTGGGCTTTTCCAAGTAATCTGTGACTCTCTGGTATTAGGGTTAGACCATATGAAATGCTGCTTTTGCAGGTTAAAAATCAGCAATTTTGCATGATTCAACTCAATACATAACTTACCCCATTTTAAGACTTCAGGAGCTACAGTATTTCTGGGATTGTTCATTTAAACAGAACTTAGAGCAATAAATTTCTAAGAATTTATACTAATCCTACTCACAGACTAATCTTGATTCTTGTCCGTGTGAGCGCAATCCAGAGCAGTCCCTGAAAGGCCATAGATCTAGTGCAGTCCCTGCCTGTGGCAGTGTCCACAGACACATCCCAGTGTCGGGGTCCCTCGTTCCCTTCGTGAAGAGACTAGAGCCACCTCCTTTCACCACACTGGCGCTCCGGGCAGCCTCCCAAGAATCCAGCATTAGCCTTCCTCCTTCTTTGCTAAAAATCACACTGTGCCACATCTCCTTTCTCCTGCCCCCAAATGGAGAGACGCACACGCTCCTCCCACTTTGCTATGGCACAGCACTGTCAGCTCTGCAGCAGCCAGCTTTCTAGTAAGGGTGTGACCCCTGTTCCCTACTCTTCTCCTTCAGATATAATATGATTCTGTATACTTATATTCAAGAGTTCATTCTTTACTGTCCTTTCTTTTTGCTCTGTATTAGCTGCATTTATGTAGATTTCTCTCCTCCAAATGATAGTGCCCTTAACTACGGATGCTGTCATGTATCCTTTTCCTCAGCTACTCCCAGTCTGCCCAGGGTGGTGAACACCCTCCATCTCTGAAGTGTTGCTTCTGCCTCTGCGTCATGGACTTTAGTTCCATATTGTTGCAGCATTTGCCTGTCCCTCCCACTGCCTCCCATGACCATTTTCTTCATCCAGTGCTGAGTTTAGAGCCAGGGGATCTGGCATCAACACCCAGGTGGCTGTGCAGGGCCTCCTTTGAGGAAAAGGATCTGCAGTATCCACGACTTGTAGATACTTTGCACCTCCAGCATTGGCAAACATGGAATTCAAGAATTGTAGGTGAAGAACAGAGTCCACTTTGGAGCCATCTCTCTGTGGTGTCCGTCAGCTTCTGGGCATAGGGTAGAACACAGGAGAATAACTTGTGGAGTTTTTCATAAGTTCACTTTCAATGCCTTTCTCTAAAACAAAGTTTTTTTGAGGCATAGTCTCACTGTATTGCCCAGGCTGGAGTGCAGTGGTGCAATCACAGTTCACTGCGGCCTTGACCTCCCAGGCTTAAGCAATCCTCCGGCCTCATCCCCCCAAGTAACCGAGACTACAGACGTACACCATCACACCCATCTAGTTTTTGATGTGTTAGTGGAGACAGGGTCTCGTCATGTTGTCCAGACTGGCCTCAAACTCCTGGGTTCAAAATACACTCCTGCATCAGCTTCCCAAAGCGCTGGGATTACATACATGAGCCACTGCTCCCGGCCTCTAAGAGGAATTTTAATATAGTTCTCGACTCAAACAGATGAAAGGCAATGGCAGACTGCTTTAAAATGAACACATCCCATCCAGAACGTGGTCCTCTCCTCCTGGTCTTCACTTCTGAGCATTTGGCCATGCTGGTGGCGTCCCTCTGTTTTTAGTGTTAGGATATCAGAGGCTCACCTGCATCCATTTCTGGTTGTGACTGAAACAGTCCCCTACAGAGCTCACAGAGGACCGAGAGCATTTCTGCTTGCTTTTAAGATGCTTTTTGCAACCTTTTCCATCTCATATGGCTTTGAACTTATTAATTTTAAAATCCAAGGCCTCGTTGCTGACTGTGGGTTTTAGCTCTGCAACTTTCCCGGGACCCCCACAGAGGAGCTACTGGCATTTTCCATGAGTTCCCATGAGAGGCCGGTGTGTGGCTATGAGCAACTTGTTTGGGAGAGACTAGCCATGTGTATTAAAATTTGTTTTGTTTTTGTCTTCATTTTGCTTTTATACACTTTATTCCTCACTGCCGGACTTGCTAAATTACTAGAGCTTGGATTTTTTCAGGGGCTTTTTCAGGCCTCCAGATGAGTAAGTCATGGACACCCCCAGTACATCACCACCCCTTCTCCCTCTTCCTCCCCACTACAGATAGCTTACAACTGCTTGCCATGTCTAAGTACAAAGAACGTGGCCAAAACTTTCATCTACATGGCTGTTAAGTATACTTTACTATATAAAATACACATCATGCAGTGTTTTGTTATTTGATCTACCTTCTGATAAATTTTGGAATTTCACTGATGTATACTGGATTTTGAAGTATTTTAGCATTTGTCTGTTGTGTGGTGAAGCAGAGATGCTAATCCTGGTCCTTCATGAACATTGTCTTCATCTCACAAAAACATCCAGACTATCTCATTTATCAGGTGACCTTGTCTCTGTGGTCCTTTGAGTTTTAAGTAAGAGCTTATTTTAAATGAGCTGAGTAGATTTGTTTGGGAATACTTACACTTGTTGGACCTCATCTGAGAAACATTTCAGCCTCATGAGATAAGCAAACTGTTGGTGCAGCTTGCACAGAAAAGTGCTGCATTTTTAGGTTGCATTTGTATTTATAGCTTACATCAAAAGGCTTATTCCTGTTTTCTCACAGGCTAGCAGCCTCTGGAAATATCCTGTGCCTGGCTGCAGCTTCTCCAAATTCCCCCAGACCCTTGCAGGGTTTGAGTGCTCCTCCTAATTTCTTTCTCTCACCTCTTTTAAGATATTGTATGAGAAGCCCCTCCCTACCCAACCATCTTTTGGGGCTCTGGCCAAATTATTAGGCGGAACCATATGAAATTGCTAATGTTGGTTTGCCTATGACCTAATCTTGAACTCGGAGCCTTAATTTCTTCAGCTATAAAGTGAGAGTAACAATACTTTCTTCATAGGATTTTGTGAGAATTATTCGAGATAATTTGGGCACACTATTGACTAGCACATAGTAGGATTGATAATTATGTCCTAATGGAGAGACAAATGGATAGAAGTGTTACTAGATGTTTGTTGGCATCACATGAAATGACCCAGTGGATTGTCACTAAATTTGCATAGTCATTCTTAAAATGTAGGCTTTTTAGAATGGGGAGAATTCACTTAGGAGATGCACGGTGCTCACCAACAAGCCAGATGTGCACTTCTAGACAGCTGGAGCAGCGGCTCTGCCCATGCACCAAGTGCCGCTGGGCCTTCAGATCAAGCAGTCACTTTCACATGGACAGCTTGAGGATGGACAATTGCAGAAATGGAGTATTTAATGATAATGATGATTCTCCCTGGTAAAAAGAGGAAGTGGACTAGCTTTAAAAAATATTCAGAAATGAGGCTATTTGGAGAGATTAGAATTTGTGGGGTTTTTTTTGTTTGTTTGTTTGTTTTTCAAAATAAATCATTCTAAATAAATAAGTAATTTTTTGTTTTCCCATGTATGTATAGCATGGTGGAATGTATTTTCCATTGTTTCCCAATGTTGAAATAGTCTGCCATTTAGTCTCTCTCAAAGAATCATTAACTTTACATTCAGATTTTCTAAGGAAATGCTGTAGCTCTTGTTTTTAATTTTCTCCCACTCAGGGGGATTAGGTGGCATTACCAAGTGATTTACAAATCCAGGTAGGCGCCTTTAATTTGTCCTGAAAAACTCCAAAAGCTCATTAAACGACTTGCTGAAATGAATATATACGGTGCTCACCTTTGAAAAGGTTAGCATTGTCACAAAGCTCAGGGAGCCACTGCTTGGTAATTCTCCACCCTGCCCTTAGCTGTTTAACCCATGGCAATCACCTGGTTTGTGACACCAGGCAGCTCATTATAATCAGCAAAGCAGAGCCCTGGCAGCCCTCCACTACAGGCACAATGAAACAGTCACAGTCTTGGATCCATCTCTGTAGAAAATGTACCTAGGTGTTTTATTCCATAGTGGTCGGGTCATCAAGGAAAAATAAACATAGCTTCCTCTCATGAATTCTGACAGTGAAGACGATCACCAGCCCTGGAACAACAGCGGTTCCTATTTCACAGTCCTTAATGTTTCTCGTGCCAACTGCTGCTTAAAAAAAAATACATGACTTTAATGACCAAAATAGAATTTATTATTAGTTACAAGTTAAGGGATGTATAACCCATTTCTCTCTCCCATTAAGTCTGTGCAAGTAATATTAGTGGATGTTTCTCACTGAAGAGATCCCCTACTTCAACTTTGCATAGAGGAAAAACCTGGGACACAGGCCTATTGTAGAAATTACTGCTGCATGGAGAGGTGCACACGTTCTGTAGAAGTGGCATTTGGAATTGTCAGATAATAATTGCATATATTTGTGGGGTACAGTGTGATGTTGTGATACATGTGTACATTGCAGGTTGATTAGATCAGGCTAATTAACATAACTATTGCTTTGCATACTTAACATTTCTTTGTGGTGAGAACACTTAAAATCTACTCCCTTTGCAATTTTGAAATCTATAATACATTATTATCTACAGTCACCATGCTTAAATTTTTTTGCATATTTCCATCCTCCCATCTCAAGGATAATTTTAGAGTCATTTATTGCCAGTTTGTAAATTGTATCACAAATTTTAAAATTATGTAAAGCATGGTGCATGTTTAAATTTTAGTTTTCTCTTGCATTTTCCTTAAACCTGTCTGGTCTTTGAAATGTCCTCTACCTGCCTGAGATCCTCTCCCTCTGCCTAGAGCCACTTTCCAAGGCTGTGTCCAGGGCTTTCTATGCAGTGGCTCCGTTCCTTCTCCCCTCCAGCCTCATACCTGGCTGCCAGACTCACCACCATGCATTCTCAGCCTACTGTCTACCCTCAGGAGCCTCCTCGCTTTCCTAACACTGGTGTCAGTCTAGACTCTGGCCTCTCCCCAGTCCTACGTCTTAAGGAGCCCTGTGTTCCCCAGTTTTCTGGACATGGCTTCTTGGGAAATGCCCCATAGTGTTTTCCTCCTGCCTCCCCCATCACTCCCGTTCTGATGTCGATTCCACTCAGTCTCAGAGCTACGCTTCAGGGGGACTCGCTTCACAAAGCCCCCCAACCACACCAAAAGTGTATAGCCGTTTCCTTCTCATGATACCTTGCACATTTGTTCACACCACCAAGAAGCCCTGGAAAGAATGTCCAAAAGTCATTCCTCTCACATCAGTAGTATGCTGGGAGAAGATAGGGACCATGAGTTACGTCTTTATGTCCTCCATGAACTCACAAAATAATTACTTCTGATTGAAAATATATAGAGGCATATAAAAAGTTATCTCGCTCATGTACTGTCCTTAACCTTTGGGGTCTACGTAGAGTACATACTGAGACCAGATGATCCCAGTGATGTACATATGTGATGTTTGATGAAAACAGTGAGATCTCGTGTCTGCTATCAACATACAGACACAGGGAACTCTGAAAGATAAAGGCAGTAGAGAAATACAAAGGAAATTTCTCAAGTGACATTTTTAATATTCACTGGAGATAAGTGAAAACAATTGAAACATCAGTCTACAAAGTAAATCACCAGTATACTTGATCAGAGTCAGAACCTGCTGTAGGTAGAGGCAATTTTCCATCATGTAAAATGACTACTGTCCTTATCACTGGTCCCTGTGTTTCTGTTTTTAATTGAGCAAAACACTTCTTATGAAATATTCCCCCACCTGTTGGAGGAAGCATTCAGGCCATGGGACAAGGAAGTGATGTGGCCCTTTCCCGTAAAGGGAAAGATCTTGCTGTCCCAGGCCTCCACAGGGCCCAAAACTTTGAGCCAGATGCCTGGCCATGGTAGTCAGTAATTGAGGCCTGCCCTTGTGTCCTACTCTGGAATGCCAGGGCTCTACACTCCACGGTGGTCTTTTGCCAGCTGTTCCCTGTTAGGTTCCACTGACTGGGTGCCACTAGGTTCAGCAGCTGCTGCTTTGATCCTGAACAGGCACACCTGCGGCATCATTCCCCTCACTGCAGCATGGTCCCACAGATCAACCCTGAACCCCTTCTTTCACAGATGAGGGGATGCGGGTTCTGCAGGGCAAACTAGTTGCCTAAGGCCACGGGGCCAGGACTCAGAGGAGTCTGCATCTGAACTCAGGGCTTTAACTTAAACCCTGCTATCTGTAATGACACATAGAATATCAGGCCTGAATTTCTACTTTCTTTTTTGTTCAGAGTCATTGCACCGGTGCTTCTACCCTCTTCAGGATTTTTGAATGACACCAAGTGGCACATAATTAAAAATAAGGATTTATCAGAAATGTTTCACCCTTAGAAGATAGCAATGAAAGAATGACAGTTCATTCCTGTTCCCTCTCAGTGTTTTGATTGTGGTGCAAAAGGCCCTTACAGTGAGACGCTCTGTTGTTCTCCAGTGTTGAAGCATGTCACAACTTCAGAAGCCATATCTGGCACCAAATTCATTCTCTCTTTGAAAATGTCCATTCAAAATAATTAAGAAAACTTTAGAATTTTGTACTGATTGTCTTCAAAATATCACTAGAAATAATCGCAGAAAGATAATTTTTGTGTAAATGAGCTCATTTAAATTTTTCAAATCTTGCTGCATGAAGGATCGAATTAATGTAGTTTATTCCTCTAAATTGTAGCTTCTTATGACAATTGTACAGATAATAAGTTAGCTAGAAAGTCACCATTTATTCCAGATTAGCTGTAAAAATGGCCAGTTTTGTGCTACTTTTGGTTCTGGGGAGAGAAAGAAGAATCTAATTTATCTATCCTTATTCTTCCTGTTAGCACCAAACAACAATGTGGATTAATTTAGCACTGAACATTGCAAACATCTTAAATAAGTTTGAAAGATTAAACTGAGACAGCGTGAGGGAGTAGAAAGAGGCCAGCGTGTGTTAACCGATCGGCCTGGGTTTGAGTTTCAGCCCTGCTCATTGCTAACTGGGTGGTCTCAGAGCATCACTTTTGTTGCCTGTTTCTGCTTTATCATATGTGGTTTGAGTTTTGCAGGAGGACCCAGTGGTCTCACAGCTACAAAGAACTTCATGAGTGGCCACCCATTGCACCAACATTGGGTAGCTTGTTTTTATTTCATAAAGATTGTCTCTTTTGTTCTAAGTGAGATATTGCCTCAACAGAACTCAGGCTAATTATAGTGTAATCTCACTATGATGGGTTTTAGAATCCTCCAATATACTGTAATACTCAGTACAACGTTTGAGTATTATAGGATCAAAGATTTAGAAGAGGATTGAGATGCAAGGAAGTACTTTCCTTACATCTGAGGAGAGAATAATGGACATGTAGGAGGCACTTAGTAAATGTCAGATGGAAGGGTTGGTGTGTAGGTGGGTGAATAGGTGGGTGAGTGGGTGGATGGATGGATGGATGGATGAGTGGGTGGGTGGGTGGGTGAATAGATGGGTGGCAGGCACAATAATGGGAAGAAATGAGGGATTGAGAGAAGATGAACCTGGGCTCTCTGATGTGGATGGGCCACCACATTTGGGATCATACCCAGCCTCCTGGCCTTGGGAGCAGCGATACAGTTTTGCCTCACATATGAATTGTGAGAATCGTCTCCATTGCTCTTCAAATAAAATACAAAATGGCTCCAAAGGACATTTTCCTCATCTGGGTCATGTCTCATGCCATTAATATAAAACTGCTGATTTAATGGAGCTGCTTTTGATCTATCAAGAAAAGATATACCGAATTCAATTTGGTTTTTTTCTAAGAGTAAGTGTCTTAATTTGGAAGAGAATGATTTGATTATAATTTTAAGTAATATTGCAGTTACATTTTTAGTCACGAAGATGATATCAAGTGACTCTATGAGGCTTAAGTGTGGAAAGTCCCAGAGAATTGTGTGGGTTGGGAATTTTGTCTTTAACAGCATAGGGGGCTGTTTCTGTTGTTTGTATATTGTATGAGTTTAGTCAGAATAGATGTTACAAGGAATTTTGCATATAAAATATAAAAGCAGACAGTTTTCATTGAAGAGTAAAGTAGAATTATCCCAGAATATAAAGACATAAAAAGTTAAGATAAACACCCATCATCTTTTTCTGAAATTTTCTTTTTAAAACGTGTTATTTTGAGAGAATTTCTAATTCTGATCTCCTGACTGCAGCAGACTTTTTACCTGAATTCCTTCTGCCTTACTCTTAAAAGTTGAAAAGATTTGGGTACTCAGAGGTACCTGCTGAAATGCAGTAGAAATGTTGAATCTGTTGTTCAAATGTCAGACTCAGGAAGGACCAAAGATGCTCTGCACTTGATGATACATGTTCTCCAGCCACAAAAGAAAACACTCCTTACAAAAAAAAAAAGAATTCTTTTTTTCCCTTGCACAATCCATCCTGGGCCAGATATAGTCATAGCTCAATAGAAAATTGCTTTCCTGTTACTGGCAACCTGTGTGGTCACTGGTATGACACTGCCCCATGTCGACTTGCAAGCTGAGGTGCCACTGCAGCAGGCGCATGGTAACGGTGCCCAGGAGCACTGGAGGACTTGAAGGACACACACAGTGCCCAGTGCTGTCCACCCCCACCCGAAATGGGGTGCCAGGACCAGGGGCGGGAAGACAGCAGCCCCTGGGCTAGCCGGTTGGAGAGAGTTCTAATGAAGGGATGAGTGACAGGGGAAGAGACATCTGCATAAATAAGTGCAAGATACAGGGCTGATGTGCTGTGCTGCAGAAGCCTCCACCCCACAAACAGAATGGCACACAGATGGGATTTAGTGAAACTGTCACTCCCGCCCCTGCTCTAACCCCCAGGATTTCTCTCACTGGCTTGTTAGAGCCAAAAATACTTGAAATGCAAGTATTAAGGTTTAATTTGCAGGAGAAAACAGTAAGTTTTCTTTCTCCTGAGGTTGTTGGATAATAGAGTCCCAGCTGGAGAGAGTGGAAGAAGGGCTACAATTTACTCCTTCAGCTTTCTATAAAATCACCAGTGAGTAGATGGAACTCGGCCTTCTGCTAGCTGTGGCCTCACTAGTCTTTTCTCTTGTTGGGAGAATTCTGATCATAAGAGGCAGGGCCGTGACTGAGAGCCAGGCTCTCAAGTCAGGCTGCTGGTAGCATCTGAGAGAGGTGGAACAGAACACTTTTCCTCTCTGCTCTTCAATTTCCTCCTCTGCAAAAAGATTAGGATAGTATAAACCACAGGAGGGTTGTGAGGATTAAATGAGATAGAGCCTATAAAACTTCAGCCCATTAAAAGCACTTGATGATTTTCATCAGTATCATTATTTAAATGTAACCTTTGGTTGATGCAGCAGCCACAGAGATGCCTGGCCGGAGGCTCCCTTATGCTCAGGATATAGACTGATTCACATGCTGCAGACACCACACCTGAAGGGCTGTCAGAACAGGGACTTTTCCCTTTGGGGTGCATTCGTAAAAGGGCATCCCGTATGCTGTGTGTTGCTGACAGTCTCTGAGAATATGTCAGTGACTATGCCTGAACTTCACACTGAGCCCTATTGCTTCTTAAGCCTTCCTCTAATATCGTTACAGTGTTTCCCTTCCTCACCCCTAGGCAGAAGCATCACAGGACTGTATGACACCTTATGGGGTTCTCAGCCCAGTGCCCTTCAGCCGGAGACTCGTTAGCAAACAGGTGGCTTCACTACCCGACTCAAACACCTAGACCTTCATCAAGACTCATTATTTTCAGCAGAGCTATATGTGTATATCTTTTTATTTACACAGCCTAGAACCAGATTAGCAGAAGATTTAGAACAGTACAATTGAGCCTGTTATGCAACCAGAGTAAGTCATTCCAGCAGCCCCTGGGAATTTTCATGACCAATCTTGGCAGCAAACATAAAAATTTCAAACCACACTATGTAAGTCACTTATATTTATTTCCTGATCATCTTTTTTTTTTTTTTTTTTTTAACCTAACACCGAATGAAATGCTAGAACAGATGTAAAAGGAGTAAAAGAGGTCTTTTTGCCCTCTGGCTGCTCAAAACTACTTTCCGTAATGTCAGTGAGACCCGTATTCTCCACGCTCATCTGGTCATTTTGGTTTGCACAGGACCAGTGTCTGTTGAGGGGCCCAGCCATGCCTACAAATAGAGCAGCTCTTCAGAGTGCTGCAGACATAGACGTGCTCCAGGGCCATTTGTTGTGATGGCTCAACCCTTGTGTCCACTTAGTGTAAGCTTCTTCCTAAGTGAGCCGGTTGCATCACATACTATTACTAATAGCCAGAAATCAGTTGCTTTTAATATTAACTGGCCAACATACTTTTGCTGCTTCTGGTCATGGAGGAGCTTTGTGTTATTAGAATTCCCCCAAATTTCCAGTTAGGTTTCAATAATTGTGGCTTTTTTTTTCTTTTTTCTTTTTTTTTTTTTGCTCTGATAGGTCTGTGGGGTGTATTGAGTTTCAAGTGTGGGTCAGCAGTAATATTTATCACTCAGGTGTGCTATGCAACCCAGCGTACCACTCAAGCAGTCTGAATAGGCCAGAAAGGCCACTTGGCAACCTTCGCATCAGCTTCTTTCCTCATTTTGTAAGTCACTTTGATTTGGTAAACCCCTAACTTTTCTTGGAGTGTCTTCTGGACATCTGATAACTTGGTATCAGATGAATATCTTCCTGGAAAACTGAGATGCCTTTAAGCTATTAAAACTATTTCATAGAAGCATAGAAATACTGTTTTCTGCTTCCAGAGGTAGTGATATTTATTATTTTAAAATGCACAGAAGAAAAAACAAACATAGCTAAAATTTTGTAAATACCATGAAAAGGAATGATTTCCCCAAAATTGCTTTCAGAAATGAAAAATGAAGAAAATCTGTACACAACTTGGTGCAAATACTTTGGACCACAAAATTTGGTTGTATCATGCCTGAGCCTAGTCTGATTTCATGTGGGCCTAAGAGATTGTTTATAGGTAACAATTAAGAATGTCTCGAAGGAATGCATAACCAGAGTATCTGCTACAGATGTTTTCTTAAACTTGTCAGTTTCATTTACTTGTTATCTATCATATATCATATATCATCATGATCCTATTTAATTTACAGAATCAACCTAGATATAAATTATTCTGTAGGCCAAATGAAAGTGACTTTTGCCTTCAAAATAGAATGGTTGAAGAGTAAGCATTGGGTAATTCAGTTCAAATTGTGTTGCACTAAATAATACCTGTAATGTATTTTATTGAATAATTTTTTTCTCTTAGAGTCAGTGATGACAGAGCCAGAGTTTACAATTCATGTGTATTGCTCTTTAATTGTCTACTCTTTTTACACTTTGCTACAAACAGGATTTAAGACATTTAGAGACAGTTCTGCATTTCTAATTATTTTCCATTTTGTTGTCACTTCATGGATTTACATGCCCCGAAAATGTCAGCAATGGTCCTTTCTATATTAAGGTTGGGAGTACATTTTTTAGCTTCTAACACATGATATCTTTAGGATGAGTGAAAATCTGTGAAAGAGAAACACAGTTCAAGTGACATTGACGCCCTTCCTCCCAGAAATCAAGGTATTGGCGTCAGCATGGCAGAACTCAGGGCTTCTATTGTTCATATTGATTCGTCACTTTTTCAGTCGTTTTCATCATTGAAGTAGCCTGTTGAATCTTTTCTCACTCAATTTGACAGCACTTTCTCTAGACTTGAAATAGGCTGAATGACTAATTTTCTTGTCACTTACATTTTTACTGATGTGAGACTTTGAGCGACAGTGTCACAGGGCATTTTCTCACTTGATGATTTACAGAAGGTGAGGCGCACTGGGAGAACTGGAGAAGATGGAAATGGAAAATGCTATAATTAAGGATGTGCTCCTTCACAAATCAATCCCCTGGGAAGAACTGATTTGAACATTTCTAATAACAGTATAGTCCAAATCCATTGCATGTGTGGAGCGCCTCAGATTCTAGGAGGGAGACCTTCAGCTCCCTATGCCGGAAGGACATGGGAATATGAGAACAGACCATCTCCAAAAGTCTGTAATTTAATAGCCTGAAGAAAATCTTTTTCTCATTTCCATTTGCTCTTATCATTTCCTCAGAATTATTCTTAAACTTGGTTATATGGTATTTTCTTCTTTTTGAGTAGTAGTGAACTGTTTCTCTCCAGGAGTGTATCATTAGGGTTTGAAACTTAATCTAATATCTTATACCTCCATGTGTTTAATTTCCTTTTCCAAAACATCCATTTTATTTGGTTACATGGTTGAGTAAAGTCATCCTCTTTACCCGTTACCAGGCTGTGACATTTACTTTCAGTGATTCATTTATTTGCAGCCTTAAACAGTCCTAGAATTTAAATTTGCATTATATTGAAAGAGAAATAAAATCTTGTGAAAATGTTGTATGGCTTTAGGATGTAACTGGCATCTGTTCCTGTCTTGCTCATTATGGAATTGTATCCATTTGTTTAGTTATTAAATGTGACCTGAGCCCACCTGTAGAGCATGAGCCTTTGAGGCAGGTACCAGGGAAGTACATGGGAGCTGAGGCTCTGCAGGAACCCTGCTGCTTCTCCTTCCAGATGCTTCTCCCTGGGATCTGGGAAAGGGCTGTCTCCCCCTCCCTCCATATCCCTTGACTGCTCTTTCACTTCTGCCCACCCTCTGGTGGGGTGGGGGTGGTTCCCTAGCATTGCATTCTCCCCTTTTCTCCTTCAAGATCATCTCCAAACCCATGACTCAACTCTTCAGCTCTGGCCCAGGCCTCTCTGCTGAGTCCCAGTCAGCACTTCCCTGAAGTTCTCCCCCAGAAATCCTTTGGGCTCCTCAGTCTCCTCCACTCAACCCTGCCTTCCTCCTCAGGTCCCTTTCTGTCCCACCCTCCTGGTCACTTACACCTTGATCCCAGGGTTTTGTCCAGAATCCATCTCCATCTCTTACCGTTGGTGAACACCCCAAGTCCAACTGGGTCTGCCCCGCATTGTGCCGCTTCCTCCCCTGCATTGTCTCCCTGCCCTGTTATGTCTCAGGCACAGATCAGGTCCTGCCATTCATCTATTTTGAAACCTTTGGAGATTCCCAGTTGCCACAGGCTGGTGTTGCTTCTTCCTTTCTGTAACCGGCCCATTGCAGTCTGACCAAGACCTACTCCTCATTCCCATGAATCGCTCCACCCACCAGCTCCCTAGAACTCACTGTCCACTTGTCTTTCCATAGAAGCTGTGAATGCTGTGAAGGACAAAACTATGTCTTTTTCATCCTCCAGCTGCTAGAACAGTCCTGGCACATGGTCTGCTGCTCTTCCTGTGTCTTCCATGATTAAATGATTCAGCCACTGTCTGCCTGGAGGGCTTTTGCTCTGCCAGGCCATCCTGCCATTTGTTCTCTCATGTGGTCAGTGAAGATCTTTTTATTAGCAGGCCTTCCTCATAATACATAGTGTGCGCTGGGTACCACTAGGCATTTTGGGGGGCATTTTTTTTGAGACAGGGTCTCATTCTGTCGCCCAGACTTCAGTGCAATGGCATAATCAGAACTCACTGCAGCCTCAACTTCCCAGGCTCAAGTGATCCTTTCACCTCAGCCTCAAGGCCAGCTGGAACCATAGGCATGTGCCATCACTCCCGGCTAATTTTTTGGGTTTTTGTAGAGACAGGGTCTCACTATGTTGCCCAGGCTAGTCTCAAACTCTTGGCCCCAAGTGATTTTCCCACCTTAGTCTCCCAAAGTGCTGGGGATTACAGGGGTGAGCCACTGCACCCTGCCTGGGGGCATTTATTTTATTGAGATATAATTCACAGACCATAGCGTTCACCCTTTTAAAATGTATAATACAGTGGTTTTTTGTATATTCACTGAGTTTTTCAACCATTGCCACTTCCAATTCCACAACATTTTGATCACCCCAAAAAGAAACTGAATACCCATTAACTGTCATGCCACGTACTCCCCTCCCTCCGGCCCCAAGCAGCCACTGATTTCCTTTCTGTCTGTATTAATTTGCTTATTCTGGACATTTATATAAATGAAGTCCCACCATATATGGACTTCGGCATCTGACTCCTTTCACTTAGCAGAGTGTTTGCAAAGTCCATCCGTGTCACAGCAGGTATCAATACTTCATTCGTTTTTATGGCTGAAGAATATTTTATTGTATGATATATTACATTTTGTTTATCCATTCATCAGTTTGCAGGCAAGGGGGTTGTTTCTGGTTTTTGCTGTAAATAATAGTGCTCCTATGAACATTTGTTGGCAAGCTTTTGTGTGAACATATATTTTCAGTTCTCTTGGGTACTGAACTTCTAGGAGTAGAATTGCTGGATCATCTGTTAACTTTTTGAGGAACTGCCAAACTGTTTTCCACAGTGGCTGCACTTTATTTATTTATTTATTTATTTATCTATTTTTGAGACAGTTTTGCTCTCGTTGCCCGGGCTGGAGTGCAATGGCGCAATTTTGGCTCGCTGCAACCTCCGCCTCCCGGGCTCAAGCAATTCTCCTGCCTCAGCCTCCTGAGTAGCTGGGATTACAGGCATGCGCCATCACACCCGGCTAATTTTGTATTTTTAGTAGAGACGGGGTTTCTCCATGTTAGTCAGGCTGGTCTCGAACTCCTGACCTCAGGTCATCCACCCGCCTTGGCCTCCCAAAGTGCTTGGATTACAGGCATGAGCCACTGCGCCCGGCCTGTGGCCGCACTTTATATTCCTACCAGCAAGGTATGAGGATTCCAGTTTCTCCACATCTTCTCCTCGTCCTCACTGGTTATTGTTGTTGCTTGTCCTTTTGATTATAGTCATCCTAGTAGGCGTGAGGTCGTATCTTATTATGGTTTTCATTTCCATTTCCCTAATGACTAGTGGTGTTGAGCATCTTTTCATGTGTTTACTGGCCATTTGCATATCTTCTTTAGATAAATGTCTGTGCACATCCTTTTTCATTTTAAAACTCAGTTGTCTTTAGTGTTGATCTGTGAGAGTTCTTTATATATTTGAGATACAAGATCCTTATCACTTAAATGGTTTGCAGATGTTTTCTCCTGTATGTTGCCTCTTCACTTTCTTTGGTCACTGTTCAAAACATTGCTCAAAAATGAAAATGTGTCATTTTCTTGTGCATCCTGTATTCCAAAAGCGGCCAGTAGTGGGGAGCAGCAGAAGAAATCAGCTAATTAATTTCCTAGTTTTGTAAAATATTCTTAGCCATTCCTTCTCTGAGCTCAGACTCTGCCACAGTAGGCTCATTTTTTTTACTAGGTTTAAAATGCATCCATGTTTTACACCTTTGAAACAGGGTAAGCTGTCATTAAGTTATCTCATTTTTATAAGTTTCTGTGAGCCCAGTATCTGTCCTGTGGGAGGGTCGTGCCTGCCTCCCTGTGTGTAGCGCCTCATTCTCTGCCTCACCGGAGAACCTGCTTCTGCTCCATTTCCTCTTCCCTCCACGCCAGGGTATGTGTGTCACCCAACGTGGCCCTCTCTCTGCCACGCCATAGTCCTTCATGGTTATGCTCAAGGCCATTCTCAAAAGTTCTGGTCATTTCAAGCCTGCAAGTAACATTCTTACCTCTTCCACATGCCCAAAAGACGTATGTCATCCACTTCTGAAAAATGCAAAGAATAAGTAAGGTATTGAGATATTTGGACAGGCGCATTGATTGAACGTATAGATGCCAGTCAGCCTTGACCTCTTCCAAACTAGAGGACACTCAGGACCCTCCTTAATGGTGCAGTTCCTCTAAGGGCAATATAGCAACGTAAGTGACATCATGTTGCTTCCTTGCCTCAAGCCATTCGAGCCTCCTGTGCCCAGGCCCAGCCTGTCTTTCAACTGTACCTCCTGCCACCGTCTTACTACCCCATGGCCTCAGTCTCCTTTCTCCTCCTGAAGCATCCCAAATTCCTTCCCACTTATGGCATTCTTTGTGCCTGAACTGCTCTTATACTCCTTACCCCACTTCATCCCTGCTTGGTTAGCTGCTTCCCTCCCATCAGAGACTTCGCTGAGCTTACCTCCCTCTTTCCTTCCTGGTACTGATGTAATGACAGTTTGCCTTATTCCCTGGACTTGTCCTTTAACTAGTGTTCGGTCTGCCTCCCTGCTAGAATTCAGGCTTGCTGGGGGCAGGAGTGACATCTGTCTTGTTCCCTAATTACATGCCCATTACCTAGCACAGGGGGGCACTCAATACATATCTCTTGAATGGATGAGCGCTTGAATGAAGGTGGATTTGCTTTTTGAAAATAGCACAGCCGCCGGGCGCGGTGGCTCACGCCTGTAATCCCAGCACTTTGGGAGGCTGAGGCGGGCGGATCACAAGGTCAGGAGATCGAGACCACGGTGAAACCCCGTCTCTACTAAAAATACAAAAAATTAGCCGGGCGCGGTTGTGGGTGCCTGTAGTCCCAGCTACTCGGGAGGCTGAGGCAGGAGAATGGCGTGAACCCGGGAGGCGGAGCTTGCAGTGAGCCAAGATCGCGCCACTGCACTCCAGCCTGGGCGACAGAGCGAGACTCCGTCTCAAAAAAAAAGAAAATAGCACAGCCACTTGAGATCCAGTTCTCTGAGCAGACAAGGATAATGTATAGAAATCTATGCTTAAGCCCGTGAATATATGTAGTATTTTGACCATTCTCAGATTCAGCTGGTTTTGTCATTCTTAATGCATAGTAAGTAATTCTAACAACAGTAATTTTGTAGAAATGCATTTTTATTTCTCGAAGCATTATCTCCCTCCCCCACAGGTGGCATTCATATCCCTGTTTGATTTGAGCTTTTTGAATCCCTTCTGTCAGAGTTCCCCACAACTTTCTGAAAATTTTGAGCTCTGACATTCTGGTCTACTTCTGGAATGAAATCCCTAAAAATAGTACTGTCTCTTTTCTGCTTTCTCTGTGTCTGAGTCAAATGGACTTCTTTGTAATCATCGTCAACTCTAACACCCAAACACATACCTTTTATATTAGCCTTCGACTTGAAGCTCATTCTATCCTTCTGATGGGTGAGAAAAGATTCATTTGATTAGTGCTTTTTCATTATGTCCAAATTGCCCATTTTTATTATGAAATATTTATACAGACTAGAAGACGTGTCATTTACATACATTCTAAGGAACACCAAAACGTGTCCCAGTACTGATACCCACCTGCACCAGCCAATATATTTGAGACCCTCCCAGGTACCACCCCTCCACACCCCAGAGATAATCCCAGGTTATTATTTCCTTGCTCTTCATCATTTTCCTACATATGTGTATAGCCCTAAGCAATATGTTTCACTTAACCTGTTTTTAAAATATATATAGGCCGGGTAAGGTGGCTTAGGCCTATAATCCCAGCACTTTGGGAGGCTCAGGTGGAAGGATCACTTGAGGCCAGGAATTCAAGACCACCCTGGGCAACATAGCGAGACCCCATTGCTACAAAATATTTTAAAACTTATCCAGGCATGATGATGTATGTCTGTAGGCCCAGCTACTTGGTAGGCTGAGGTGGGAGGATTGCTTGAGTCCAGGACTTCAAGGTTGCAGTGAGCTATGATGGCTCCACTGTACTCCATACTACATGACACAGTGAGACCCTGTCTATAAATTAATTAATTAATTAATTAATAATAAAATGTGTAGCAATAGAATTGCACTCATGTGTCCTTCAGTGACTGGCTTTTTTGGTTGAGCATTGTTTTCAATTTTATCCTTATTAATACACATGCCTATAGTTCATTTATTTTCACTGCTATATAATATCCCATTGTGTGACTGCATTTATCCATGAATGTTAAAAATAGTTTCCTTTTTCTTTTTTGCTGTTGTCTGTAACATGTTATAAACATTCTGAACCAAGCACATATGTACCAGAGCTCATATACTGAGGAGCGGAATTGCCAGTCCACAAGCACGCGCATCTTTTCTTTCCTGGATAAGGTCAGATTGCTCTCCCAAGAAGCCAGGCCAGTTACCTCCCAGCAGCAGGTTCTTGGGGCTCCTGTGCCCCATGTGCTGTCTGACATTTGGCATTATTACATGTTCTGTGTTTGGCCACTCTGGGATATATAAGATGGTATTTTGTTGTGATTCTCATAATCCCTGATCGTTAATGATATTGAGCAACTTAATTGCCAGTCATGGTTTATCTCTTGGTTGCCCATCTTTCTAGTAGGTTATTTGACTTTTTCTTATGGATTTGCTAGGCGTTCTTCTTATATTCTGGCACCTACCCCTTGCCAGCTCTCAGTTGCAGGTGCTTCCTCCCACGTTGTGCCTGGTAGTTCTGCCTTCTTTACAGTTTTGTGGTAAACAGGAGTTCTTACTTTGAATGTGATCAGATGTACCAGTCTTCTCCCTGTGGTTCATGTTTTGCTTTCTTAAGAGATCTATCCATACCCCAACGTCATAAAGAGTTTGCCCCATACATTCTTCTAAAAGTTTTTATCATGCAGTTTTTAAAATCTATGTAGAATTTTACTTCAAAATGAACTCTCTAACCTCTCCTTACAAGTTGCTGTTGCCTATAATATATCTAGCTGTTTCATAGCTTAAAACAATGGACACGAATTTCAGGCGTTCATTTATCCACACAGTAAATATTATGTGGGGTGCTTTTAAGCTAGGTTGTATGAGTGACATAAAAGAATAAATTTCTGTTGACATAAATTTGATGAACCTGACTCATATGGTGTCCTCAAGGAGTTTATTGAAGTAAACGATGGTCCCAAAAAACATATGTCTGTGTCCCAGCTCCTGGAACCTGTGAATGTTAACTATTTGATACAAGGCTGTGTGCTGATATAAGTAAGTTAAGGATCTTAAAATGAGGAGATCATCCTGGGTTATCCAGGAGAACAGTAAATTCAGTGAGGAGTGTCCTTTTAAGGGAGACACATAGAATAGGAAAAGGCCATGTAGCCATGGAGGCAAAGAGTGGAGTCAATGCAGCCCCACGAACGGAGACAGCCACCTGGAACTGGAAGAAGCATGAACAAAATCTCTCCTGCAGCCTCTGCTGTCATCTTGATTTTGGACCTGTGGTCTCCCAAAACTAGTGAGAGAATAAATTTCTGTTGTTTTAAACTACCCAGTTTGTGGTCATTTCCAGCAGCCACAGAAAACTAACATAAGGAGGCTTAAGACGGTCATATGTAGTAGCTATTTAGCCAGAGGTTTTCAACCTTTTCCACACCCTAGTGTCCTCAAGGGATGGGACAGTGGCAGCAGAACTCGGGAGCACCAGAACTTTTGAGAGGGATGCATGGATGGCTGAAGCGTCCTAGATGGTTCTGAAACATGACATTCCCTTCTCTGCAGATCACTGCTATGGGAGTTAGAGTCTGCAGAGTCATGAGAATGGCTAGCTCCAGGCTTGCTTGTGCCAGTGATAAGAGGCTGCATGAGTTCAGAAAGAAAACTGGGATGGGTATGCAAATTGTTACAGCACACACACACCGATGTCAGGAAGCTGCCTGTGTCCGGGGCCAGTTTGCCAGTCTGAGCATCATGTCTGCTCTTGTAAAATTTAGAGAAGGTTCAGGCAAGAAGGGTTTCAAGGGTTGAAAAAATATAGTCTGCAACATAGCCTCTTCCAAACATTTCTCTTTATGTCTTTGATAAAAGAAGCTTGAAAGTGCTAAACAACAGTCAACAAACACATAGCCTGAATAAGTAAAAAGAAATTAAAATGGAATAATTGTTGTTTTGTTGTATTTTATAAAGACAGCATGGTCTGGGTATAGATGCAGCTTACACATATGCACTCAGGTTTACATTGTGGGTTGATTATTGTAGCTCACGTATATTTAAGTCAGTTGATTTGTCTCATTTGGAGTTTAGTTCCCAACCTCACACAAGATCTTGAACTTAACACTATTTATTCTAGAATTCAAGATATTAGATGAAAGCAGTAAAGGTTAGAGGACCTGGGCTCTAGCCTTAATTCCATTACTGCGTCACTGTGATTCAAGAAAATTACTTGAACTCTCGGAGCTCTCATTACCTGATCAGTAAAATGGAGATCGTAGGACTTCCCCGCTCATGAGGGTGTAGCCTGAAGGGGGTTTGCTTGCCCTGGAGCCTGACATGGAACTCTCCTCTAGCTTACCTACTACATTCTTTCTGCAACAAAACCCTAGGCCCACATGGTAGAGGCAGGGAGCAGTCAATCCAGATTTATCGTGCTTTTCTTTTTGTGCTGGAACCCAGGCAGATGCTTCATATATAAGATTCTATTTAATCTTCCCAGCCATCCTGAGGACGGGTTGGTATCCCCATTTTACACGTAAGACAACTGAGGCTGGGAGTTGGAACAGCTTGCCTTTGCTGTCTCACGTGTAAAATGGGGACATCAACACCTGGCAGGGAAGAGAGCAACTGGGATTCAAACCCTGCCTTCCTTCCACCAAAATACAAGCTCCTTCCTGACTGTCATGCTGCTGCTGTCATTTCTAAAAATTAAAACAAACAATGAGAGTAAAGTTGGGGGACAGGTTCAGATTCTCAGACTCTTACAGCTCTGCAGATTCAGCAGGGTGTGTCTTGAGAGTCTCAAGAAGTTCTCTTGGAAATTTTTGATAAAATGTAACTAGTAATGGCATATAACCTCTTTAGTAAAGTAGGGAAATAATATTAATTTTTTTATTTTTTATTCTAGAGACAGAATCTTGCTCTGTTGCCCAGGCTGGACTCATTAAACTCTTGCTCTTTAGAAAAGTACTTTGTTGTGTGTGACTTTTAATGAGATAATAATTCAGAACAGAATTAAAAGTTACACATTTGTTAGTAGACTTTTTAAGAGAACAAAAGGGCCATGGCTCGTATTGAAACAGGGATCGGATTTGTGACCCGGTGCCTCTTTCCGTGAAAGGTCTTTGACCATCCAGGGATGGACATTATTTCAGCATTCACTTCACATTTTAACATGTCTTACATGTGAAAAGCTTACAGGCATTTTGATGTCTAAATTATAAATGCCCTTTATTATAGAAAGCAACCAGCATTGAAGCCCTAAGGATATTAGGTAAGAAAATGTCAGATGATACTGCTCCAAATTCCCCTTGCTAGTAGTTCTACTAATTAATACAGTTAAGATCCCAGTGCTGTGTTTTTTATGGCTACTAAAGGAAATGATTTTTGGCACCCACAAGCTCCTTGGCTGTTTCTAAATGCCGCCAGAGCTAAGGGGATATTTGTTTACTCTTTGTCAGGGTGTTTACATGCCCTGGCTTGGGCCATGAGCGAAAATGTATTTGATGATCTCCTGGTCTCACCCCAGTCCCTAATGGATGTTTGTCTAAATGACAGCACCCAGTTTAGCACTGTTAACACTCCAGTTAGTAGGCGGGAGAGTGTGGGCTGTGTGTGACAGTCGGGGGCATGGATGGCAGGGTCAGGAACCTTCTCTGAAGGAAACACTTCCTCCTCCAGGATCCAGTTCTGGAAGCACCTTTGTGTTTTCTCTGTCTCCTACTGCCTTAATTTAGGAGTCAGACCATAAATATTCATTGAATCAGAGAATCTCACAACTTCATTATTACTCCTCTAAATACAGTGCTGGACTTTCTCTAAGGAGCCCAGATCTCTCAGCCTTGACAAGGACAAGCTTACAACAATTGGATAGTGCCATCCAGGATAGGGACGGTGGGCTGCCGTCTGGGGTCAGTTCATATTGTATTATGCAAAACGTCCCTTTGTAGGTTTGATCATGAGCTTGATTCACATAGCCAGCCACTTTCCAGATACGTGGCTTCCATAGAGTAGTTAGCAAAATGCACACGCATTTCCTTTTTGTTCACCATTGTCCCAAGCACTGTATGTGGATGTTTTGGACGCAGTGGGGCCTTTCAGGAAACAGCAGGACAATGCTAGGCAGAGCATGACAGGTCTTTAGAGGGACATGCCTGCTCTAACCCAGGCCCACAAGCAGACGACGGACTGAAAGGGGGAGCCATGAATTGAGCGTTGACAGCGGGCCACGGCGGTCCGAAGGCTCAGGTGGTTGTCAGCCATAAGTTTAGCTCAGCTCTTTGAGTAATTTGTCACGCCTCGCTCAGCCCCTGCTGGGCCAGCACGTGCCAGCTTAGTGTCAGAGTGCCTGTTCGCCAGACGGCCACTCAGGCCTAACGTCCTGCTGTTCCCCGGACCAGCGGCTTGCTGGGGCCATGCACGGAGGGCCGAGCCATGGCGACAGCCAAGTGCTGTGCAGAATAAGTGTGTTCATAATGAGACGTGAATGGCATTAGTGGGTCCCTCTAGAATTGGGCCTGAGCAGGCGCCTCTCGCTGAGGAAGTTTGGCAGCCTGTTCATTAAGGCGAGTCACCAGGAGTTCAGCCCACAGTCGAGAAGCCAGTTCAGGCTCATGCTGCCCAGGCCTTGGGCGGTTGTGCCCATCTATATAAAAGATCATAAATCATTAGAGGGGCCACTTTGGAAATCTTCAAACTTATTTTCCTTGCTTGAGGTTGCATAGAGCAAGCTTATGGAGAAATTCTGGCAGCACGCTGTGCAGTAGTGCTTTCCACAGTGACAGGCATGTCCTATATGTGTGCAATCCAGTATAGAACCCCTAGCCACATGTGGCTATTGAGTGCTTAAAATATATCTAGGTGGGGCAGGGGGTGGTGGGGGGGGCAAAGCAACTGAATTGTAGCTTTTTATTTTAATTAATTCAAATTTAAAATGAGATAGCCACGTGTGGCTCGTGGCTACTGTATGGGATAGCACAGCCCTAGAATGCCTCTGGTCTCCTCATGGTATGAAAATTATCCTCTGAATATAACTGAGGGAGTAGGGAGAGGAAGAGCCTGCGTTTAGAGATCGGTGTGCACCCTTTGCCATAAGAAAGTAGAAAAGTATTTGGCCATTTAAAAACACATGCTGTCTTGAAAGCTGATTGAAAGGGCATAATTGTCACTAACTTGTATTTTTAAAGAGGCCGTTTTGAAAAGATAGTTTGAAAATGTAGTGAGAAATGCTAGAGTTACGTTTCTTCTTCTGGAGCTGCAAATAATAAACTGATGGTGATCTACATTCCCTGTGTTCCTGGAGAATTAGCATGATTTTCAAAACGACTGAAACATGTCTTTTAACTTTTGCATTGATAATGAGGAAGGGGAAAATGAGACGTCATGCGGACTTCCCCAAGTGTTAATTCATAACGTCGTATGTGCAGTGCCTCCATCCATTGTCGGATTGTTCTGACGTTATCCTGTTATTGGAAGTGCATGATTCACCTTCTGAGGAAACAGAAGCCACACACAAAAGGGGAAGATTTGCTTTTTGCCCTGTGAAAGCCTGCCACACGCAGGGGTCCTATTAAGACAGCTGGAAAGTTGCTTCAGTGTGTTACGCTTGTAAGTTTTATTGGTGACTGGTTTTTGATTACACATTTGAATGCTGTGTGTTCCAGAGTGCAGTTTTAATTAAAAGGCAGTAGTCTTTTTAAAAAAAAATTGCACTGTACACTCTTGATAGATTCTCTCACATAGTAGTTCTTATTTTCCAATGTTCACAGCTTGTCTTGGTTAGAGGCTCTGATGCCCCCTCAAAGTATATCTTCCTAGCCTTCTCTCTTCCCAGTAACTTGCATCTTCTTATTTTTAAGAAGTATCTGCACTGTTCTATTACCAAGTTGCTTGAAGTATCAACTCATTTCAATAGGCTAAGAATGTTTTATCCACTGAAATAGGACGTAAAAGATCTACCTATTGTCAGTGGAAAGAGATGCCGTTGCAATCAGTGTCTCCTGTTTTTGTTTAAATCAACCCTAATGATCTTATGATGTTATTCTGTAACTGTTGCCTTACATGTTTTTTAGTATTACTAGTATTAAATGCAATTAAAGTCTAAGAGAAACTTAGGTCTGAAAACCAGAATTTTGGTATGAATTATGACTAATATTTAATTTTCTGCAAGATGGTAAAGAACCTGCAGGATACTTTTTTACACAGAAAAAAATGCACAACAGTATTAAAAGTGAATTCTGTCACTGCTCTGCATGCCACTTTGCACACGCACTTTTTCCTTAACCGGTTACCGCAGCTATGAAGAGCGAGCTCTGTATCTCGAAGCAATAATTCAGAACCACCGCGAAGTCATGACATTCGAGGATTTCGCAGCCCAAGTCTTTTCTCCCTCTCCCAGCTACTCCCTCAGCGGAACGGGTGAGTGTCTACATTATTCTTCTCTCACGCGCTTAAGACGCATTCAAGCAGCAGATGTACACCTGTTTTTCACAGATAAATGCTTGCAAATTTAAGAAGAGCATTCTCCCTCTGAATCAACTAATGAATATCAAAAGGAATGATGACATTCATTTTAATTTGTTTTGTATTCGAGCTGTTCACTCAGTTCCTTTCTTCAGCTATCCTGTTAACCTTCAAATCTAGCAAGGTTAATGAACTTTTTCTCAGTAATGTGCTCCGGTTCATTCAGGAGTGTGGGTTTCTTGCTGAGCTGGGAATATGTTGTTTAAAAGCGATGCCCGAATCAGTGCTTACTTATCAAAAAAGAGTTCCTCACAGTGGAAGCCGTTGCTACTAATGCTAAATGGGGATTATGCTGCCGAGATACGAGGGTCAGGGATTAATGCAGGAGACATGGAAGGACAGTGTCCCGGGGTCCATCATTACAGCAATGCAGTGTGCGTGTGTCTCTCTGGAGTGGTCTGTGTCATGTGGACAAGCCGCCGACCGGAGCAGCACCTGGTGTGGAACCCGTTTAGAAACTAGCTTAGAATAATTTTCATTTATTAGGGCCAGTGGAAAATTGTGAAAGTTTCCATAGATTTCCTTGTTTTTAGGTTTTTATTCTTTTTATATTTCCAGCTTGGGGGGAAAAATACACGTACCGCCACTTAAACAGATTATATGATTACTGTGTGTTTCTTTCAAATAATAGAATTATTACTTGTAAATTTCTGCATATAATTACAGATTAATTGCCTTTCAGAGAGTAAATGGGATATTTAGCCAATGCATGTTGAAATTCTCACTGAGGAGCTTCCTTCTTCCACTGCTTTAGATGCAACTGTTAGAGTGCTTAATAGATTTCTAACCTGTGTCAATTGTCTCTGAACACTGCCTTACTTCTCCTATTCTGATTCGTTAACAAATATCTTATACACAAAGTGAAAAAAAATTAAATCCAGTGAAATAAATCACTTACAAATAAAATCAGCCATGCATCATTGTTTAACATCGCTGGCCTCAATCCTCGCCTCTCCGAGCTTTGTTGGGAGATAAGAGGGAGAGGCACGCACTTGCGCAGGGAGCCAGGAGCAGCAGGCAGAAGGCTTGGGAGATAAGCAGGCTGGCAGAGGTGCAGGAGCAGCACGATTTGCATAATCACGCCTCTGCTTCCTGGTGAGGCGTCAAGGAACACTGGGATGGCCTCTATTGATCTTTGTTGAACTGGAATACTAAGCAACATGAGAAAAGCTTATAACTTAAAGCTTTGATTAATGTTTCTTACATTAAAAAAGTGGAACAGCTGTGAATTGAATTCTTTTATACACTCTGCCAACATTCTATCTAAGACAAAAAAAAAATTCGTTTCAAGGGAAATGAAGATTTCATACTCAGTCTGGCTAGAGATTTTAAATTGTTTCTAATTTTTCAGTGCAAGAACATGAGGGATCTGTAGCAAAGCTAATTTTAAAAAGATCTCATTCAGCTTTTTCCCACCCTCATGAGATTATTCCCCTCTTCGTGAGGACTTGATTTTTCAGTGCAGGTTGTTTTTTGTTTCTTGTTTTTTTGTTTGTTTGTTTCTTTTAACTCTTGAGAAAGCTTTTTATTTCTTAAAATTAAACATGTAAATAATAACTAGTTGTTTTCATTCCTTAACTGTTACATTCTTAAGATTATTAAGATATTATCAAAATGAATAATGATGGACCTTGTTTCTATGTATATTTTAGCCTCTGTATAAACTAATTTGATCTTTTCCAAACATTCATAATTATTTAAACCAATTGAAATGAGGGAGATTCTAGGAGCAATTCGAGTTTTTAAGAACTCTACTTGGAGAGGATTGTCAATGGCTTCTTCAAGAATGTCATATTTTTGAAAATTGCTTACCAGAATAAAGATTCTGACAGCATGTGAGGGTGGGCATTGGAACTTTTCTAAAAGGAATGTGAAACCAAACATGGAATATCAAGACAAATGCTACTCCCTCCACTTTTCAAATTATTAACATCAGTATTACATTTCATAGTGTTCATGGTTTAAGGTATTCAGTGTTGAGTGGGAAAATTTTTTATATGTCTATCATACCTATCCTTAAGTGTGATTTTTAAGTCTAGGCATAATGTTCTGTTTTAATTCTTTGCATATCTCCTCATAACGCTGAGCAGGAAGGAAGTAGATATAATCTTGATTTGAACTGAAATGTGGGGCAGTACAATGAGGACGGAGCATTTCAGCACCATAGACAAGCACGTTTTCAGAAGCATCTTACATACTGGCTTCGCTTTTGAAGAGTCCCTGTCCACTATCTGTTACTACTTCTACAGATGAAAACATTTGTCATTTGTTTACACTGTTATGTTCTTGGGACAAGTGCGATCAAACCCAGATGAGCCAGCCAGCTTAAACTAAGAAATTGAGGTGAAGTCTGTTCTTCCAAGCAACAAGCCAACTGGAAAAATTGACCCTGAGCGGCTTAAGCTCCCACAGTGCACTTAGGACCCAATCAGACCATCTCTGGCCCTCAGTGTCATCAAAGCAGGGCCTTGGGCTTGGGCTCACATGCATATGCACAATCTGAGGAATTAGGGGCTCCTAGGTTTTCTTTGTATCCTCACCACAAGGGGCTTTATTATTAATGAAGAGGGAGCGTCACCTGAACGCTGCGTTCATTCCACACTGTATTGGTAGCAGCAAGCCAGAAAGCAGCATGCAGCCCCCACTTCTAGCGGGAAAGCCCCAATATCAGCCTTTAAGTCTGAAGTGAAAGTGGGAGATGTGCTCAGTGGGAGTGGCCTGTGCCTGAAGGTTCCACTGTTGGAAAATGCCCTCTGCCTCTGACTTCCCCCATCCAGGTGCTGTTACCCATCCGCCCAACAAGCCCGGTGGGGACGGGGTTGGCCAGGTGAACAGGCTTCCGTTCAGGATGCGCTGTCAACCACACATGGTGATGTAGCTGCTAATATATGAGTGCTCAGCTTTTTTCAAAGAGCTCTCAAAACAAAATCTATTTTCCTAATCAGAAAATATTTTTAAAGACCATCATGTCTACCTTGTATCTATTCCATCCATTACTTGTATTGATAACACCTGACATGTAAAGATATTTCAACTACTTTTTTACCCAGCACTGTAGTTTACCTTCCTTTTTTGACCAGCAATAAATATAAATAATCTAAAAGGTAGCTAGTGTTAAAATATTGGTTGCAGTTAACATATATATGTTTTATGTATAAATACATTTATATACACATGTACATTTCTCTCTCTCACACACACACACATATTGAGGTGGGGGACTAAATTTGTGTTTTCAATCATATCACCAAGAAAGAGGGAGCAGCAGAGAGGCCTTGAAAGGGTTAACTGGAATGGGCACCCTCGACTGCTGGGAGGGACTGATGTAATCACTGCAGCTCACAGCCAAGTGCATCTGTTCACCATGAGGTCATTCTTCTGCATGCTAATGATTTGGAAAATCAAGTCTAGTGTTTGACATTATCAGAAAAGATATAAATAGTGTAAATCTTTACTTTTTGGAAGTTGCTCTTATAAAAGAGAAAAAAGGAACTTTACATTGGACCTGAGATTTTTTTTTCAGAACTGCCTTAAAGATTGTGTCTGGATCTAAAAATCTTGGAGGAATCCACTTGTGTCTGCTGATAAATCAATCCCCAGATCACTATTTCAGTCACAGCTAGCAATCTGGTAGCCAAGGGCTACAGGTATGTCTCATTTCATATCTAATTTTAAGAATTTCCAAGTGCCTTTGTCCGAAGTCGATAAAGATAGATTTTTCCCAAAGAATGTTCAAAACCAAGTTAAATGAGTGGTTCTTCTCAGAATACCCAAACTGACTTGTGTTTACTGAAGATGCCAGTACTACGTATGGTTCCTTTCTCCTTCAATATTGCTATAGAGAGCCAGCAGAGGGAGCACAGATCTTTGTTTATTTGTTAGCCCTGCATAAACACAGCATTTGATTTCTCCAAGATACGGTCAGAAATACTTCCTCCTTTATGACAGGCTGGATTGTAAAGGCTCCAGGATTTAGAACAAGTGGGAGAAAATTCCTCACTATGCTTCATCAGAGTCTGCCACTTTTAATGTAGGTCGTATTTGGAGCTTAAACCAGATTAGTCTGAGTCGGTCTTAGGATGCCTCTGCCATTCCTGCTATTGCACAAAACTGCAAACTTTTATCTTTCACACAATTGCTTGGACGCCCTCGTGGAAAGGGTTATTTATGCCACTTACCTAATGAAAAAGACTTTTGTAGCTTTTCTTCTACAACACGGTCATTATGTTAAGTTTGCAGAACCTTTACCAGAAGACTCTGCCTGGTGTCACTGAGTCATTTTGGTGGCCAGTAAAATCTTCTCCTAAAACTGCAGATGGAGGCACTTATGTTACACATTTGCCTCAAAGCATATCTATGATGTAGACACTACACAAACTCCTCTTAGAACTTACCAGCCTTTGCCCAGAGAGATACGGCTACACCCAGCTTTTGCTTGGTAAGGCCTCCGCACCATATGCAGTCTTGTCATTCTGCATGCAGTCCTGACAGGTAATCTTCCTTGGCTCTTTCACCAAGCAGTTAATAATCAGGTTAACTCCTAGAAACAGCACCAGTAAATCCTAACCCAAACCCCAAAAAAGAGTTTCCCCACTCATTGAAAGGATAGTCATGTGACAGACTCGTTCCATTTGTATTCATTCTCTCTCTGTTAAAGTGGTCTTAATACGGTTTTAATCAATAGTACTTCTTTTGAATCGTATGTGTTCAACTTCCCCATAACTTTGCTGAAGCCAGCAAAGAACATCACAGAATGCTGAACTAGAAGGGACTTCAGGAAAGATCATGTCTAACCCTGTCACATTAATTTTGAGCGAGCTGAAGGCCAACCCATGAAATGACCACCGAAGGTCATGGGCAAGTTGGAATCAGGGCCAACTCAACCTTCACCTCCCCATTCCCCATGGAAATGCCAGCCCTGCGCCCACACTATAGTGATAATCCCATAATCAGAGCCATAGCTACCAACTCTTTATTAATACTAAAGGCCAGAATCATATTTTACTCTATTCAGATAATCCAGAAGTTTTCCCTTTTGGTCTCACTCTGTCGCCCAGGTCTGGATTGCAGTGGTGTTAGTACAGCCCACTGCATCCTCCCCGTCCCAGGCTCAAGCGCTCCTCTAGCCTCAGCCTCCTGAGTAGCTGGAACTACAGGCATAAGCCATCACATCCAGCTAATTTCTGTATTTCTTATAGAGACAGGGGTTCGCCGTGTTGCCCAGGCTGGTCTTAAACTCCTGGGCTCAAGCGATCTGCCCACCTTGGCCTCCCAAAGTACTAGGATTACAGGCGTGAGCTACTGCACCCGACCGAGAAGTTTTCCTTAAATACAAGTTATCTGATATCACCATCTATTCAATAACTCAGCCATCCCACTCAGCACCCTCAGCACACTTGGCTGTAGCTGGCCAAAGTGTTGCCACACGTCTTACAGACAACTGCCTTGTACAGATGTTTCTTCTACCCCCATAATCCCTTCTGGACACAGCCCAAGTCTTCCTTCCCTCATAACTGGCTTGATTTTGACCACTTTTGCTTTGATTTTTTCCAATTTAAGATGTATTCTTCTTGCAAAGATGGAACAACATTGATAGAAAGTTTTTTTACTAGCTATCATTCCATCACCAAGAGCCAGTGGTGCTCAACTCTGGCTGCACATTGGAATCCCCTGTGAAGCTGTAAAGATACTGATGCTTGAGTCCCTCCACTAGATTCGGATTTATTGGTCTGGGGTGTGGCCTGAGCATGGAATTTTAAAAAAGAAAAAAAAAACAAAAAAACAAAAAAACTGAGGACATTTTAACATGCAGGCAGGACTGAGAACCACTGCCCTAAATCCTCTCTGTAATATTTAGGTCTTAATTTTAGTGCCATCTAACTTGTGATTATGTATATCTTGATTTTCCTTAGCATATATAAGCCTTTATCCTGTGTGTGTGTCTCCTCTCCATAATGGACTGTAAATTCTTTTTTTTTTTTTTTTTTTTTTTTTTTTTTTTTGAGACGGAGTCTCGCTCTGTCACCCAGGGTGGAGTGCAGTGGCCGGATCTCGGCTCACTGCAAGCTCCGCCTCCCGGGTTTACGCCATTCTCCTGCCTCAGCCTCCCAAGTAGCTGGGACTACAGGCGCCCGCCACCTCGCCCGGCTAGTTTTTTGTATTTTTTTAGTAGAGACGGGGTTTCACCATGTTAGCCAGGATGATCTCGATCTCCTGACTTTGTGATCCGCCCGTCTCGGCCTCCCAAAGTGCTGGGATTACAGGCTTGAGCCACCGCGCCCGGCCTGGACTGTAAATTCTTTAGAGAATGGTACATGGGATTTCTTTCCTACGTGCAACAGGAGTGAATAGAAAGGAGGACAGAAAGGAATCAGGCTGTTGCTTTAAGCAGAATAGGTGTGTCTCTAGACCGCAGATGTGTGGGCCTGATGCAAGATGCAGAGCAAACACTCATAATTATGTTTCATCTGTCCTCTCCTTCCCAGTCTCTTAGTGAAAGTGGGCCACTGACAAGAAATCTGATAAGAAGCCGGTGTGGAGAAAGGCAGGGGAAGTCAGGAGCAGGGGAAGTCAGGAGCCGGCGAATCCATAGACGGAGTAACTGAAACTTGATTCAAGGTGCTTTCGTAGATGGTCTCAAGGGTCTTAAAGGGAATTATCGATTACCCTGTTTAGCACCATTTTAGGCTTCTTGCTGCTTCATCCCTTTGTTCCTTTAAAACTTTTTTACTCTCCTCGGAGTCAGCTCTGGAAGAGATGAGACAAGCATTCTTTTCATTTGCTTGGCTAGAAAAGTGCCACTGCTACCTGTCAGATGTTACCATCTCTGACATGGTCCCTGTTGCCCCTGGAGGCTGCCACTGAGCAGGACTGTGCAGGGCACTTCAGGCAACACAAAGTAAAGCTCTGGGAACCTCATGCAGGCCTGTATCTCTCCTTCCCTTGTGAAGCTTGAAGTCTTATTGGAGAAAAGCAGATACTCATGAGCCACAAGAAATGGCTATTAATAAGCCCAGATAAGTTTCCTCCAAACTATAACCTGTGTCAAAAAGATAACCAGCCAGTGGTTTAGGCCAGTTGGGTTGAGATTTCCCTGAGATGAACCATGCCATTTGCCTTGTGAACTTGAGGAGAATGAAAACTTGCCTCGTGTGTGTTAGCTATTCTACTAAGCATCCTGCCAGCCGGTTTGGAACTTCCCCACATTGCCTAATGTCTGAGAACTGGAAGGCTCATGGACAAAAATAAAAAGATAGAGGATAGTAAATGTGAGAAGAGCAGAGAGAAAGAAACCACATGTTTCAGAGCCACTGCGGGGACAGTGACAACTCCTGACAACCCTGGGGCTGATGCTGGGGCTATTCATAGGTTCCCAGAATAAGAAGTGGCCTGAGATCATTCATTTTGAAGTGTCGACCTTGCACTGAATCTGTTCCTTTGGCGGAACTCTGAAGGTGCAGCTTTTTCTGTGAAATGCTGCGTTGGGTTCTGGGTTCCCAATCCTTACAGGGTTTTAAGTGCAGGTGGCATCTTCCTCCTGCCTGACTGCTAATTACAGCTCAGGGGATGCTTTAGCAGTTGCCAAGAGATGGCTGGCAGGTACCAGGAATTTTTCTCAGAGACAATTTTTGGAAATAACTCTTAATTAAAGCTTGTTTGAAATAACCTTGAGAATTTGTTTCAGAAGAACCTGGAGCTCCCGACACCCCAGGTTCACATTCCTTGTGAACTGTGACTGTGGCCCTCAAGTCCTCCTGGCTCAGCAGGTGGTGCATGCACAACCTCAGCTGCTGAGGGGCCTCCTAGAAGACTCTGGTTTTGCTCAAATTCCTGTTCAGCAACAGCCAAACCAAAGCAGAGGCCAAATGGAGCCTCTCTTATTTGCAGTTAAGTCTTCTGACAGAAAGAAGAAAGAATATTTTATACTGTCCTTTTCCAGGAAGATATAGGATAATAACAGGAACTAAACCTGTCAGTAGCACAGGTTTTCTCTATAGAGAAAAGCCGGTTCCTTTTTGCCCATTAGCCTTTAAAGTCCCTCAAAACAGCTGAAGGAATAAAATCCCTTAAAAATGGAAACATGCCCATCCATTTTGAAATAAATAACTTTATGTATTTACAACGTTGATGTGGCCAAATTCTCAGTACACAAGCAACCTAGTAGCATCACCGTGGACAATGCCGAGAAAGAGTAGGGAAAACCCTGTTTTGTGACCACTTCAAGAATATAAGACAATAGAATCCAGATGCATAGAGGACGTGTTCCACCTACCTGTGCCCCCACGCAGAGGCTCCTCTGGCCTTTCCCGCAGCACTCAGCTGTGACCTGTGGTGGGAACCAGTGGCCTTCACCATTCCAGCATCTGTCTTCTCCTGTGTGGGACTGTGTGATCTATGAGATTGCCTGAGGATAAGGAAAAGCAATCATGGGTCTGGCTTGGAAAGGTTCCACTCCCCCATACCCCTAATCTCAGGCAAAACAGGAAGTGCGCACACCTTGCCTTGCCATTGCTGCTGAATGTGTTTGGGCAGACCCTGCAGTCAGCGTGCATCCCAGAGCCCATGCGCTGTCATTAGGGAAGCCCTGCTTCCTAGCTACATCCCTAGGGTGCAGAGAAGCAGCTGGAGAAACAGTGAGACTCCAGTTAGCACCACAGCCTCCAGGTAACATCTGGGCATGCAGCTTTGTGAGGCCAGGCGCTCTGGACCGGGGTGACAGTCACTGACCCAACAGCATCACACATGAGAGCCCCAGAGGAAATCAGTCACCACGGAGAAGGAAGGAGGAGACCAGAAGTGGAAATCTGCAGCCCGCTAGGCTGACTCTGCTCTTTCTCCCACTTACCCAAAGCTAGCAACTTGCTCAAGGCCAAATTGAGATATTAAACCTCAGGTCCACTCAAGACCTGGGGACACAGAGGGACACACCTTTGCTACAATTTCAGTAGATGCGAACTGCAGCTTCACTCCTCAGAGCGTCTCATAAAGCCCACAAAAGTGGGTTTTCTCATAAAGCCCATAAATGTTTACCAAACATTGAATATGCCAGTTGCAGAGATGGGCAAGACAGACAGCAGCCCTTCCTCCACTGGAGGCTCACCTTCCAGACTGGCGAGTAGACGATGGTGTCTGCTCTCAGGAGCTGAAGAGTGCTGAGGAGAAAAGACAACAGGGAAAGAGCCTCGGGAATGCTACTGAGAAAAACCCAACACACCTGGGGTGGGGGTGCACTTTAAAATAGGGGGTCAGAGAAGGCCTCCCTGGAAAGGCGGCATGTGAGAAATGATGAGGAGGGAGGGGCAGGAAAGAGCAGGTGGAAGGGCCTGAGGCAGGGACTTTCCCGGCACAATCAAGGAACAAGGAGCCCAGCCTACTTAGAGCTGAGCAAGCCCGGGTGGGCAGGAGGAACAGGGAGGTCAGAGTGGCCTTGCGGGCAGAGGACAAGACCTTGGCTCTTGCTCTGGTGAGTTGGGCAGCACACAAAGCCTGTGAAGCAGCAGAGTGCTATGATATGACTCTTCTACAAAGGGCAGTCAGGCTTCAGTGCGGAGGATGCACTGTGGGGAGGGGGGACAACTTCCATGACAGTTTACTCGCCATGTATTCCCATCTCCAGACACGCAACAGGCATGTCATATGTGTCTGGTGCACGAACAGATATTATGCTCATACAAGAGGTGTTCTGCCTGAACATTCCCTGGGGGACACTAGAGGGGCCCTCAGCGGTGCCCCCTCACTCCAGCACCACAGAACACAGCCACTATCCTGGATTGCCCAGACAGGCAGAACGTGGAGCTCAGCCACATGTCCCACCCTGCCCTCAAGACCCTGCAGACCCCTGTGAGTTCCAGTGCTCGTGAGTACGGGTGTGCATGAAGAATCGCGCAGATGGCCACCCCCGCTACACAGAAAGTGACTTCAAGAAACTTTAAACACCTCAGTGACACAGAAGGGCAAGGATGGGAGGCCAAGGCTCCCTAGCTTTTTTTACTCTTACAAAAATGGTCTCCAGGACTCTGTGAACTGTAACCATTCTTTATGTATGTGTAGAGATGTGCAATTTACTGCACGCTTTCCGCAGAGTCCCCCGCCCATGGGGCAAGATTGCTCTGACAGTTGAGGAATGGAGGCAGGCTGGTTTTTCCATCACCAGGTGGCTGTTCATGTCCCGACCAGGGCTCGAGCACTTAGGCCTCTTAGTTCTTAGACAGGACTCATTGCTCCACCCTACAGCCCCCTTGCGTCTCCGTGCCTGCTGTGGGGGACCCACCCACAGGAATGAACAACCCAGTGGCGGGGAGGAGCCCTTCTTCGGTGGCAGTGGCAAAATGTTCCTCCCTGAAGGCAGAAAGGACTGTTTTCTAGAATGTGTAACCTGTACAGTTTTTACAGTGGCAAAGGCACACCCACTTTGGCACAGATAACTGAGAAATTTAACTAAAGGGTTGCCTACTTTACAATTCAAAAGGAGCACCACAGAAATAATTCACATATAACAAGTATCTTAATTATGGGCCAAAATTCCTTTCTGAGGACAAGACAATTTTTATCAATGAAACTACCAGACACGTCCATTGCTTCTGCAGTGTCTCCTCAGACACCTCACAAAAATACCTAGAACTCACTGTCCTCCCACAATCACCATGGATGTAACTGCTACATTTTCTTGAGCTGTTGATTATTAGGGAAATTTTTAAAATATAGTCCTGAGTGGTGCACACACTCCCAGTGTATCTTGGGACAAATCACACGGTAATCCCACCTCACTGCCGCAGTCACTCCTGAGTTGTTTTAAAACAGATCAATTCAAGTTAGAATAGGCTTGGGAGACAACCTGGAAGGGAAAACAAGTCACTGAAAAGCAGTGTGCCATCGGTGGGGTGGCCCTCTTTGCTTTGAGGGTGGTGCGAGGCACAGCAGGAGAGGTGCTGGTGGCATCTGCAGAGCTTCATAGCTGCCCTCGTTCCCCTGCTTGCCTGGGTGCCCCTGGGGGATTTTCTTCCTGAAATCTCAGAGCCATTTCTGTTGTGTCACTTTTGGAATCATGGGAATAGTAGTGCCACCCAGACCACCTTCTATTCTATTTTGCCATTTTAAAAACCAGCTTGTTGAGATCTAATTCACATATCATGCAGTTCAGCCATATGAAGTATACAAGTCAGTGTCTTTGGTCTATTCATTAGGTTATGCAACCATTACCACAATCAAATTCTATAATATTTCATCCCCCTTTAAACAGCCTGCCGATAGTCAATCCCCCTTCTCCCCGCCCACCCCTCAACTCTAAACAACCACGAATCCACTTTTTGTGTCTATGGACCTGCCCATTCTGGACATTTCATATAAATAAAATCATCCCATATGTGGTCTTTGGTGGCTGACTTCTTTCTCTTAGCATACTCTTAAGGTGCCTCCATGTGTAGCCCATATCAGTATTCCATTTATTTTTATTGCCAAATATTCCACTGTACGGATAGACCACATTTTGTTGGTCCATTCATCTGTTGATGGACATTTGAGCTGTTTCCACTTTTGGTCACTGTGAATATTGCTGCTGGGAACGTTCGGGTCCTGTGTGGCCATTCACTCATGTGGCTTCAGTCTGGTAAAGTGCACAGACTTCCCGTGGCTAAGATGCAGCGGAAATCTTGGTGCTTATGTTCTGTGAGAGTGAGAGAGGGTCTGGAAACGTTTCTTTATGATGGCCTAACAAGAAAGTTGACACCAAGATATTAATTTTAAATTTATAATTTAGTTTAATTTAGTAATAGAGCCACACAAGTACATTATAGTCAGGGAAGAGAAAGAAAAAAATGCCAGGAAAATTCTTTTACCAATGATCCACCTGCTCACTTAGCCCCGGCACGGGAGCAGCACGTATACAGGCACACGCTTCACGCACTTTCCCTTCTTCCCTCCCTTCCTGCCGGTTCAGCTGTCCCAGCTTTCGGCTTCTGAACCATGGGTGATGGGCAAGACCAACAACCAGAAAGAGGAAGCCAAACCCAGAGTTAGAGCCAGGGCCAGGACACAGCCACTGCTGCTGGATTGGAAATACTGGAAGCCATCCTTGGGCCATTTGGAGATGTTAATTAGGCTGGCTAATTCCCACTGGCCTTGGGTTGCCAGTGTTGAGTGTGTGGGCTTACCCCATCCACTGCCTGCACCTGTTCCCTTCCTCAGAGCCATTCCAAGGGATCTGAATAGCCCAGACAGCTCTCTGATCTCCCACTCTGTCCGCCTTCCTGCTGGTAGGATATTTAGCACTTGCCTAAAGCTGGAGCCCTAGTCCACTCTTTCTCTCCCTCATGCATGCCAGCTCTCAAAATAATTCTCTTTCCTAATTATCTTGAACCAGCTAATCATTTTCCACACTGACTGATCAGTAACCAGGATCCAGAGACAGGCAGCCGCGTTTCTTGTCTGACCCTGCCCAGCATCATCCCAGGTGGCAGTTCTGGATGGCAGCCTTTCCTCAGAGGCAAGAAGCTTGGTTCAAAGCCTTGCTCTCTTGCTATCCCAGTGAGTACAGCTGGAGAAAGCATGCCATAGAAAGGCCCACCAATTCCTGGAGCGCCTCTGCTAGGCGGAGCCGCACACAACACAACACATGTCCAGCCAGCCTCTTGTTTCCTGTCCTGCTTTAAATCCCTGTTGATATCCAGAGTATCAGAGAAGTCACACAAGGCGGAAGAAGCAAGACATCTTTCTTCAGAAGTGACTTCTGGATTCCTCCAGCTCAACTCTGCATCTGAGCCGCCAGTTGGCCACAGTTTGGCCTTTTGGTGTCTGAGTTAAACCGTTAAGGGCTGTCCCTGAGGAGTCTTGCACAACTGCTCTTAGATATGAGTGGGGCTGGCTTCGATTCCCAGCCCCACAAATAGGTAAAAATGACTTCAAATTTAAAACACACATTAACCCTATAACCCAGTGTCACAACTTTTTTTTTTTTGGGGGGGGGGGGACAGAGTTTCGCTCTGTTGCCCAGAATGTAGTGCAATGGCACCATCTTGGCTTACTGAAACCTCCACCTTCCCAGTTCAAGCAATTCTCCTGCCTCAGCCTCCTAAGTAGCTGGGATTACAGGCGCCCGCCCCCACACCCAGCTGATTTTTTAGTGTTTTTAGTAGAGACAGGGTTTCACCATGTTGGCCAGGCTGGTCTTGAACTCCTGACCTCAGGTGAGCTACCGAGCCCGGCTGTCACAACCTTTTATCCATTATCACCCCACCGTGGAGCCTTCTGAGACATTTTGGTTTCCTAATTAGTCCCCTCCCCTGAAACAGCACAGAAACACCATGTATCTGTTTACTTACAGTACTTATACATACTGTGCTGTACACACATAAAGAGTAGGCTATTTTGCCACCCCAAATTAGACTGCATGCTGTAACTTTTCTCCCAGATCCCCCAAAGGCAACGGTTTCATCTGCTTTGGTCACCACTGTAACCCAGAGCCGAAAACAGTGCCTGGCACATATCTGCTGCCCATTTGACAAAGGGATAGGACAGTTAGGCTTTGTGTCTCTCCCCTATCCCCCCGCCAGGCGTCAGGTCCCTCCTGGCCGCTTCCCACCCCCCATCTCCAAGCACATTGCCCTCCAGGTGCCCTCCGCACTGCCCAGGTTGATCAGTGCCCTGTGTGTACCCCAGAGATATATCGAGAAGCTGACAGCTTACTCCTCTGCTCCACGACTGGAACCCCACCCTTTGGGAGCACTGCCGTGTGTCAAGGGCAAGTGACATTTGAGCCCCATGGAATAATCAAGGCAGCCCCCAACTGTCTCTGTCTTTGCATCTCCTTAACTCAACCATGGATTGGCAGTTACTGAGACATTCTTTGTGGTCCAGCACACCACACCAGGCTGCGTCTGGGGACACACAGGAGAGGGGCAAACCAGTCCTCATCAGCAATTACAAACAAGTCCTCCATTGTTAGCTGCGCCATCTGCTTTCTTGGTTTCTACCAATCGGGTGCCTGTACACACAGCATAACCAGGGCTGAGGGGCTGCAGAGGAGTGAGATCAAGGAGCCCCTTCATAAAGAGACCCTTTGCTCACACTGGAGGGTGTCAGTGGCATGGTGCTCTAAAAGCCGAACTTCCTCAACTCAAGGAAGACCCACGCAGATATGCTCTATGTTTGCCCTCTTCCATGAGAGGAAATGGGGGCCCTACAGCACAGTGCACTGGGGGGAATCAGAAATCTAAACGATTAAATCTTCCAGAGGATCCACGGAAAACATTCTAGTCCGTGACCAACAGTCAGCAGCAGCCCAGAACCTCTTGTGCCCAAAGAGCACAATCAAGTGTGGAGAAGGAACGGCGTTCACGGTGGGTGGGAGTCGGACCAAGTGTGGAGAAGGAACGGCGTTCACGGTGGGTGGGAGTCAGACTGAGGATCATACATGAGCCACGATCAGTTACTGATCCAAAATTTCCTAACCCCAAATAATTTTCTTGGGAGAAAGGGACAATCTTCATCCATAGATTGGAAAAGATGGCTCCATAGCAGTGCACATTTCTTTCATGGAGCCTTGGCTAAAAGAATGGTAGTGGTCTCCTCCTGATGGCTGCTGGAGCCACCACCTTAGAAGTTTGCCCCTGTCACCGTGCCAACCTTGGCAGAGGGGGTCAGCAGAAAATCCATGTTTACAACTGTGGCTGTGCAGAGAATGGTCCACATCGCTGATGAATGTCCTTTGTCGGGATTTGACGGTTGTCTAGTGACACAGAATTCAGGAGAGTTGTGGGGGCTGAGAGTTCAGGAGAAGCTACTGCCTGATGCAGAAAGAGGATGCATTCACCAAGGAAACCCCGCCGTAGAAAATAGGATGGTGTGAAAGGGGTGGAAGAACCTGTCACAAAGCATAGAAAAGCTAAGATCCCCCTCAGTTCTGGGTGACTGCTGAGACCCTGCTGCTCTGTGGGTGAGAGTGACCTTATGGTCCAATTTTCCCGCTCCAGGGTCCCCTCCCAAGCTTTCCTCTGCACAGGATGCTGTGTGTCCCCTCCCTGAGGATTGTCACATTGCAGGTGACACCAGTATTAACACACTGTGCGTAACTCAGAAACCTGTAAAATGAAACTTGGAGACATGTAAACTTGCCCACCTAGGGGGTTTCAATTATTTTTTCAGGTCATCCATTGAATTTCAAATGCTTCTCTTGAAAACACTTTTATCTTTGTATTTTAAACAAAATCAGTCAGGAAAAGTTGGAGAGCAGGAAAAGGATATAGCTGTCAGTGCGGTTCAGCATCTGTAGGGCTCCTGACAGGGTCTGCATGCATAGACCCTGGGAGTGTTAATGTCTCTCTCATTTCACATTTGCAAAGATGACATCGGCTTCTATTTTGTCCTATCAAGTAGCATTTTCAAGTGAGTTTTCAGTTTTTACTGATTGACAAGGCTGCAAAACTGCTTGGGCAGCTCAGGGATAAATGTATTATTAGCACTGTGTTAATGATCAAGTTGGAGCTGTGGGCTGCTGTGTGTGTATTCACTCGATTTTGTGTTCTTTCCCTTCAGATTAAAACACGTAAAGGTCTCATTACAATATTTGAGCAAGGTAAGACAGACACTTCAGTGGATTTGTCCAGCCACCCTGCTATGGGGAGGGGGTGGGACTTTTCTAACCGGCTGCCCTTGGTAGCGGACCCTGCATCGGTGCTCCTCGCCCTCCTGGGCCTTCCCCTCCCGAGCGGCCCTGCCCGCATTCCTGCCCCTGCATGTCTGCGCTGCCCGGGGAAGCCCAGCCTTGCCTTTCTTCTGCCCGTGCACTCGGGGAAGAATCCGACACCAACACCTGCTATCCCGGAAAATGTCTTTGTCACCTACCCTTTTGTGTGTGGAGCTGTAGGGGGCCGGTGGGCACGGGGGCCACCCGCTTTTTTGTTGCCCAGGCCTGGAGGAGCAGGGTCTTGAGATGGGCCGATAAGACACAGCACATGCTGGGCCGGCCTTTGGCCGCCAGCCTTAAAGGAGGCCTCTGAGGCCTCCACGCGGGGAGGGCAGGTTGTGGCGGGGGCTGCTGAATGGAACAGCTGGGGAAGGAAAAGCAGATAAAAGCTGCGGAGTGCAGAGGGTGGAGACCCAGGGATGCGCTGCGGTCTAGGACCCAGAGGATAGGCTGGCCGTGGCAGATGTGACCTCCCCAGCCCGCCTTTCTGTCCTGGGTCTGGGGTCCAGGCCCTGCCTGCGGCGCTCTGATGGATGGTAGCTGCCTTGGCAGGGCTGTCTGAAAACCCTGTCCCGTGTGGCCCGGGCTGCACCACCTCCCAGGCTCACAGGTGGAAGGCAAGCAGTTGGTAATGACAAGGATCATGGCAGTGCCCTTCACAGGAGAAAGCAAGTGAGCGAGCTGTCATTCATGAGCCTGTCACCCACAGTGGAATGCAAAGCACAGAACCGGTCACTTTGTCTCAGTAAATATGGAAGTGGGATGTTAGGGTCCAGATTTGTTGGTTTATCCAAACCTTCACCCTCCTCTGCCAGGCAGGGCTGTTGGACCTGCAGGCCAGAGGAGCAGCCGGCGCCACAGCCAGCCGACCCTCCAGCCAGCTGCCCTTTCTCTTCCCCTCACCCGTGGCTTAAGCCCAGGCCTGGTATTGTCCCAAACTGGGCTCACTTGTGTCAGCCCCAGCAGGTGACACGAGCCTCAGAGCCCAGGTGCTCATGTCAAGATGGGGCAGAAGAGGGCTGTCCGGTCCCCTCTGAGCAGCGCACTTTGCTGCAAAACTTTGCATTTGCTGAGACCCCCGTGTCCATGCATGTTCTGCTCCTGCCGCCAAAGTCGGGAGGTGAGGTTCGAGTGTCCTGTGAATAAATCCATGGCTTCCATCACCGGGAAGAGGCAGTGCGAGTGGAGCCACAGCTGCGAGTGGACGTGTCGTATCAGGAAGGCGGCCCTACCTTGTGTCCTGCCTACCCGTCCGGCAGCTGCCACCTCCCCACCACAGGGTGCTGTGGCACGAGGGCCCAATGCAGATGAGAATGTCCCAGCAGAAAGCTGGGGACCAGAGGCATGTGTAGGGCACTGTGGCACTGGCTCCAGCCCAGCTGCAGGAGTGGCTTTGCCCTTTGCCCCTGGCCATGGGATCCCTGCTTTCAGGTGCACAGGCCCCCATCTCTGCAGAGCTTCCTGCACTTCTCCAGGCTCACTCAGCGGGACAAAGCTGGCGTCCCTCTGTCCATCTGCAGGAACTCGAGGTGCACCCTCTTTCCCTCTTTATCCTCCCTGGGTGAGTGGGTGGGGCAGAGGAACTAAAATGTTTTCCTTCGAATCCAGAATTAGCAAAGGTTCGCGCTTTCTCTTTGGATCTCACTTTGTATCTTTCATTTACTTGCTTTTTCTTTTTTTTTTTTTTTTTTTTTTTTTTTTTTTTTTTTTTTGCTCCTTTATTCTAATCCATCTGATCACCATAGTGGGCTGGGTTGTTGGAATATTGTCTGGGATTAAATCAAGTCTGTTCTCCCACGCTGCCCCACACCCTGGATTAAATGCCAGTGCCCACTACCAGCTACAAGGGGATGGAGAGATGCCTCGTAACAATCCAGCTTCTCTTGTGGATGATGGTCTAGCTGTGCTGCCTTTGTCAGAAGCAGCCTGTTTTTGTGTTCTGGGGTTTTTCTAGTGTGGTGTTTTTTTTGAGACTGGGTCTCACTTTGTCACCTAAGCTGGAGTACAGTGGTGCTATCACTGCAGCCTTGACCTCCCAGGCTCAAAATCCTCTCACCTCAGCCTCCCAAGTAGCTGGGACTACAGGTGTGCACCACCACGCCTGGATACGTTTTGCAGTGTTTTTACAGAGCTGGGGTTTCACTATGTTTCCCAGGCTGGTCTGGAACTCCTGGGCTGAAGCGATCCCCGCACTGCGCCCGGCTGCAGCCTGTTTTAAAGATGAGAATAGTGGGCCTTCTCTGTTTGCCCGACCTTACCGAGCCGAGAAGAAGGGAGGCAACAGTGAAGCCCCTGGACTCTGAAAGTACTGAATTTCAGAACACCCTGAGCCAGGTTACTGCCATAGGTCCAAGCATGTTTGCAAGTATTGATTTTGGAAACTCTTCCTAGAAACAATAAGGTAAGTTCAGAGAATGAAAAAAGATGCTGTCTGTGAATACAATAACCTACTTAAATGAATTTCAAATGCCACTAATAATAATACTTTCAAAGGCCAAAGCCCTGCAAGTGAATCACGCAGGGAGGAAGATGTGGAAACTCTGCTTTTGAGGTTTGTTCCCAGCAGAGGTCATGCAGGAAACTTGGGGCATAATACAACAGGGTTTAAAAATACGCTACAAGGGGAAGGGTGATGAAACGATCCTCTCACTGGCAGAACGGCCCTAGGGGAGACCCAGCTCCACCCGCAACAGTGGCTCGGTGTTGCAGCAGGCATTCTTGTATTCCTCTGAGCACGCCGACGGCAGCCCTGGGGAAGCACGGGATGCAGATGCGCAGGTTTTAATTTTATTCCTTTTCCCTCCGGTGCTGAACAGCTGTATGCTCATCTGGACTCATTCAGACAAGCAATTTAGTCCTGACCTCTAGTCTTAGGCCCTTTGGGGAATAATTGAGTTGTAACTCATTGTGTAGAATATTGATATGTAAACAAGTGGAGATTCCAGGAACACCGCCAGGGATCTGCAGAGCGTCCTCTGAAGTTTCACGGGCTTTTCCATTGACTCCAGCCACTGCTTCTTCAGTGGCTCTTCCTCCCTTTCACTATGACCAGATGCCTTTTCTCTTCATTCTTTACTTATGAATTGGACAGTAAGTCTGAATTAATTTCACAAGATCCATAGCTTCTTTTATGCTGCAGAAAAGCCCAGAGCAAAGAATAAGAAGAAAGACATTCATGTATTTATTCATTCAACAAACATCTTTGCCGGCATAGCGTGGGAGGAGGTCACCAGACCCTTCTCCTGGGAATCTCCCTCCCTTCCGAGTGCCACAGATCCTCCCTGAATTGTGTGGCCGTAGAGCCTCCATTGCCTCCATGACTTAGCAGTTCTCTGCTTCCTTTGCAGGGGCCCTGGCCTCCAGTCTGAGTGCTGACCTCGAAGAGCCCCTGAGTGAGGAGGAGACAGAACAGCCTCTCCTGCCTCTGCCCCAAGCCACTAAACCCAGAATCTCCAGGAAATTTCATTGCTGTACTAGTGCCCTCAGCAGGTCTTCCCATTAGTGGACTTCTGAAGCCCATGGTGAATCCCACTACAGCATCTCAGATGGGACTCAAACTAGGCTGTATCATCTTGTCCTGAAACCTCACAAACCTTGGACTTCCAAAGAAGAAACGAAAAAGTCACCAAAAACCAGAGATGAACCCACTGTCACATGGGCATTGGTGTGGCTGCTCTGGGCACATCACAGCAGGAAAAGATTCTGCTCTTTCAGGGAGGGGCGGAGGGCAGCTGGCTTCTGCACCCCAAGTTGTTTCTTCTCATTTATGAACCCAAGCGTGATTCACAGAGGGGCTGGCGAAACCATTGTCTGACTGAGGAATTCTATCTGCATTGATTTTGCTAGCTCCTTTTAAGTTAGGATTTATGGTTTACTCAAAACTTTCATCATCGTGGAAATTGGCTTTCCCCAGGGTCTTTTGCCCAGGAGACGTTTTACCTCAGTTGTCCAGTGTTGTTCCACCTGGTACCTGACGCCCTCTAACTGAACGAGGTTCTGCTCACCACGCAGAGGCCCTTCAGGTCGTGACGGTGATGCCCCTATCTTAGAACACTCAGAAGATTCCAGAAATACAGGGTCCTGTCCTTGCATAAGTTCCTGCAGGACAGGAAGTGTCCCAAGGCTCAAAACAGCACAGACCACATCCACACAAAAGGCGCATGCCGGCTTCAGGCGCTAGGCTGAGCCGGGCACCCCCCGAATGGCCTTGTGCCTCCAGAAGCCTCACGCCGCAACTTGGCTCCTATCTGTTGCCCAGAGAGGCCTCAGACAGGCCTCGGAAATGTTTCTTGTCACACAAAGCTTTTGGTAGCAGATTCTAAGCAAGGGATTTAATCCTTATATTTTTGCCCATTTGGCTCCAAGGAAGGCACATTAGACCTGTTTTTTTTTTTTCTTTCTTTCTTTCTTAAAAAAATGAATGAATTAATTAATGAATGAAAGAAAAGAGAAGCAATGGTAAGCCCTCTCCTGCTGCGGGGCACTGGGTGGGCCCTGCCCGTCCTGCAGCAGAGAAATCAGTCAGCAGTGAAGAGCTGCTGGCACGGACCCTGGGCTCTGCCCTGGACCCTTGACCTGCCACAGAGCTAGAGGTTTGCTCCACCCCGCACTTCACTTGGGAAGTAAATCCGAGAAACTCATCAGAGTCAATCCCCACTGCGCAGGCTTTGTTCTCACAGTGGCTGGGGAGAGAGCAACGCCCTGCAGTGGGAAGGGAGAGCAGCACGAGAGACGCAGCCCCTAACTCGGCGTATAATGGGTGGGCCAGTCCTGGGAAAGGTGGGCCCTGTGCATGAGGTCTCCCCGCCATCCTCTGCCCTCTGCCCTCAGCCCTTGCACACACTTGTTACCTTCAGGCTGCTTGGCCACCCAGGCCTGAAGAAGCCTTCTGAGGCTCTCACCCCATCAGAGCGGCCATTTTCACTGAGGAGCCAGTTTTTTCCATTAGCTATTGAGCTGGTTTGGCTGGAACCTGGCCTTTGTAGAGAGAACGGGAAGACCCAGGAGCCAGACTCATTCTTGGGACAAATGAGAAAGGGCTGAGCTGGTCATTCTGTCGGAAGGGTGGGCCTGCTCATCCTGGAGAGAATTTGCTTTTCTGCTTTATAGGGGATTGCAGGTAGCACTTGAGGCCAGGCCACTGATAGGAGCACCTTGAGAATCACCTGAACACAAGAGAATGAGGGTGCCCCAAAGTGGAAGGAAGCTTCCAGCTCCTGGGCTGTTTTGGGAAGGGCCCAGGGTACTTACAGGGCCAGAAGGGCAATGTGAAGAGTGACTGCAAGCCCTGGCATTTTCTGTGGTGTCAGCAAACGCCCCTTTATTTTAAATGATTCCAGACTTCTGGGCCGTGTCGCTTGGCCACCGTCACTCAGGCTTGATCCTGCTGTTGAGCTGCTCCTGTCTCCTGTTTACCTCACTCCTGTTGGGAAGGCCATCGCATGCTCCTAGGCTCCAGAATCCCCTGTAGGTCTCTACCAGCAGGTCGCCTCTGGGAGAAATTTCATCTTCAGGCTCTAGAAGCTCCTGTTGCGGAATTCCTGGCTGTAGTAGAAAAGATATGTCAGGATTTAGAAATCGTATTTAACTATCCTGGACTTCTGTTCCATGATTTCATTTTGCTTCCACGAACCAGCCATCCCGACCTTGGGGTGGGAAATTCAGTGGTAGGCAGCAAATAACTCAACCTTCCTGTAACCCCTGAGGACCTCACGACCCCAGATGACAGCCAGCAGTTTGGTGAGTGGAGTTTTTTTTTGAGCCCGCCGTTCTCCGTAGCAGCTTTGGTCTGGAGATTTGGAATGTGGAGCCGGGAATCTGACAGCCACGTTTCTCGTGGTCACATGGACTGGAGTCGTTTTTGTTATTTGGGGTGGAAAATTGCAATGATCAAGCTTCTTTTTTTTTTTTTTTTTTTTTTTTTTTTTTTACTTAGAAAAGCAAATATTGTGTTTTTGTAATAAATCCCTTTCAGCAAAATTGCGGCGGATCATTCATCCAGTAGGGCCCCACCTGAGGCACAGCGCCGACTCATCACGGTGGTACCAGTGGGTCAGCCATCTGGAAACAGAAGTGGCCCTAATTGGGCCAAAATGGGGTAAGACTCGCTGGCCTCAGCCAGGGCCAGGCCAGCTCCCTCACTTCTCTGCGCACCTGTTCCCAGAGTCCATCCAGAGCAAAGCTGATGTTTATAGTCTCATTGTACTTAGGCTTTTGTACTTTAAAAAATTATGACTTTTTAAAAATAATCAAGCCTTCAGCAGACAGAAGTGAAGACATTTAGCCTGGGTTGCCTCAGCAACAAAGTCTGCAGTTCCTAAGAGCCATATGTTGGGGAAGTGGGGTGACCCAAACTTGGTGACATGGGTTGATTGATCAGACCCGTAGCCTTACAAACACGAGCTCATGCAGATCCACAGAGCCCTGCACATCCTGTCTTCCTGGCCTTCCTCAGGTGGCACCACCTGCGCCCCACGGACCTGCTGTATTGGTGTCATGTGGAGGTCTGATGAATCCTTTAAAACCTAACTGTGATGTCGTAAATGTGACTGTGCTACCTTTATATCTACTGAAGGGGAACATCTGCATCCGAGGGAGATTCAACAGGAAACAACCATCGTTTTAGTTGCACTCAGTCTGTCAGTATGACATACACATGAAATGAATGTTTCCCTGTGTTTTCAGGTCTACAATGTTTAGTACATGTAAATAAGGAAAAAAATTGATAAATACGGTAAATTAAGTTATAGCGTGTCATTTGATTCTTATTTTGCTGTCTCTTGTTATTTAATTTTCCTAATGCTCCACATCTAGGTTCCTTCCTAGGTGGTAGGAACACCTTGCAGACATGTGTGCGCGCCAGGACACACCACGGCACAGGCAGCCACGGCGAGAAAGCACACATCTCCGCAGATGGCAGCCACCCGACTCTCCAGTTAACCTCTTTTACTCTTTAATTCTGATTTACTGTGATGATTTCATAAAGTGGAAACACAGCACTTCAGTGCTCTATGTTTCTGTCATTCTCATTATAGTTTATAAGAAAATAAAGTTTACCCTGGCATCTAATAAAGAGGTGGTTTTCATTTTTATTGGACAGAATTGTTTGAAAGCATATTTTAACTAAAACCTAAACATGCATCCAAAATGGTAGCTGGTACCTGTGCGGGGAAGCTTACCAACGTGTTTATGTAAAATTGACCTCATTTCCTAACATGGAATGCTGAGATCCAGTCACAGGAGGCTCTGAATCCAAGCATCATGGTTCCAATCTACTTAAATCGCTTTCTCTCTCCATGAGTAAAGGTCTGGGTCAGTATCGCCTGCTACCATAACATCCATCTGAGCCCGCAATGAAATGTGCCCCTTGCTCCATCTCTCCAGGGCAGCCCCCTTCTAGCGGTCAGGAGCCCCTGTCCCTGATGAACAGGAGGCAGCCTTAGAGGTGAGTAAGTGATAGGATGTGATACGGTCTCCTGTTGGTGTGGCTGAAGCCGGCTGATGCCCGACTAAGGACTCCAGCCATCTCATGACAGCCTGGCCGGGTGGCCTCTGCCAGCATCGCAGGCTACTCATGCGCTAGGCAGCAGTGACCTTTCGGGTCATTGTATTAGAAGTCTGCAAAAATCATCCATTTGTCCAGTTAGCAAATATTTTTTGAGTACCTAATACTTACAAAACATGCCTGTGACCTCCCAAATGGTCTGGATGCCTTCTTGGGAGTCAAGCAGACCCTAAATTCAATGTCTAGCTTTTCACTGATAACAAGAGCTTGCTTAATGGTACGTCCTGCTTCTAATACTTGGTACCTCATCGAATGAAGCTTGATGTGGAGTTTTAGAGCTTTGTGGCCTGGATGCAGTGGGTCCCACCCTGTGCATCCGCAGCGTTGAAGAATCTTCATAAGTCAAATGCAGGTTCCTGACTGCTGCCGACTCTGACCTACCAGGTCTGGGCTAGAACCTCAGCATCTCCACTTTTTAAAGCTACCCAGAGGACCTGCAGGTAGATCTGGGTTGAGGGGCTGGGCCAGCCCCCTCGGGAATGGTCTGGGCAGCTCATCCCCCACCTGCACTGAGGGAACATCGGAGAGCACTCCCTGCAGGACAGCTCTTCGCTCTACAGCTGCTCCTAGGAGCTGCGTTTCTGCCGCTCACTAGTGACTCGGCGTCATAGGTGATAGGTCAGCTATGGAAATGGTTATTTGAAATTCAAAGGATATTTTTCTCAAAGTCTTAAATGGTTTACTTTTTTATATCTTTGTTTTTGTTTTCACCAAATCGTTTTCTCTGCTACACTTTTTATTTGTGGCAGAATGATGACAGGGTGGGGAGACATTCCAGTCCATCATGCCTCCTATAAGTGATCAGGTCACCTTAAGAAAGTACTCATCAAATCTTGGGCCATATTAAGCAAAACCTTCAGCAGAATTCCAAAGAACAATACAACTTCCAGTGCTTCCAAAAGGACCATTGCTACAAGGCCCTGATAGGTCTTTTGGGGCTTCTGCTAGGTGCCAGAATTGAAAGCAAGAATATTTTTTAAGGTACACCTAACCATAGTCTAATTCTCTAAGTGTTCCAGGAAAAAACACCAGTTATTTCTGCCTCCTGCAGTGAAGCGTGTCTTCCAGCGAGAGGCTCCCACGCTGATATTTGTTCACTTCAGTACCTATTCAAGCTAGCATTATGGTGCTGTGTATGGGCAGAAACTACATTGAGGCCACTTTGGTTTATTAAACCGTTTATGTCAAGGGGCACTATTATCATTTGCTCTTTTGTCTATACCTGGAAATGGTTTTAGTTGCATTTCGTTTTTCAAACCAGAAAGTGAAGGCCACGGAAATGGAGCACAAAGTAAACTCTGTCCCTGCATATTTGGTTTACTCAAGGCACGGATCTACAGCTGGAAAGGTCACCCTCACCCCCTCAATCTGACCACCTACTTCTACGGGTATGAAAACCAAGTCCTGAAGACATTGGCTCACTGAGATTCACAAGGTCAGAAAGTGAGGCTCCAGGCAGGAGATCAGTTTCCTAGTTCCCACTTCTTGATGACACCCCCATTTAGCAGCAGTCACCGTTCTTCACCAGTGCATGGACTGTTTATTGAAAGCAACGTTTTGGTCACTGTAAAAAGGTCCCCTGATGCCAAGGCTTAGGCTACCCTGACCCTGCTGTCGTAGGGACCAGGCCCAACACAGACCAAGGGCTTCGAGTGTGGGAGAACTTGTTTTTTTTTTTTTTTTTTGAGACGGAGTCTCGCTCTGCCGCCCAGGCTGGAGTGCAGTGGCCGGATCTCAGCTCACTGCAAGCTCCGCCTCCCGGGTTCACGCCATTCTCCTGCCTCAGCCTCCTGAGTAGCTGGGACTACAGGCGCCCGCCACCGCGCCCGGCTAGTTTTTTGTATTTTTTAGTAGAGACGGGGTTTCACCGTGTTAGCCAGGATGGTCTCGATCTCCTGACCTCGTGATCCGCCCATCTCGGCCTCCCAAAGTGCTGGGATTACAGGCTTGAGCCACCGCGCCCGGCCTGGGAGAACTTGTTTTAACAAGAGACTTACCTACTCTCCCTGCATGCAGACACGGAAACGGTGGAGTTCACCTCTCTCCATGGCTCTAGAAGCCATGGACTGGAACCTCTGGAAAGAAAAGTTGCTCGTCTTCAACTCTGAAAAATAGACTTTGAGGTCAGAGCAGGTAGCCAAAGCAGGGTTTTCATGCTTGGTGTGATGCCCAGGCAGGTGGGCCACGCTCCGGAAGGCCACGGTCTGCTCTCTGCACTCAGACATCTACGTGTTTACCAAGCATTTGCTACAATTTGGCCAAAATTGTCTCGTTTCTCTCCTGAAAATGTTCTCTGTTTTGGGAGTTTGAGACAAAAGATAATGACATATCAGTGTCCTTCCACGCCACAAGAACCACCCTTGAGTGGAGTAGAATGAGACTCGCTTCCGAAACCGAGGTCTGTTCTTAGCCTGCTGCAGATTCAACCCCATTTTCACCCTCAGAGAACATGACAAGACCAGCCAGCAGCCCAGCCAGGCAGGACATTTCAAACAGTAGTGATACCCCCTCTGCCCTCAAGGTGCTCTCAGATCTGCCCCCAACACACACAAACAGCAGTGACAAAAACAGGAGGAACTCTCCAAAATGACACTTTCTGAATAATAAGGAAAAAACAGCTGGAATTGGCGATTGCTTCATTTTTGTCATTGGGAGAATTTTAAGTTAAAAGTATTTTAATACCTAAGTGTCCTAACTTGGATAAGATGGGGGCAGCGAGACATTTATAATAAGCTGTCACATCAGGCAGTATTTGTCTGGAAGATCCTGTGTTTCACAGGAGGAGAGTGAGAAAGTAGGTCCCAGCCAGTATCCTCCCTCCGTACCATGTCAGACATGGACCACGCTGATCAGATTGTTGCTATTTATCAAGATATTCCTGCCTCAGATATCAGAGAGCATTATGTATGTGGTCAAAATTCTACTCTAACATTATTTTGGGAAAGAAAGAATAAATGCATAAATTATCTCTGGGACAAGAGGGCACTTTTTATGTGTCCAGGTGTCATTGCTAATCTTCCATTTATGTTCCCCCCGCCCCCGTGAAAATGCTTGTTGAGTTTGACATGGAATATTTTCCACGAAGAGGTCAGAGCCGTCGGCTTCCTCCTTAGCGTGGGGTCCTTAGGGCCTGGAAATTGGAGTGTGCTGCTCACTGAGGGCGTGAAGTGGGAAGGGGCTTGCTATTATAGATCCTGAAAGGATCTTTTTGACTTTAGAAAATAGCCTGCAAAGAAAAGCTCTTTTCCGTGAATACTCAGGGACTGCATTATGCCCCTCAGATGATAGAGGAGAGTACTTTTGATCAATATTCCCTAAGAAATGGCCGCTGGGCTAAGTGCAGAGGGCCTCAATAGCAGTCTCCCTCCCGCCCGACCTGCAGAGCATCTGCGGCAAATCTCTCGGAGCAGTGGGAACCAGCAAGGGCGGTACATTAATGGCATCATCTTCTCCTTTTAAAAAAATGTCACCCCATTTTGTCCTCCATGTTGATGGCTGATTATGGGCCCACTGGAAACAGTTATTTCTATAGCTTTCTTCGGGGAAATCTTGGATCTTCGTTTCAGGCACCAGGAAAAGTGACCCCTGGAACAGTTTCAACCTAAAGGCGAGAGCAAAATGCTAGTGGAAAACTCACATCAGGAGCTTCTCTTAATCACGGAAGGTTGTTTTTTTGTTTGTTTGTTTTCTTTTTTCTTTTTTTACTAATGATCAAGATCTTAATAAAATAGCCAAAGTACAAATGTGTATATTACATCAGGTGTTCTATATTTTTTTTCTCCTGAAAACAATGATCTGCCTCTATTCCAACGCCCCCCTCCCTAAGACTGATAAGCAGGTTCTTCAAAAGAACATTCTCAGCTGGGAGCTGTGGCTGACGCCTGAATCCCGCACTTTGGGAGGCTGAGGCGGGTGGATCACCTGAGGTCAGGAGTTCGAGACCAGCCTGGCCAACATGGTGAAACTGTCTCTACTAAAAATACAAAAATTAGCAGGGCGTGATGGTGCATGCCTGTAGTCCCAACTACTTGGGACGCTGAGGCAGGAGAATAGCTCAAACCCGGGAGGCGGAGGTTGTGGTGAGCTGAGACTGTGCTACTGCACTCCAGCCTGGGTGAGACAGTGAAACTCTGATCCAAAAAAAAAAAGGAACATTCTCTCCAGATTAATGCAAAGACATAGAAATAGCATCATATAATACACATCATTCTACAACATCCTTGTTAAACTTTACAATGTCATAGGCACCCCTCTATCTAGTTTATCATTTTTCACAGCTGCATATTATTCCTTAATACAGATGTACCTTAATTTACTCAGCCCATCTGTGGACATTAAGGTGGCTTCCAGTGTTTGTCATAACAAAGACACCTGTAATAAACACCAGCACACCTATATCCTGACATACTGCTGCTTTTATTTCTGTATGATAAATTTCCAAAAAAAAATGAAATTACAGAGTCAGAGAGTATATGTCATTGTTATGGACTGAATGTTTGTGTCTTCCCAAAACCCATCTGTTGAAGCCCTAACCCCAGTGTTTACTAGGTGGGATCTTTGGGAGGTGACTGGGTTGTGATGAGGTCCTGGGGATGGGGTCTCCATGATGGGATGAGTGCTCTTAGAAGGAGAGAGGCCAGAGCTTCTCTCTCTCTGCCATGTGAGGACACGGGGAGAAGGCTGCTGTCTGCAAGCCAGCAAGCAGGTCTTCACTGGAGACCCAAATCAGCCCACACCTTGATCTTAGACTTACCAGCCTCCAGAACTGTGAGAGAGAAATTCCTGTTGTTCACGCCATTCCTATTGTTTTAAGTTTAAGCCACTCAGTCTGTGGTATTTTGTTGCAGCAGCACAAGCTAACTGAGATAGTCATTATAGCCCCAAGAGATTGATTATTTGACCACTTTTGAATTCTATAAAGTCAGTTTTGGAGTTATATTTAAAAATTAAGCTAGGACCCATGTCTTCCCATGTTTATATAAGATAACTCAGTAAATTACCCAACAGCTTAAGAAAAGAAAAGAAAAATTTTAAGGGGCACCCAGGCAAAAGGCATAATTTCAGCAATGACAAAATGAGGCATTTGTTGACCAAAGTGAGGACTCCCAATCAGTGTGTCCACACCGTATGTCTTTTCATGATAACATTCCAAAGGATTTCTCAATTTTGGAGAAATTTTTGAAAATACTAACATAAAATTCATCAAATACACCATAAATTCACCTTTTGGTCATAGATTGGAGAGGAACGTGGTCCTGGGAACCAATGTTGGCTTCCGATTCCACCTGCACACACTCTTGAGCGGCCATTCCCTATCTGGCTCATTTCCTCGCCTGGGACTTGGGGCGATAATACTGATTGTGGTAGCCAGCCTCAAGGATGGCCCCCAGCAATCATCACCTTCTGGAATTCATACCTTTGCATGGTCCTTTACGTGCTGATTCAGAGATGACCTGTGGGACCAACAGAACCCAGCACAAGTGATATATCTTTCAAGATTAGTCATAAAGGTATTACAGTTTCCACTTTGGTCTCTTGGGTGGCTTGCTTTGGAGAGAGCCACCGTGCTGTCAGGACACTCAGGCAGTGCTGTGGAGACCAGCATCCATGTGAAGGAGCCATCTTGGAAATAGACCTTCTAGCCCCAATCAACCCTTCGCTTGACTGCAGCCCCAGTGGAAAATCACTGTAACTTCATGAAGGACCCCAAGCCAGAACCACCAAGCCAGGCTGCTACTGAGTTCCTGACAACACGCAAATAATTAGATATAATAAATCTCTGTTGTTGTAAGCACTCAGTTTTGGGGAGATTTGTTGTTACACAGTCATAGTGCTTGGGACATTGACCTAATGGTTGTTTTTGAGATGAGCTGCAGATAATGTACAGAAGGCATTTACATACAACAGTGCATTCTACTGGTGAACCCAGACCGCATCATTTTGCGGAGGGCTACATCAAGAAGCCAGACACCTGGGTTCTGCTCTCTATGTCTTAGATGAAGAGCCTTCTGATTGAGGGCAAGGCATTCAACATTCAGACATTTTCTTAATATACAAATCAATGAATCATAATCTATACAGGATTGATGTGAAGACCAAATGGAAAAATTCACATGCAGGCCGGGCGTAGTGGTTCACGCATGTAATCCTAACACTTTTAGGAGGCCAAAGTGGGAGAATCACCTGAGCCCAGGAGTTCAAGACCAGCCTGGGCAACAAAGTGAGACCCCCATCTCTACAAAAAATGAAACATTAGCTGGGCATGGTGGTACGTACCTGTGGTTCCAGCTATAGGGGAGGCTGAGGTGGGAGGCTTGCTTGAGGCCCAGAGGTCAAGGCTATAGTGAGCCATGTTCGTGCCACTGTACTCCAGTCTGGGTGACAGAGTGTAGCAAAAATAAAAATTCACCCTCAAGCAGTCTAAAAGTCAGAGAGCACTGAAAAATATCAGATGTACTCCTGATATCAGTTATCTATTGCTAATGAATCAGTAATAAATATCAGTTGTCTATTGCTACATAACAAATCACCCCAAAACTCAGTGACTAAAAACAACCACAATCATTTTATTACAGTCTCACAGAGTTCTGGGGGTGAGCAGGCCCAGCTGGGCTGTTCCCACCAGGGCTCTCTCATGCAAATGTTAGGGTAGAGAGGGCTGGCATCATCTTAGGGGCTCCCCTGATCCCCCAAATGTCTGGGGCTTGGTCGTTGACTGAGATCTTAGCTCAGCCCCATTAGAGCACCTAAATGTGTCCTCTGTGTGTAGCTTGAGCTTGGCCTTTTCTAGCTTAGTCTCAGAAGTCACACAGTGTCACTTCTGCTTTTTATTTGAGGAAGCGTCACAAAGGCCCTCTTCGTTTTGTAGGTACAGACTTCACTTCACAATGGGAGGCATGTCAGAGAGCTTGCAGAAGTGATTTTAAACCTACACTAGGTGGCATTGAGATTATATACAATTTCAAATCAGTGTTCAGCTGGGTGCGGTGGTTCACACCTGTAATCCCAGCACTTTGGGAGGCCAAGGTGGGTGGATTGCCTAAGGTCAGGAGTTCGAGACCAGCCTGGCCAACATAGTGAAACCCCATCTCTACTAAAAATACAAAAAATTAGCTGGGCGTGGTGGTGGGTGCATGTAATCCCAGCTACTCGGGAGACTAAGGCAGGAGAATCACTAGAACTTGGGAGGCGGGGGGTTGCAGTGAGCCAAATCTATGCCATTACACTCCAGCCTGGGCAATAAGAGTGAAACTCCACTTCCAAAAAAATAAATTAATAATAAAATAAAATCAGAATTCACTCCTGTCCTTGCAAGGATAATGAGTGAGTTCTCACCAGCACTTGACCTCAATAACTCATTTAATCTCAACGGTAGCCTTGGGAGACACTTAGTTGCAGACAGCCAAATCCACTTTAGCCTGCTGAAGGAGATAAATACTTTATTAAAGGCTCTTGGCTACCTTGCTTTATGTCCAGGAGGGCCACACAATCAGGCTTTGGGACTGAAAGATCCAGAAACAACACTCAAATTGCCCTGCTAGGCAAGTCCAGTGGCAGCTCACCTTACAACTCTGGGCCTTCACCACAGCCACCTCTGAGAGACAAATGCCTCTGCTCTCCCCTCCCCAGCACTGACTGCACCCAGTCCCATCTCTTTCGTGTCTCTCTTCTGGATTTACATCTCATGGACACATTTGATGAGTGGTTAGGCACCTCTAATCTGAGTCAGGGTGACCTGACTCCTTTCTGTTGGACATTGGTCTTAATGAGCAGTGCATTTTCCATTCCCTTACAGCAGAGCCTAGCTGCAAGGGAGGCTGGAAAAGCAAGTTTCTGGATTCTACCTTGAGGAGGCAGAACTCATCGGACTGAGAATTAGCTGAGCATAGGAAGGGTGTTCAAAAGACATGGGGCAAGCAGAAAACATAATAAATGTCTGCTACAGGTGGGCACTACTCTTCCCTAATTTTATCAATGAGAAAACAGGGCGAGAGGGTTAATCACTTGCCCATGGCCACCCAAAGCTGGTGGAGCTGAAATGATGAAAGCAGGCATTTGTGCTCCAAACCCCCCCTAACAGCCCCAGCATGCTGGAGGAGGGGCTGGGTCCTTTTGCATGTGAGCACATGAAATCTCACCACAGCAGAAGAGAGAGTGACCTGCTAGGATTATCAAAATCTGTCACTGCCAGAAGCTACAACACTGGCACTCTGAGATATAAAATTAAATTTTTAATTTAATCATTTTCTTAAATGTTACTAGACTTTGCGTCTCAGAGTTGGGGTTTGGGTCCAGCCCATTTGAGTCCCTCTGCTGCCAAGATGTTAAAAGTGGACAAGGGAGAGCCTGAAGCCCTGTGCTCAGAGACTTTTCCTTCTGCCACTCATACTGGTTGCCATGGTTCTGGAATGACCAATTCAGTTGCTTGTAGGTGTAGAAGAGAAAGTGATTTCTACAACCAAGTGCTTTTAGAACCAAAGTGGAAGGTAGAGACCTCAATAGAAAGTGGCCTGGACGCGTGGTGGTGGGCGCATGGTGGCGCGTGCCTGTAGTCCCAGCTACTCGGGAGGCTGAGGCAGGAGAATCACTTGAACCTGGGAGGCGGAAGTGGCAGTGAGCCAAGATCAAGCCACTGCACTCCAGCCTGGGTGACAGTGTCTCAAAAAAAAAAAAAAAGAGAAAGAAAAAAGAAAAAGAAAAAAAAAGAAAGTGGCCCGGGCAAGCTAACTTTCAGCAATATCCTCCCTGTGGTGCTGCTTACAGTAACGCCACCATTCACAGTGAATTCGTGGCCTCTCTTACAGTTTGCATCTGCAGCACGTTAAAGAAAAGCAAAAAGTGGTGTCGAGTCTAGAATCTGCTACGACGCAGATGCCAGTGTGGGCCGTAGTTAACCATGTGGTACTAAATTTACCCAGTTGTCTCGCCAGTACCATTATTTGTGTTTGCAAGTTGGGTCATGTAGAAATAACAAGTTTCTCCAATGCGTAAGATAAGAAATAACTGGAAACGATGTTACATTTGGCTCCTCACTCTCTCCCAGATGGGATTTTCAGTCCATTATTTTGGAGTCAAATTGCCAAAACACAAATCAGCTGTTTCATGATCTGGGCTGAGAACCATACATGTTCCTGGGCCACCGTATCACGCTCCCTGCTGTAGCAGCCTGTTGACAAGAAGGTGGAACCAAGGCCCTGGCATGCCACCGTCCATTTGAATTCTCCCACACTGGAGCAATTGTTGCCTTGGAGGTTTCTCTTTATGAACTTCGTTGATCTCAACTAAATTTCTGCACTTTCAGGCCACGTCATTTCACAGGGCCTTCCATTTCTTCAGATGTTACACAGGGTAATGACCACTCCAACCTCTTGGAGGCATTGTGAGAACTCACTGAGTAATTCATATGAAGTCCTTGGACCAGGCAAAGTTGGTTAGTTAAAGTTGCTGAGTTAAAGTTATCTTTTGTCTGTAACTCAATTTTTAATGAATTGCTACCAAACATCTTTAAAATGTTAATATGAATTTAGTCTGTTAGTATTGTTACAAACCCATCGTTAGTTGGGGTTAGTGTCCCTGGGTTGGCACCCAAGCCATCAACCCTTCCGAGGCCAAATTTACTGGGGGTAACAACTGGGAGAACTTACTCTATGACCAAGACCTCAAATTTTAAACCAGTACCTATAAAACATCAGCGTGCATAGAGATTCCCTGGGGATCCTGTTAAAATACAGATTCTGATTTAGGAGGCCCGAAGCAGGGCTGGCACTTCTGCTCCCAGGGGATGCGGACCTACAGCTCCTTGAGCCACACTTTGAGTAGCAGGCCTCTAAATGATACATACTACAGAAGTACAACACATGGTCCACCAGCATCACCGTAACGGAGACGCTTGTGGGACTGGGTCAGAAACCTGCTTTAGAAAAAAAGTTTCAAGAGGTTGTGAACCTCTAATCAGAGCAGAATTCTCATTGGTGGACATTGATCTATATCTTCCAAATGCTCAAACGCTTGCACAATTAAAAGAGGTCATCAGTTGCCAGGAAGGTGCTTGTTGCTATAAAATTAACACTATTTTGAAACAAATCAATACTGAGTTAAAGTTATCTTCTGTCTTTAACTCAATTTTTAATCTAATGGTTATAAAAATCCTTGAAATGTTGGGTTAAGCAATATAAAATTATTGATAGGAAAGTTTTTACTTTTACTTATAAAAACAGCAATGAGCCGGGTGCTCACACTTGTAATCCCAGCACTTTGGGAGGCTGAGGTGGGCAGATCACTTGAGGCCAGGAGTTGGAGACCAGCCTGGGCAACATATAAAACCCCATCTCTACTAAAAATACAAAAAAAAAAAAAAAGCCAGATGTGGTGGCACACACCTGTAATCCCAGCTACTCAGGAGGCTGAGACACAAGAATCACTTGAACCTGGGAAGCGGAGATGGCAGTGAACTGAGATTGTGCCACTGCACTTCAGCCTGAGCAACAGAGTGAGACCCTGTCTCAACAAAAAATAAACCCCAAAAACAACCATGTCCTATGGTTCACCCTAAGAGTTGTGATTTCACCTGATAAATGAAACCATCACTGCAGTGAGAAAACAACCTTCAAACCAGGAGACAACCTTCCTGTTCTGTGTAGATTTCTGTGGCTGACTTAACAGACTGTGATTCTTGTGTATTGTCTGAGAGCTCCTGTAACTGATATGAACAGGAACAATATTAATAAAACTATCTTGGAGGCAGTTTCCTACTTTCAGAAAAACTAGTAAACTTCCTTATTTAAATTATCAGGGCCAGGTGTGGTGGCCCACACCTGTAATCTCAGCACTTTCAGAGGTCAAGGTAGGAAGATTGCTTGAGCCCAGGAGTTCAAGACCAGCCTGGGCAACATAGTGAGACCCGCATCTCTACAAGAAATAAAAAAATTACCCAGTTTTATTTGATTTTTTTTATTTATTTTTTTTTTATTTATTTATAATTTATTTATTATCATGCATGGTGGTGTGGACCTGTCATCTCAGCTACTCAGAAGGCTGAGACAAGAGGATCATTTGAGCCCAGGAGGTTAAGGCTACAGTGAGCCATGATCGCAGCACTGCACTCCAGCCTGGGTGACAGAATGAGACCCTGTCTCAAAAAACAAAAACAAAAACAAAAATCAGGTTAAAGAAACACGGTACCTTGGCCAGGCGTGGTGGTTCATGCCTGTAATCCCAGCACTTCAGGGGGTTGAGGCAGGTGGATCACTTGAGGCCAGGAATTCAAGACCAGCCTGGCCAACATAGTGAAACCCCATTTCTAATTTAAAAAAAAACACAAAAATTAGCTGGATATAGTGGCACACGCCTGTAGTCCGGGAGGGTCTCTTGAGCCAGGGAGGCGAAGGTTGCAGTGAGCCGGGATCGCGTCACTGCACTCCAACCTGGGCGACCCAGTGAGACTGTCTCAGGAAAAAAAAAAAAAAAAATCCAAAAAACAAAAAACATGGTACCTTAGGCAGTGACATCTATAAAAATAGTGATACTAAATTTTGCAATTTTCAAGACTTATGAGTGCTGAGTGAGTTTATGACGCTCAACACACAACTGAGCAAAGCAGTTTTCATAAGGACCAAATTTCTGTCTAATCAAGAGGAGGAATTACTGCACCGTTTTATTGTCTATTGCATGATATTGTTGTGGGCAAATTGTTTCTATAAAGGGGCGAATAGTAAATATTTCAGACTTTGAGGGCCATGTGGCCCCTCTCATAACTACTAAACTCTGCTGTTGTAGCATGAAAACAGCCATGGAGGCTGAGTATGTGAGTGAGCATGGCTATATGCCAATAAAACTTTATTTACAAAAGCAGGCTGGATTGAGCCAGTAGGCCTTAGTTTACCAACCCCTGGTCTAGCCTTTTCCGTATTAATAATTGAGATTGTGAAATACTGCAATGATGGCAGTAATTCTGGAATCCCAATATAATCTTAGAATGTAAGGTCACATTTACTGCTACCAATAAGTTAAGACAGATATAATACGCATTTAATTGTTTTTCGTCCTTTTTTGTCTGAATTACCAAATTTTGAAGATACTGAGGGGGAAACGTGGTTTTCTCTGTGATTAACAGAACAAAACACATAATGTTTCAAAAGACACAATAAAGATCTATTCCAAGATGTGAGGAAAACAGAATGTGTTCCTTTACAGTATAAAATATTTGATGAAATCTAACATGATTCTGTTCCAATTTGGGCTCCCAGATATGACTGGTTCAGCCCCATTTGTCCCGGACAGTCTCAACCTGATCATTTTCATGCACTCTTCCTATCGGTTTCTGCCCATCTCCTAATAACAAACTCTTTGTAGCTGTACTTATAAAATGGTAAAAGCTCATTTTACATACTGTAGTAGATAAATAGCAATAGAAAAGAACTGCAATCAACTGATGTTACAAGCTTTTAAATGGCAACATCGGACACATGTATTTCTGCCTAACTTCCCCATCCTTTTCTGTTCTTTGTGCTGGGAGGAAACTGTAGCCTGATGTTTTTTCCTCCTGTGGAAAGCGCCCTCCTCTAAAACCCACCCTACCATGCTCTAATGCCTCCTCTGTGTCCTATCAGATTTGACACATAATAGCCTCTTGGCTCCCTCTCTTCATCCTGTCACCGTCAGGTGTGACTGTCACCTGGCTGTGGTGTTTGAGAAAGGGGGTATTGCATCAGGGCCCTGGTCCTGCACAACAGAGACGAAGCAGATGTTGCATTCAAATAAAAAGCCCTTCTTTGATGAGTGAAAGAGAAGAATAATGAATTCAGGTTGATGTTGCCAGCATGATTGTCTCCCCACTGCACAACGCTTGGTCTGCTGGTTCAAACCACAGGGAAGGAGCAGGGAACGCCTGGGTTCTGATGAAGGGGAGGCGGCCCTGGGAAACTAGATGCAAACTGTGTCAAAAAGCTTCTCATAGACATTGGGGGAGCTGCAGGGCGTGCACATGGCATGCTGGAAACAGGCTCTCAGTAATCATGCCTTTGAATGTGTCCTGCTGGCAGTAAACATTCTGTAAGTTTCATTTCAAGGTGGTGAATGTTGAATGTTCTAAGGATGGGTTTGTCTCCATGCTGTGGGCTTATGTGAGGAACTAGAGAAAAAACATTAGTGCCAATGCTTTGTGTGGAAAGGCCACCGGCAAGACCACACAGGGTAGAAGTCTTCAAACAAGACAAACATGAAGGTGATCACCCCAGAACCCATCTGCTCAGCATATACACTGCAGGTCCTGAACATTCCACTTTCCAGATGCAACACAGCAAGCCCACAGTCCAAGTATGCAGGCTACAAATGATGACGGTCGGGGCTTAGGATACGAAGGGGTGTGTTTGGGTTAGTGAAAACGTGTTAACTGACTTCATATCGTCTGCTCAAAGGTGCTCTGTGATTCTGAGAAGCATATCAAGCCTTAATAATGACCAAAAAGTAGTTGTGATTGGTAAATTTGTAAGCCAGGTTGATTATCTCATCCAGCTGTGAGAAATCAATTCCCTTCACCCCAAAGGTCCATTGCACATCCCTTGCTGGGATGACACTTCTCATGAGGCTCTGTGGCTTTCAAAACCCAATGTGGCCTGTGTCAATTACCTACTGCAGGTCCTCATGAGGCATGTGTCCAAAGGAGCAGGACTCAGTCACCTTCAGAAAATCCTCTTGCCTGGGAAGTTGCTCTGATGACACCAAAACCTGTAGCTGTTTGTTTGCAAAAGGTGAGGGGATGTTGAAAAGTATTGATCTGTTTCCTTAGCAGTGTCACAAGGAGGCCGTAGTCCCCCAGTTCTCCCCAGGAAAAAAAAAAAAAAGTCATCGAGATCATTGGGCAAGTAGGTGCCATCCATCTCTGGTCTCTTCTTCGTGAGGAGTCAACATACCTGGCCTCACTTGGAAACCTTAGCCGATAAAGGTGCGAGGGGACACGAGGAACTCTAGGCTGCAGCCCATCAGAGAATGGTCTTCCGGCTCTACATGTTTGTGAAGAGTTCTTTATTCTAGGGTCACGGGGCTCTTGTGGGACTTGTGACCAGGTCTCCTTAAGTTATAGAGCCACCTCCCACTGCTGAACTTGTCTTTGTGTTGCTGATGTGCCTGCTAGTGACAATTGCCATATTAGAACCCAGGAGTCATGAATACACCAGACTTTCCCTATGACTATTGGCCATTTAATGTTGCAGGCGGGCGGTAGAGAAACGATGTTTCTCCAATAGATATGACGGGATGGAACTTGAAGATGACTTTAGCTGCTCTCTGTCTCACCTGGGTGGGATTTAGGGGCTATTACTTTGGGGTTGTGTTGCCAAAAGACCCATGAGATGTTCCCATCATTGAAGATGAGAAACTAAGTGTCTTTAGGTCAGCGCTTTGCGTTCCCCGCTTTGGTACCTCCTTGACGATCAGATGGAATCGAGATCCCTGCATGTTGCTATTCAGTTAGTTCTCATACTGGTGTGTTTTGCCACCTGTGAGTTTCTCTCTACAACTCAGTTTCCTCTTCGATCTCTAAATTCCATCGCTTGTAACTTTAACTACCAGAGCATTACAGGTTCCTTTAGTCTGGCCATCAAAGAACCGTAACTAATTCTAGCTCTGTCAGAAGCTAACTGGGGGACTCATTTTTATCCCATACATGATTCCATAGACTTAGCCTTGGGTCTATTTGCCAGAAAATTTCTCTACAAGACCTAAATATCCATTCTGCAAAAAGCAAGTTTCGCTCAAAGTAACCCTGCCACAGGCTAGTGAGTTTGGAACAAATCCTCAATGCCATGGAAAATGCCTGGCAAAGAGGAGTGCCCCTGTCTAAGTGAAAAATGTGGGTCCCTCTGGGCTCCTCACTGCCCTTCATCTCCTGGGCTCAGGAGTCTTCCCCAAATGTCCCACAAAGGCTCCAGAGACCCTCAGGGCATCTGCCAGGAGTATTATCTCTGGTTTACAGATGAGGAGACTGAGGCCTTCAGGAAGCCAAGTGACTCAACCTCAGAAAGCCCAACCTTATACGAGGCCCCTTTCTCTTTTGCAAGACAGTTGATACATGAAGAATTCCTGTAGTGTTATCAGGTCACTCAGGGTGGTTAGGAGACGCTTCTGCTTTGTTTTGAAGACTCTGTGGATGGCTGTGGAGTTCAGCCCAACTAGGGGAGGAGACAGCCACTCACAGAGCAAAGGGAAGCCAATGAGAAATGTCACACCCCCCTCGGCAGCATCCGGGCACGGACATGCCAGGCGCATCCACCCGTGGCTAGTGTTGCCCTGGCCGATGTTGCACACCCAGGTCTCTGCAGGACCCCAACATACCCACAGGTGCCCTTGTGCAGCTGGAGTCCAGCCAGCCTCCTGGCTTCATTTCTGTTCTGCAAGATCTGGGTACTCCCAGATCAAACCCAGCGACGGGCCCAGGATCAGCTGAAAGGTGCGATGACTTAGTCCATGGTGCTACACAGAAGGAAGGCGTGCCTCCAAGCACAGGCCTCCGAGTGAGTCACCCAAGTCAGACTCTTGCCAGTACAGCGTTCCTGCTCCGAGGGCGGCAAGAACCCCAGCGTTTCCAGGCCTCCAGGGAAAAGGCAAAGCAGGCAACCAGGGAACTGCCTCCAGAGGACATTAGTAACTCTGAAGAAAGGGCTCAACTAGAGTGGCGTGCAGCTGTTCTAGCCACAGGCTCATTGTGGAACCAAAGGAATGCCGAACAGCCTTCTGCTTTTTATTATACCACATTTGTATGGAAGTAGAGAAGGGTGAAGGCACTGGCGAAAATCAAATCTCTTCCTTTATTTCTTCCCTCTTTTAGCTCCTCCCTCCTTAACCTTGCTACTTTTCCTGACCCCCTGGGCCTCTCACCACCAAATCCCTGCTGTGGGATGGTATGGGATTCTCGGGCAGTTTCCATGGATGGCCTTCCCAGCTTGCAGCAGCCCCAGAGCACACGGAATGCCCACAGCCTCCTTCACAGATTTGTTAAAAAGTGTGTGAGTTTCAACGTGATGTTCTTGAATAGGAACCTTGTGAACATATTATTCAGGGAGGCAAGAAAAAGGGGAGAGAGCCTGATTCCCTCCCATATTGTTAACTTATATTGTGTTACTATGATAGAAAATTGACCAAGTTTGTCTATTTCTACACTGTTTCATTGCCTTCAACTCCATTTACTATAGTTTCATTTACTATCTCACATAGATACTTTGGGTTCCATTTTAGAAAAGGTATATTTGGTCCATTGAAATAAATTTCCACGGGGGATGAAGGGACATGTTTGTGAACAACCAAATTATATTTACCCTCATAAGGGTGGATCTTAGATGAATTCATGTTTTGTGATTACGGACGAGAACCACAATGAGCCCAACGTAGTTACAAGCTACCATGCCTGCAGACAAGTCTGGACTTGCCATATGCAGCTAATCTTCCAGTTTTTAAGGAAACTTTTTATTGCCAGAGAACGTGCATACTCTGACCCTCAGTTTGGGATATCTTTTAATGTTTGGTGTAACTCAGAGAGAATATTTTCAATGCTCCCATGCTCCCGTATTACTGTTGCAGGAGGGGAGAAGCAGCAGCTACCAGCCCACACATTTGAGTTTTTCTTTGTTTCAGTCAAAGTTTTCAGGATGTTATAAATGCTGCTCTGTCCCTGTGCTTTCCTATCGTACCAGCCCTGAGCTTTTTGTTATTTTCCAAACTGGTAAAATATGTTGTCATCAGTGATAAAAAGCTACATGCAATTTGTCCTGGAGGCAACTTACCTGTAGAGGTTTCTCCTTCATTGTTATTCGAAGGCTGTTTCCAGAGCCTCACAAAGGGAGGAATATTCCACAGTCCTGCTGGCTGAGCCTTTGGCTAAACCCCGTCCCACAGAAAACTTGAGGCTCCCAATCTGAAAATCATCTCTTTCCTCAGTTTGTCCTTCCAAGTTCCTCATGGACTGCCCTTCCCAGCCTCACTCCAGCTCCTCTTTGGAGATGCAAATCCTTTTACTGTGCATTTTCTAAAATCTCTTTGGCAGGCAAATGTTAGATTTAGCGGGCCTCAGGAAAAAAAACAAAACAAAACAGCAAAAACACACAAAAGGAAGGGAACGCACACGTGCACAATTGTGAGATTTAGCACAGCTCCTTCATCAACTGTTTCCAAGACAGAGGAAAACAACCAAAATACTCGCTGTTGAGAGTCAGAATTGTTCTTCAAATTGCTGAGTGACACATAACGGAAAACATTGTAATTACCTGTTATTAAATTTAATACCCCAAACAGATGGTGTTCCATTTTCCCCCCAAACAGACCGCTCACCTGATTGGAAAATTATTTCTAAACCCTTGCCCCCAGTTGCTTAACTTCCCATGGCATCCAAATGTGAATCGGGTTGCTGCCCGTGCTTTGCAAATCTAACGGTAAAGTCATTTCTCCTTTCTTGTAGTTGACTCAGGAACAAAAACTCCCGGCTTTATTTATCTGAGGAATTACTATCACCCTGACCCCCAAATTTTCGGGAAATGAAGGACTTGCTCAATGAAAGTGGAGTGAAAAGAACAGCTTCCTAGGGACACTGATCTAGATTACTCTGAAAAGATGCCCAGGGCCTTCATTCTAAACCGCCTCCTGGCACATTATTAAGGACCCCAACGAGGCTTGTTTCAGCCAGCCGCTACCAAGGCTACACCCTCAGGCTGCCAGAAGGGCAGAGTCCCGCAGCTGAGGTTCAGCTCTGAAAACCCACCACCCTGGTGATGGTGGTGGTTCCCTCTTTCCTGATAAAAAAAAAAAAAGTTAGCTTTTAAGAGACCATCAGAAGCTCTATGTTAAATTCATCCTGAAAGCATGTGATGCAGAAATCAGGCCACCACACTGTGACTTTGAAAATATTTTATTTGAATAGTAAATAGTTATACAGTTGAAACAATTCTATTGAAGCTTTCTATAAATAGCTAACAATTAAGAAAATAATGTATGTAGAAAAGAGATTGCATTTAAAAGTAAGAGCTGTCAGTTGTAAGGGCCCTGGGGACCCTCGAAGCAGAATAAATGGTAGGTTGTCTGTCATTCACTCAGATAGGTATAAAAGTTAAAACTTTAAGCAGATCCCTTTAGAAAAAGGCTCTCTTCTAAAACGCACAGTGGAATGTCAAGAGTGGCAGGGTGGGGAGGGGGCAGCGCACCAAAAAAATCTGCAATCAAATAATATCATAATCTTCATAATTAATATAAATAAATAAAGAATAAATAACAATTACTCATAAATCAACATATACATTTCGAGGGAACTGATAGTCCTACCTCAACAAAGATGATCAAACCAAAAAGTCTTACGTGAAACACTGAGGCAGTTACTACAGCATCTTCGGAACACTCCCTCCCTCCCCCCCCCAAAACAATCCCAGACAACAGTTCAAGGCATTTGTGGCTATACTAAAGAAAACTCTTTTTTAAGCAATTTGATTTGTTCACATACAAAAAGGTAAAGCCAGACTCCAGCAGTTCACAAGCCATAATAAAGCTAATCGTGTGGGAAGTTCAATTTACAGCCTGTGAAATATAAAGGCATTTATTCCTCAAGATTCACCCAAAACAACCCGTACGCTACATACATAGAGAGCAGAGATTGGTAGGCGAGGCGAGTAGACCGCATTTCTAGACCATGAACACAGCGAATACTAGCAAGAAAAACAGCTTCTCCCCGCCAAGGGGAGGCTTCCAACCACTAGACAAACGCGTACAGCTTTTCTCCCTTGTACAGAGACTGACTCCTGTTGCGCCATGGGGGAGGTGGGGGACACAACATAAAAGTGGGGGTTCCAAAAGGAGTCAAAACGAGAGGATGGGGTTACCGTCACGCCTGACCGAGAGAAGCGGAGACGACACTTTCACTCGGTGGGGGCGGGGGCGAGGCTCCCACAGCGCGGACTGGGGTTCGGGGCGTGCAGGGCGCACTCTCTTTGTGGGTCTCCAAGCGAAGGCACAGTTCGGGGGGCCGGGGTGGAGGGCGCGCTCTAGCAGGCCGGGCGCACGGGCACCTGCAGGAGGATCACCTGTCTGTTTTCGGATGGGTGGCACTTGTTGATGTGCCGCGTAAGGCCGGGCGAGCTGTAGAAGGTGGCCGGGCAGTACTTGCAGGGGAACACCTGGGCGGCGTGCAGCAGGCGCAGGTGGCGCTCCTGGGCGCCCTTGCTGGGGAACGACTCCCCGCACACTGGGCACAGGTGGCACTCGGCAGACGCACTCAGGCCCAGCACGCCGGCTGCCTCGCCGTCGCCGGCCGCCTCCTGGGGCGCCTTCTCGTCGGGCCCGGGGTACAAGGCCAGTAGGTCCTCGGCCGGGGGCGCTGGCGGCGCGCCCTTGGCCTGCAGCGCCTGGTGGTGCGCCAGCAGGTGCTTGCGTAGGTAGGCCTGGCGGCGGAACTTCTTGGCGCAGTGATGGCACTCGTAGAGCCCGTCCTCGGAGCCCGACTCGGATACGCCGCCGGGGCTCGGGGTATCCCGGTCGCTGCCGCCGCCGGGTGCCTCCCGCGCCTCAGCCCTGGCTGCGGCTTCCGGCTCCGGCGCGCGGGCGGCAGCGGAGGGCGCGGGCCGCGGTTTGTGCCAGCGGCGGTGCGAGGCCAGGTTGGCCGGGCAGCTGAAGACCTTGGCGCACTCGGGGCAGCGGTACTCCACACGCACGATGCGCGAGCACTTGTGCTGCGCCAGCGCGAACGGGTCGGCGTACTCCTCCTTGCACAGCTGGCAGATGAACTCGCCCAGCGGCCGCGCCGCGCCCCCCGCGCGGCCGCGCGGCGCCTCCACCGGGCCCTCCTTGATCTTGAGCCCCAGCACGGGCGACGTGGTCACCTCGTCCTCGAAGTGCAGCCTGCGGATGGCCTTGGGCTTCTTGGCGCCCGGGGCCTTGACTGCCTTGGCGGGCGGCTCGGCGGCGGCGGGGGGCGGGGGCCGCTTTCCCGGGGGCCGCAGGGCGGCGGCGGGGGGCAGTGGGGGACCGGGGCCCGGGCCGCGGGCCGCCTCGGCGCCAGCCGAGAACGCGGTGCCCATCTTGAGCTCGGCTGGCGCGAAGAGCAGCGCGTCGCCGCCGCAGGTGCCGCCGCCGCCCGCTCCGCTCGCGCCGCCGCCGCCGCTCCCTCCGAGCAGCGCGGCGGGCGTGGGGAAGGACTCGGCCGAGACCGGCGAGCCCAGGTTGAAGCTGCGTTCGAAGTACTTGTGCTTCTCGTGCTCGCGGCTCACGGGCCGCGTGGGGCTGTAGAGCGGCGCGGGGTGCGCGGCCTCGGGGTTGCCGAAGTGCGCGGCCCGCGGGCCCGGCGGGGGTGGCGGCGGCCCAGGCGCGCAGGCGAGCGCGGCGGCGAGCGCTGCATGGGCGCGCTCCGCGGGCGGCGGCGGCGGCAGCGGCCCGGGGCCCGGGCTCGGCGCCGGGGGCTCGACGCGGGCGTCCCCGCAGCCAGGCGAGAGCAGCAGCACGCGGTCGCCGTCCTCGCCGCCGCGGACCCGGTAGGACACGGGCGTGGACTTCTTACTGCGCTTCACCAGGAAGCCGCGGGGCATGTTGGCGCGGCCCGAGGGCACGGCAGTGGCTCGGTCTGCCCTCTGCGCTCGGCCCCGGCGGCCCTCAGTGCCCCCGGCCCATTGCCCGGGCGCGGCGGCTGCGGGACTCGCGTGACGCCGGCGGCGACTCGGCCCAGCTCTGCGCCCTGCACGCGCGTCCCTGTCCCCGGGCCCGGCAGCCGCTCCCTTTTAACGGGGGGAGGGGGCCATTGTTCTCGCCTCCCGCTTCCCCCGGAGCCAATCAGCGCGCCCGCAGCTCCTCGGCCTGGCAGGGTGGGAGGGCGATGGGGCGGCCAAAAGGGGGCCGGGACTCGGGGGTCGCCCGGTAGGTGCGGCAGATGTACCTGAGGGCGCGGGGCCCCCGCGCGCGCCCCTCGGCCGCCCCGCCCGGCGCCGCCGCCCCGCCCGGCCCAGGCACACGCCCGGCCCCGCCTCCCTTCACGGTCTGCTGCTTCTCTATGGGGAGGCGCACGTGCCTGGGCTTTGTGTCTCTCCTACGAGGGGCGCGGAGCCGCCAAATGGGCCCGTCCATCAGCGCGACAATGCACGCCCCCCTCCCGCGCGGGGATTACCCGCGGGTCGCGAGCAAAATAGCAACAAAGGAGAAGAATGGCCCCAAATATGTCAGGAGGGTTCAATCCGCGAGCCGGAGCCTAGGGGGAAGTTGTGGGCGCTGATTGGGTGGGGGCGGGGGCGCGCCGGGGCGGTGCGTGGGAGAGCGGGGCGTCAGCTATCAGGGCGTCCGCGGAGGCGCAGTGGCTCCGCGTGGTGTTTGGGAAATAAACAAAAATCCGAGAGAGCAGCGGGGTCCCGACGGCCAAGAGCCTCCGCCAGGACCTCGGACGGATGGGCCGCTGGACCCAAGAGGCCAAGCAAAAGGGTTCCCCGGCGTTCCGAGTGTCGACAGGGGGCCCAGCCTTGTCGCAGTGGCCGAGGGCGATGTTTGTGTTCACTGCCTCCGCGCGCCCACGGGCTGGGAAGGTTTCTTTTTGAGTTTGAGAAGGAATTGACGCGGCCTTCTCAGTCTCTAGAAAGCGCGGGATTGGAGCGCGGGGCGGGCTGGGCTGGGTTCCCAAAGGAACGTGAATTTCTGAACTTTTGGGTTCTTGGAGGCTCGGGAATGGCAGCTTTGGCGGGGCCCGGCCCAGGCCGCCCGGAGCCTCCGCGTGGTCCAGGGCTGGGTTAATCCGGGTGGAGTTGGCCGAAGCCCGAAACGCGCGGTCGGCCTCGTGCACCCCAATGAAGTTGGTTTCCTCCTCCCCGCGCGGCCTCATGCATTTTCATTCCGAGCGGGCATTTTGTTTGCCGGTTGACATCAGATGCTAAATCAAGGGCTCCAATCAAGGCGCTGCGGAATAAAGGGGCCGCCTGTCTGGGCGCAGCCCCCACGGAGCCGTGCCCCCTTCACCTTTGTGAAGGAAATTAACCTCCCGCTATTGAGCTCCGGTCGCGGCCAATCTGGACGCAAAAGAGACGCGTGCTGGACAGGGGGAGGGGGGGCAATCTGTCCTCTGAGGCAGGCTGAGGCCTCGGAGAGGACAAGCCGCCTCCCCTGTGCCACCAGGAAAAGACAACAGCGAAGACTCCCCCCACCCCCACCCGCACCTCCGCTGCCGTTCGGTTTGGACCCAGACTGGGCCGCCTGCCTCCATCCTCTGTCCAGCCCAGCCCCGAGGAAACACAAAAGGCAGAATCTCCGGGGGACAGGGCAGAGAACCCCACGAGTGCGTAGTGACCCTGATCGTCCAACAGTGGGGAACAAATAGCCAAGCCATATAAAATGTCACACACTCTGAGGAAAATGTCACTTTATTGAAAGAGAAGGAAACATTTTTCTGCAAAGCTCTATATACCAGACAGATTTTGCTGAGTTTTACTTATGCTTAATTCCACTGAAGGTATTTAATTGTTTTGGATTTTCCCTCTGAAAATACCCTGGCGTAGAAATTAAACATGTAAAAATAGAGTCCACATGAGTCATAAGTTGTGATGGGGACAGTTGTTAGGCTTTGTTAATTAAGGGGTTAATCAAGTTGCTTAATCAAGGGAAAGATAATTGATAATTTTATGTTGTAATATTTTAACTCACACACTGAAAAGGGAAGAATGCATATAGTGAAATATATTTTGACAAGTCTCACCCTAGTTTTAAAAATGCTGTGGTGAGTGCTAGTCTCCCCAAAAGTTAGAAATCTTAAAATGAGTTTATCTAAAATTTATAAACATATTTCTATCTTAAAGTAACTGATGTTATTTCCTTGCTCTTTTGAGCGCTGATTAATAGTGCTGATGAAATTAGAAGTGGGAAAAGGATTCCGAGACAGCTTTGGCCAATTTTATTTTCTAATCACGAATCCCATCTGGATTGGAGAATAGTACAGGGCGGGGGCTCGGCCTGCTACATTCGGTCTTGCATATGTAACACTCCTTCTATTCAACAGATAACAGAGAGTTAGTCACCTTGTGAATCCTTTAAAAATAACAACACTCATAATTGTAAATAAGCCGTGGGGATGGGGAACCGGTACCGCTACCAACAAAAAAATAAAACAACTCTTGCCTGAGTGAATTCAAACAGGGCTCTGAATTTAGCCAAGGGAATCTATTGAACGCTACTGATATACTGAGATTCAATGAATCCGTTTCTTTTTCTTTATTTGTGGCTTCTAGTCTTGCCAGCCTAAATGAAATCTGCTTCAGACGGGTCAGTCAAAATAAATGGAAACTTGAAAGGTACTAGTATTGAAAACTAATTTCACCACCTGGGGCTGGGAAAGAATTGGGCTGCCCGTGCGAAGCACACACCAGCGACCTCCAAGCAGGTGTAGCCCAGCCTGGGTTGTGGATCGCAGCCGCCTTCTGCGTGATTTTCTCAGAACCTGTGTGCCCTCATGGATGGGAACATCGGGTCGAGATACTTGTCTTCGCTTGAGAAGAGCAAAGCGCCACCACACTGCGCCCCTGACGCCGGCCTTAGCGCACGCGAGTCGGAAAAGGGGCCGCGTGAAGTTAAGTTGGGGGAAAGAGCGTGGATTTGCCCCCCTCCAGGGGGACTTCGCCAAAGTCAGTGAGCATAGGATCCAAGGCAGATCACCTAAGTGTCCTTCCCGGGCTTTAGGCGACTCCTCCCCTTCCTTCGGGGTCCTGGCCAGCGCTTTGGAAAAATCCCGGGCCTCTGCATTTCTTGCCCTTACGGACCCCGCGGTGGGTTCTTCCTCTGACCACTGCGGAGCCCGAGGCCACAGGCGCTGCAATGTCTCCTATCCTGGTGTGCGGGGGTGCCGTCGGGGCGCGCGCCGGGGTTCACTGTGACCCTCACCACAGCTGGAAATCAAAGTCAAGGCAACCGGGAGTTTGTAGAAAGCGCGAAGCTTGGAAATAAGAGCAGAAGCGGGGAACTTCTACGGAGGAGTTGGCTCCTTGGGGTGTCTAGAACAGGCCGCCCTGGCCTCACGGGAGGAGCCGGGCCCGCATTCTCACCCCACAGCGGGTAGCGCGTTTGGAGACGTCGGCGTTGAGGGGGGAGTTGTCAGCGCCCCCCATCCCCACTCTGCTGCAGACTTCTCTTCTGGCTTCACAGAAGCCCCCACTCCTGGCCCTCAGTCCCCGGAGCCACAACGGGCAGGAACCGTACGTTGCCGCTGCAGTGCCCGCCGCCCGGAGGGACCAGCGCCTCCCTGCGCCTGGCGCGCCCGACCCGAGCTGGTGAGAGGCTTTGTATTTGCAGGAATGAGGGGTTGTTGTGTCAGTCCCAGGGGCACGCGAGAGACACGCGCAGCCCGCCTGCCCACCACCCCGCCCGGCCCGGCCCCAGGCACCTTCCGGGCCTCCCGCCCGCGGGCCGTTGCCTTTGTTCCGCGCATTAGCATAAAGCTGCCAGGGATCTCCCGTTTAAATAATTCCACACAAAAGGAGAGTGCATGAAAGAGAGCGAACAAGGGACGATCCGCGAGGCTGCGCCGTGCGCCCTCGCGGGGAGGGACCGCGCTCAAGTATTTCCCTCCCCTCGAGTTTCAAGTGCCCCCTGGCAATCTGCTGCGCGCCCATTATTCGGCCGGGGACCGACGGCGTGACTGGCCGCCTCTTTTATCCCCCCGAGAGTACCGTCGGGACCACTGCACGCTCCTTGAAGTGCCCTCAGGGCTGTTTCTTTTTGCCTCGGTGGGACCGTCGGGCCAGGGAGGGAGGAGAGCGGGCAGGAAGGCCCGGGCGGGCGGCGGGAAGGGCGGTGTCGGCGAAAGCTGGCAGAGGCGAAGCCTGGAAGGTGAGAAAGTCATAACCAGGGAATTAGGTCAGGGAGAGTCAGGACGGCACTGGACTCATCGGGATAACATTGAACTTGGGGTGTAAGAGGTGACCTCCACCTGTGAGGTGCTGGCGGCAGCTGGTCCGTGCGCCTCGGTCTCAAACGGAACTGACAAAACCCAGCGAAACTGACCAGAAAGGCCGCGGCGACTCAGATCCTTTCCCCTTCCTCCCACCCCACTCACACCTGCACCCCGCCTCGCCTGCCGTAGGAGGACGAAGAGGCATCCAGGCTCCTGGGGGCCACAAGAGCATACTTTCTACCTTGGTGTGCGTTTTTGCTATGGGGTTAGGGGGTGGTCCTCCCCCACCACCGCCGTTCCTCTCCCTTCCGCCTTTCCCTCTTCTCCCGTCCCTGCTCTCCTCCCTAGCCCTCCGGTTCCCTCCTTGTGTCATCCGCCTCCTCTCTCTCCTCCTATCCTTCTCTCCCCTTCTGTCTCTTCTTTTCTTTCCCCTCCTTTCTTGCTCTCCACGGTCTCACCTCTCCCTCCTCTCTCTCCCCATCCCTTTCACTCCTAGTCCCTCCCCACCTGTGGTCTCCCTCCCCATGACTGGCCCCCTTCCTCTCTCCCAGCCCCTTCTTCCCACTGTCCCTCCCTCCCCATCCAGTTCCCCCAGCCTTTTTTGCTGTCTTTCTGCTCCTCTGTCTCCTCTCGTCCCTCTCTCCTGTGTCTTCCCTTGCTTGTTTCTGTCCTCTCTCCCTCTCTTCCCCCCACCTCTCTCCCAGTCTCCCATTCCTCTCCCCTACTCTCTTTGCTTCTCTCTCTCCCCCCTCCTTCACTCTCCCCCCACTCTTCTCCCTGCTCTTATTCTCCCCCCACTCCCCACAGGCCAATGTGTGTTATTTTATTTGTCTAGAGAGAGCCTATTTGTTCAGTGATGTGTGGCCTCCTGGTCGCCTGCTTTAATGGGGGACGCGGAGGCTTGGTTTCTGTGAGCATTAGCATACAGCTGCCGGGCTCTGCGCCCCTGCCGGCGCTCACTTTATCCCAGCCTTATCATCACTTCTTCTTTCAACCAGAAAACAATCAACAGCTCCTCGCACTCGGCGACTTTCGAGCCCTGCTCCCTGCTTCTTGGCTAACACTGGCTCACTCGGGTGCGCACCCTCTCTCTCTCTCTCTCTCTCTCCCTCCTCTCTCTCTCTCCCTCCTCTCTCTCTCTCCCTCCTCTCTCTCTCTCCCTCTTGAAAGGGTAAATATTGATTGGCTGGCTTTACATTTTATGCTCCATGCCATATTTCCTTCCCTCTCTCACTTCGTCGTTGATTTTTCTCTTGCCCTCCTGTGATGTTTGAGTGTAATAAAACCATAAGAAGCCATTTTTTGGAAAGGCGGTGGTTACACTCTTTATTAAAAACCGACGTCTGTCGGGAGAGCAATTAGAGGCATCACAAGGCAGGGTTGTTGCATGTGTTTTGGGAGAATAAAACTTTGGAAAATTAACTTTGGTATTTTTTTATTAATATTCTTTGCTTAAAACTGTAGAATTCCAAGATCAAGCTTAGAAGCCAAGATGTCCCCAGCTCAGCAGCAAGTGCTGAAATATGTAGAGATGCCAAGCATTCATTCCACTTACAGAATTCATGCCTTGTGCAAGCCAAGTCCAAATATTGGTCTCTTTCAAGCACTTCCTTTTGCCAGGCTTTATCTTCACCGTTATTTTCCCAAAGCCCTTAGAATAGTCAATTGCCAAGTTATAATCAACAACTCTTGAATTCCTCTTTTATTCTTAGGAAACTTGTTCAGTGATAAAGTTTTCAAGTCTGAACAGATATGCTAAGATCCTTAGATTCAGGAAATTATTTAGCATATATGCTAAATGTCCTGTAAATTACCCACTTTCTAAGTGTGAGATAAGGATTAAAATAATGTCACCCAATACACTTTGTAGACGAAAATATATTCTAGATATTTTCGAGTCTGCTGTGATACTTATGGAGCTCCAACACTCCTTTTTCAAAAGGCGGCAAAGGAAAACTTGTCACATTTATGCATGATTTTGTATTAAGGTTGACATTGTCATTTGGGGTCACTTTTATGTGACTAGAGGCTTTTTAATGCTAATACTTGGTCACAGAAGTCATAACTGTTGATCCTCTGAGGTTGTTCTGTTAATCTCCATCCAAGGGTTCCAGGACCTGTCACAGAAACTTACTCCTTTTACTTATGAGTTTGACCCAGGTCCTTTCAGGGGAAAGGGACAGGGGAGGAGAGTTGCTTGAGCCGACTCATTCACCAGTCCCTGAAATATGGTTTCACGTGTGCTGGGTCTGAATTCTGAAGCGTGGACCAGTAGCAATTGTTCCCTATTCAAGTGACATAGTGTGTACCATATGGCCAATGCTGGGCCCTCCCCACAGTGACCCATGCATTTGTGGAAAACGCACATGTGAAGGAATTAGGAGCATTTATTGCTTGCTTTTGCCTGCCTTGGGAAAATCAAGAGTTCAGTATTCTGGAACAATTTTATTTTGCAGAAATATCAATATCAAATAACTTTGCAGTTCCAACAAGTTGGCACTTTGCAGCAGAGAGTTTGATAATGTGTATACAATACTGTAATGCCAGCTCTGACTTTCCTTCTAATAGTTGTGTATCCCTTATCTTGTGCCAATTTTTGCTCAACATTTACCTGAAATATAACACATGAACAAAAAAGTGGAATTGTTCACAAAAACCAATGTTAAGCCCTGCTGTGAAAAAGTGTGTCACACTATCTACTAAGACAGACCCAATAAATGAGAACCATCTTATGTGCTGTTGCCCCTCGTTCCTGAATCCATGCAGTTTCTAGTGGGCAATTAATTTGCTTTATTTATAAGAAAAAGGGTTTCTGATCCACATTATAGCTGACATGTACTAGGGACCCCCTCCCCCTCCCCCCAGTGCAAAGCAGCAGTGCTAAGGATAAAAGAAAGTGAACTTAGATGAACTTCCCATTACCACCTTACCATGTTCTAATCTAAAACCTATGTGTGAACCCCTTGAGCATCCAACTTTTCTGTGACTTTAGGCTCCTCATATGCAGTTTGAAACAGAAATACAGCCTCCTCCTTTCCAAAGGTCATGTACGCTTTCCTACACAATCACTGCTTCTGATGTTGGACTATATAGATTTAATTTCTCATCCTCTGTTTACTGATTTTCCATTCTGGGCACATTTTCTTTTTTATCACCCATAAGTATTGCTGGGTAAACATGTGAAGAACTAACAAGACTGGCAGCAGAAGTTTCCAGGAAATCAAACAGAATCACACCCAAGGTAAAACAAGTTTTACACAGTATGATCTCATTTTATTGCCGAAATGGATTATTCTGCAGAGAAACATGCCTGGGATTTGTAAAGCGAGCCTGCCCCAGAAGAGAGGCACACGGCCATGTGCCACCTACTGGGATGATAGAAAACTACAGGCATAAGTCGGGGAAGGAAAGGAAGGAACAAAACCACCAGGGGCTGGCTTCCCTGTCATACCAGGATGCAGAGAACTTTTCTATTTCTACAGAGCAAGTTTCCAGGAACTAAATAAATGAAAACCATAAAGGGGAGACCCTGCCTACAACTAAATGATGCCTGGCCACGCATACATGGGCAGGTGGTAGCGATTATAGTGTAGGTAGTCCAGAGTGCTTCTCTCCACCAGGGTTTTGTAGATGGATTCCTCGAAGACTCTTTTGAGGTATTGCCTGGGCTTCTCAGTCGGGTTTATTTCCTCATCTTCTATCTGATGGGCTAACTGCTCTATGGAAGGAAGATCTTCCTCCTGTAAAACACAGTAAGAGGCCAGATATAGAAATTAATTGGACCCTGCACAGTTGTAACAGGGCAGTTTCGTGAAAACGAAAACGATAGTAGTCAGCTGTGCAAGGCTGGTCACTTTTTTCCTAGCTTTTGAAAATTTATTTTTAATTGTGGCAAAGTATACAATAACATCAAATGTCTTATTTTAATAATTTTTAGGTGTACAGTTCAGTGGCATGAAGTACATTCACATTGCTGTGTAACCCTCACCACTGTCCATCTCCAGGACTTTTTCATCTTTGTCAACTGAAATACTGTCTCCATTAAACAGCAGCTCCCTACCCTCCCATCCTCCAGGCCCTGGAAACCGCCTCTGTCTCTGTGAACGTGACTACACAGGCACCTCATATGAGTGGAACTGTGTAGTATTTTTTTTGTATGACTGGCTTATGTCACTTAGCATAATGTCCTTAAGAGTCATCCAGGTTAGTAATTTCAAGCCCTTCATTTTCAGATAAAAATCATCATACTTGTTTTGTTGTCGTCGTTGTTTCTGTTTGTTTTTTGAGAAGGAATTTCGCTGTTGTTGCCCAGGCTGGAGTGCAATGGCGCGATCTGGGCTCACTGCAACCTCCGCCTCCCAGGTTCAAGCGATTCTCCTGCCTCAGCCTCCCGAGTAGCTGGGACTACAGGCGTGGCCCACCACACCTGGCTAATTTTGTATATTTAATAGAGACAGGGTCTCTCCTTGTTGGTCAGGCTGCTCTGGAACTCCCCACCTCAGGTGATCTGCCCGCCTTGGCCTCCCAAAGTGCTGGGATTACAGGCGTGAGCCACTGTGCCCTGCCCGTTTAAAAAAAAAAAAAAAAAAAAAAAAAAAAAAGGAGTGATTAAACCTTTTTACTTGAAAGGTCCTAGATGGTTTTCTTGGTTATGATTCCCAAGAAATGGGATTTTAAAATCTTAGAATAAATTCGCGGTCAAGTCAAATGTTATTGATACATTTGAAAAGATAGGGCTTAGAAAGAATAAAGTGGTTTGAAGTTGAGAATCATATGATGTACACAGGTACAGCGTAGTAGAGATTTTCCGAACATTTCATTATAAACGTTTTCAGAGACAAGTTGAAGAATTGTCCAGTGGGCACCTGCACGCCCCCACCTGGACTCCACAGATAACATCTGCTATATTTGCTTCACCGCCGCATATCTGCCCTCCAGAGTAGGGTACTTCTAGAAAGCACATCCCCCAGGGTTGAGCTGGGTGCTTTCCAAACACTGTGATTCTTGAACATCACTGTAGATCAAGAGTCTGTGGACTCCAATGGTACATTTATTTCAACTTCCAATAATTCCTTCTGTTTTGAACAGAAAAGGCAATTACTTGCAGGGTTTTGTTGGATTATTAACTTACTAGTGATAAGAGCTTATAGATAGAAAAGTAGACTCAAGCTATATGGAGGCATAGAGTCATTGCCACTTGGCTAAGCAAGACACAACAAGGTGTTGGAGATTATGCATGCATTGGAAAGAGCAGTCAGTGGGGGTTGCAGGAATTCAGAGTTAAACCAGAGGGATAAAGGCAGTGATAGGGAAAAAGCAACTGATTCTCACAACTAAACACTGGAGGTGCTGAAAACTTTGGGTGCCACCAGTAAGGCCTCGTGGATATATTCTGCAATGTATATGAGGTTGGCTCTTTCTTCCTTAATTTTTCTGGAGAACTCTATCAAACCAACCAAAAACAATTGCCTTATTAAAATTATACAAGATTTCGAGCTCATATTGTATGCTGCTGTTCTGACACTGGGTTAAATAGTGTAAAATTACTTTTAAAGTTTGTTTCAGGCAAATATTGCTCTAGATTATAAACAGATTTTTGGGCACTTGCCTCTTGAAGGATGACCTGTCATACTGTGATCATCTTCTTTCACTGTGTGACCACCTCCCCTCACAGTATGACCACCTCCCCTCAGTGTGACCACTTCCCCTCAGTGTGACCACCTCCCCTCAGTATGACTACCACCCCTCACAGTGTGACCATGTCCCCTCAGTGTGACCACTTCCCCTCAATGTAACCACCTCCTCTCAGTGTGACCACCACCCCTCTCAGTGTGACTACCTCCCCTCACAGTATGACCACCTCCCCTCAGTGTGACCACCTCCCCTCAGTGTGACGACCACCCCTCACAGTGTGACCACCTCCCCTCACAGTATAACCACCTCTCCTCAGTGTGACTGCCTCCTCACTCACAGTATGACCACCTCCCCTCAGTGTGACCACTTCCCCTCAATGTGACCACCTCCTCTCAGTGTGACTACCACCCCTCACAGTGTGACCACCTCCCCTCCCAGTATGACCACCTCCCCTCAGTGTGACCACCTCCTCACTCACAGTATGACCACCTCCCCTCATTGTGACCACCTCCCCTCAGTGTGACCACCTCCTCTCAGTGTGACCACCTCCCCTCACAGTATGACCACCTCCCCTCAGTGTGACCACCTCTTCTCAGTGTGACCACCTCCTCTCACAGTGTGACCACCTCCCCTCACAGTGTGACCACCTCCCCTCAGTGTGACCACCTCCTCACTCACAATATGACTACCTCTTCTCAGTGTGACCACCTCCCCTCTCAGTGTGACCACCTCTGCTCACAGTGTCACTACCTCCCCTCAGTGTGATCACCTCCCCTCAGTGTGATCACCTCCCCTCAGTGTGATCACCTCCCCTCACAGTGTGGCCGCCTCCCCTCTCACAGTGTTACCACCTCCCCTCTTACAGTGTGACCACCTCCCCTCTCACAGTATGACTACCTCCCCTCTCACAGTGTGACCACCTCCATCACAGTGTGACCACCTCCCCTCACAGTGTACCTTCCCTTAGTGTGACCACCTCCCCTCTCACAGTATGACTACCTCCCCTCTCACAGTGTGACCACCTCCATCACAGTGTGACCACCTCCCCTCACAGTGTGACTACCTTCCCTTAGTGTGACCATCTCCCCTCTCACAATGTGGCCACCTCCCCTCTCACAGTGTGGCCACCTCCCCTCACACAGTGTGACCACCTCCCCTCTCACAGTGTGACTCCCTCCCCTCTCACAGTATGACTCCCTCCCCTCAGTGTGACCACCTCCCCTCTCAGTGTGACCATCTCCCCTCACAATGTGATTACTTTTTCTTTCACAGCATGATCACCTCCCCTCGGTGTGACCATCTCCCCTCTCACAGTGTGACCACCTCCCCTCTCAGTGTGACCACCTCCCCTCTCAGTGTGACCACCTCCCCTTTCACAATGTGATTACTTTTTCTCTCAGCGTGACCACCTCCCCTCAGTGTGACCACCTACCCTCATGCAGCGTGACCACTTTTTCTCTCAGTGTGACCACCTCCCCTCACACAATGTGATCACTTTTTCTCTCATAGTGTGAATCCCTCCCCTCTCAGTGTGACTACCTCCTCTCAGTAGTGTGACCATCTCCCTTCACACAGTGTGACCACCCCTTCCTCCCCTCATTACCCTTATGAATTCAACTTCTTTAGATTCCACATGTAAGTGAGATCATGCAGTATTTGTCTTTCTGTACCTGATTTTTTTTTTTTTTTTAAGACAAGGTCTCACTCTGTTGCCCAGACTGGAGTGCAGCGGGACGATCTCGGCTCACCACAACCTCTGCCTCCTGGGTGCAAGCAATTCTCCTGCCTCAGCCTCCCGAGTAGCTGGGATTACAGGTGCACACCACTACCGCCTGGCTAATTTTTGTATTTTTAGTAGAGACGAGGTTTCACCATGTTGGCAAGGCTGCTCTTGAACTCCTGACCTCAAATGATCCACCTGCCTCAGCCTCCCAAAGTGCTGGGGTTACAGGCCACCGTGCCCGGCCGTACTTAGCATAATGTCCTCCAGTTTCATCCATGTTGTTGAAAATGACAGAACAGAACTTCCTTTTTTTAAGGCTGAATAGTATTCCATTGTGCATATATACCATAATTTCTTTATCCATTCATCTGCTGATGAACACTTAGGTTCAATTCGTGTCCTGGCTATTTTGAATAGGCTGCAACAGGCATAAGAATGCAGATATTTCTTTGATACACTGATTTCATTTCTTTGTTTTTTTTTTTTTTTTTTGAGACGGAGTCTCGCTCTGTCCCCCAGGCTGGAGTGCAGTGGCTGGATCTCAGTTCACTGCAAGCTCCGCCTCCCAGGTTCACGCCATTCTCCGGCCTCAGCCTCCTGAGTAGCTGGGACTACAGGCACCCACCACCTTGCCCGGCTAGTTTTTTGTATTTTTTAGTAGAGACGGGGTTTCACCGTGTTAGCCAGGATGGTCTCGATCTCCTGACCTCGTGAGCCACCCGTCTCGGCCTCCCAAAGTGCTGGGATTACAGGCTTGAGCCACCACGCCCGGCCCTGATTTCATTTCTTTTGGATACATACCCAAAAGTGAGATTGCTGGATCATATGTAATTCTATTTTTAGTTTTCTGAGGAACCTCCACATTGTTTTCCAAAATGGCTGAACCAATCTCCATTACCACCAACAGTGAACAAGAATTCCCTTTTCTCCACATCCTTGCCAACCTTTTATCTATAACAGCCATACTAACAAGGGTGAGGTGGTAGCTCACTGTGGTTTTATTTTGCATTTCCCTGATGATACATGAGGTTGATCCTTTTTAAAATATATCTTTTGGTCACAGTAAGTCCTCATAGCGTCCTAGAAACTGTAACTTTATGTGAGATAACATGTATCAAAACAAATTTTACCATAGGCTAATTGATAAGAACAAGAGTGAAGTTCCGACAGCATATTTCTGGTCACAAAAACATCACCAAACTTCTAAATAAAGATCAAAAACACTTCTAATATTAAACACTAAAATAATTGTGGGCTATAATACATTTAAGAAAGATTAACATAAACAAGTAAGGTAATTATTTACCGAATTATTTCAGTTCTGGGTGGTGAGTTGCTGCAGCTTATCCTGGCAGCTCAGGTCACAAAGCGGGAACCCATGATGAACAGGACCCTTCCCATCACAGGGTACATTCCCACCCACATCCGCACCCACACTCACGCACACTGGGACCATTTAGACATGCTAATTAACCTTTTGTGTCTGGCTCTTTTCACTTAGCGTGGTGTTTTGTTTTTTTCTGATCTTTGAACTCCAGTGTACCTGGTGAAAACCCACAATGCACACAAACATGGGCAGAACATGCAAACTCCACAGACAGTGGCCCAGGAATGACTTTCTTTTCCTCATCAATGTTACAATGAAAGGATGTTATTTGAGGACCTACCACATGTATTCTTTTGAGAAGTGTCTATTCAGGTCCTTTGCTTGTGTTTATATCAGGCCATTTGTTTTCCTGTCAGTGAGTTGTGTGAGTTCCCTATATATTTTGGATATTAGCTAAAATTGGATATCATACATCAAATCAGCTGTATGATTTGGAAATATTTTCTCCCAGTCTGTGAGCTGTCTCTTTGCTCTGTTGTTTTCTTTGCTGTGCAGACGCTTTTACATTTGATGTAGACCCACTTGTCTGTTTTTGCTTTTGTTGCCTGTGCTTTTGGTGTCACATCCAAAAAAATCCTTTCTGAGACCAATGTCAAGAACTATTTCTCCTATGTTCTCTTCTAGAAGTTATACAGTTTCCGGTCTTATGTTTAAGTCTTCACTCCATTTTGAATTGATTTTTCTGTATGGGCTGAGAGAAGAGTCCAATTTCATTCTTCTGCATGTAGATATCCAGTTTTTCTAATACCATTTATTGAAGGGACTGTCCTTTCCCCATTGTATGTTCTTGCCACTTCTGTCAAAAATCAATTGACTGTAAATGTGTAGGTTTATTTATGACTTTGTATCCTGTCCCACTGGTACATTTATCTGTTTTTATGGCAGTACCATGCTGATATGGTTTGGCTCTGTGTCCCCACCCAAATCTCATTTCGATTTGTAATCCCCATGTGTCTGTCAAATGACAGAGGTGTTTGGATCATGGGGGCGAACTATGCTGAGAACTATGCTGTTCTCCTGATAGTGAGTGAGTTCTCATGAGATCTGATGGTTATAAGTGTTTGGAAGTTCCTCCTTTGCTCTTCTCATGCTCCTGCCACCTTGTGAAGAAGGTGCTTGCTTCCCCTTCCACCATGATTGTAAGTTTCCTGAGGCTTCCCTGGCCATATGGAACTGTGAGTCAATTAAATCTCTTTCCTTCATAAATTACTCAGTCTCAGTTCTTTATAACAGCGTGAAAATGGACTAATACACATGCTGTTTTGATTACTATAGTTTTGAAATATACTTTGAGATCAGGTAGTGTTATGCCTCCAGTTTTTGTTTTGTTTGTTTTTTCTCAAGATTGTATTGGCTATTTGTGGGTCTTTTGTGGTTCCATATGATTTTTAAGATTGTCTTTTCTGTTTCTGTGAAAAATGACATTGGCATTTTGATAGGAATTGCATTGAATCTTCAGATTGCTTTGGGTAGTATGGACATTTTAACAATATGAATTCTTCTAATCCATGAACACATGATATCTTTCCATTTATTTGTGTTGGCTTCAATATTTTTCATCAATGTTTTATAGCTCTCATTATACAGATCTTTTAACTCCTTGGTTAAAAACTCCTAAGTATTTTTTTATGCTTTGTAAACGGAATTGCTTTCTTAATTTCTTTTTCAGATAGTTTATTGTTAGTGTATATCAACATTATTATTATTTTTTTCTAGACGGAATCTCACTCAGACTAGAGTACAGTGGCATGATTTTGGCTCACTGCAACCTCCGCCTCCTGGGTTCAAGAGATTGTCCTGCCTCAGCCTCCTGAGTAGTTGGGATTACAGGTACCTGCCACCATGTCTGGCTAATTTTTTTTATTTTTAGTAGAGATGGGGTTTCACCACGTTGGCCAGGCTGGTCTTGAACTCCCGACCTCAGGTGATCCGGCTGCCTTGGCCTCCCAAGGTGCTGGGATTACAGGTGTGAGCCACTGTGTCTAGCCAACACTACTGACTTTTGTATGTTGGTTTTGTATCCTGCAACTTTACTGAACTCACTTACCAGTTCTACCAGTTTTTTTTGTGGAGTGTTTAAGGATTTTATGTATATAAGATCATGTCATCAGCAAACAGAGACAATTTCACCTCTTCCTGTCCTAGCTGGCTGCTTTTTACTTCTTCTTTTTCCCTAATTGCTCTGGCTAGGACTTCTAGTCCTATGATTAATAGAAGTGGCAAGAGTGGGCATCCTTGTCTTGTTCCTGATCTTAGAGGAAAAGCTTTCAACTTTTCACCACTGAGAATGATGTTAGCTGTGGGCTTGTCCCCGGCCTTTATTGTGTTCAGGAACATTCCTTTTATACCTGATTGTTGAGAGGTTTTTTTTTTTTAATCATGAAAGGATGCAAATTTTATCAAATGCTTTCTCTGCCTTCTAGCATAATGTTTTGAGGTTCATGTGCTTTGTATCAGTACCTCATTTCTCTTCATGGCTGAATACTATTCCATTGTGTGGCTAGACCACATTTGTTTATCCGTTGATATGTTGATGGAGATTTGGGTTGTTTCCTCCTTCTGGCTATTCTAACCAGTGCTGCTTTGAAGATTCTTGTACAAGCGATCATTAGAATACCTCATTCAATTCTTTGTTTGTTTCTTTTGTTTTTTTGAGAAGGAGTCTTGTTCTGTCACCCAGGTTGGAGTAAAGTGATGTGATCTCAGCTTATTGCAACATCTACGTCCTGGGTTCAAGCAATTCTCCTGCCCCAGCCTCCTGAGTAGGTAGGACTACTGGTGTGCACCACCACGTCCGGCTAAGTTTTGTATTTTTAGTAGAGATGTGGTTTCATTACATTGGCCAGGCTGGTCTTGAACTCCTGACCTCAGATCTGCCCACCTCAGCCTCCCACAGTGCTGGGATTACAGGTGTTAGCCACCACTTCCGGCCTCAGTTCTGTTGGATATATATTTAGAAGTGCAATTGCTGAGTCATATGGTAATTCTGTGTGTAACTTTTTGAGGAACCATCAAAACATTTTCTATAGCAGGTGTAATTTTACATTCCCACCAGCAATTCAGTTCCCATTTTCCCTACATCCTTACTATTTCCCCCCTTGTTTTGTATTATAGCCATCCTAGTGGATGTAAAGTGCTATCTCATTATGGTTCTGATTTGCATTTCCCTAATAATTACTGATGCTGAACATATTTTCATGTAAATAGGTTTACTTCTGGACTCTGAATTTTATTCAATTGATCTGTAGATCTATTCTCATGCAAGTACCACACTGTCTTGGTTACTGTGGCTTTGTAGTAAGAAAATGTGAGTTCTTCAACTTTGTTCCTTTTTTCCTCCAAGATAGTTTTGGCTATTTGGAGTCCCTTCCATTTCCATAGGAACTTAGGACTTGCATTTCTTTTTAAAAATGCCCTTGGAATTTTGATAGGATTGTACTGAATTGTAGATTGTTTTGGGTGGTATTGCCATATCCTAACAGTATAAAGTCTTCAAATGCATGAACACAGATGTTGTCCCATTTATTTAGGTAGTCATTCACTTCTTTCAAAAATGTTTTGTAGTTTTCAGTGTATAAGCCTTGCCCTATTTTGGTTAAATTTATTCCCAAGTATTTTATTCTTTTTAATGCTATTATAATTGTTTTCTTAATTTCATTTTCAAATTATTAACTGCTAATATGGTTTGGATGTTTTGTCCCCTTCAACTCTCATGCTGAAATGGGATCCCCAATGCTGGAAGTGGGATCTGGAAGAGGTGTTTGGGTCTTGGGGAGGATCCCTCATGAATGGCTTGCTACTGTCCTCGTGGTAATGAGTGAGTTCTCACTCTGAGTTCACGCTAGATCTGGTTGTTTAAAAGAACCTGGCACCACTTCCCTCTCTCTTTTGCTCCCTCTCTTGCCATGTGATACACTGTCTCCCCCCTTCACCTTCCATCATGATTGGAAATTTCCTGAGGCCCTCACCAGAAGCAGATGCCAGTACATGTACTTCATGTACAGCCTGCAGAACCGTGAGCCAAATCTCTTTTCTTTATAAATTACCCAGTCTCAGGTGTTCTTCTAAAGCAATGCAAACAGATTAATACAACTGCTAATGCAGACAATGGATTATTGTGTGTTGATTTCATATTCTGCAACTTTGCTGATTTCATTTCTTAGCTCTAATAGTTATTTTTTGGATTCTTTAGGATCACATCACCTGAGAATGGAGATAGTTTTACTTCTTCCTTTCCAATGTGGATGTCTTTTATACCTTTTTCTTGCCTGATTGCTCTGGCTAGAACTTCCAAAACCGTGCTGAATATAAGTGGTGAAAGCAGGCATCCTTGTCTTATTCCAGATCTCAGGGATAAGAATTCAGGTTTCAGCAATTCATTATTGAGTGTGATGTTATCTGTGGGTTTTTCATATACATCCTTTATCAGATTGGAGACATTCCCTTCTATTGACAGTTTTTTTTTTGTCAAATGCTTTTTCTGCACCAATTGAGATGATAGTGGTTTTTTTCCCCTTTGTTCTTTTTTTTTTTTTTTTTTTTTTTTTTTTTTTTTTTTTTTTTTTTTTTTATGGAGTCTCACTCTATTGCCCAGGCTAGAGTGCAGTGGCCCAATCTTGGCTCACTGCAACCTTTACCTGCTGGGTTCAAGAGATTCTCCTGCCTCAGCCTTGTGAGTGGCTGAGATTACAGGTGTGTGCCACCATGCTTGGCTAATTTTTTTTGTATTTTTACTAGAGACAGGGTTTCATCATCTTGGTCAGGCTGGTCTCAAACTCCTGATCTCAAATGATCTGCTCGCCTTGGCCTTCCAAAGTGCTGGGATTATAGGCATGACCCACTGCGCCGAGCCTCCCCTTTGTTCTATTAAAGTGGTGTATTACATTGATTCATTTTTATATGTTGAACTACCCTTACGTTCCTGGGGTAAATCTCACTAGCTGGGTGTTTAGTCCTTTAATATGCTGCTGGATTTGGTTTGCTAATAATCTGCTGGCTATTTTTGCTTCTAAATTTAAAAGGGGTGTTGGTCTGTAAGTTTTCTTTTCTTGCAGTGTCTTTGTCTAGCTTTGGTATTAGGGTAATGCTGATCTCATTGAATAGTTCCAACCTCTTCTGTTTTTTGGAAGAGTTCAAGAGAATTGTTGTTAATTCTTTAAATGTTTGATAGAATTCACTAGCGAAGCCATCTGGTCTTGGGCTTTTCTTTGTGTGAGGTTTTTGATTATCAATTCAAGGTCTTTACTTGTTATAGCTCTGTTGAGATTTTCTATTTCTTCTTGTGTCAGTTTTTAGTTTGTTCATTTCTTTTTTTTTTTTTTTTGAGACAGAGTCTTGCTTTGTCGCCCAGGCTGGAGTGCAATGGCATGATTTCGGCTCATTGAAACCTCCGCCTCCCAGGTTCAAGTGATTCTCCTGCCTCAGCCTCCTGAGTAGCTGGGGTTACAGGCAAGTGCCACCATGCTGGGCTAATTTTTGTATTGTTAGTAGAGACGGGGTTTCACCATGTTGGTCAGATTGATCTCGAACTCCTGACCTCATGATCGGCCCACCTTGGCCTCCCAAAGTGCTGAGATTACAGCCGTGAGCCACTGCGCCCAGCTTAGTTTGTTCATTTCTAATACTTTGTCCATTTCATCTAGGTTATGTAATTGGTTGGCAAATAATTATTCATGGCGTTTTCTCATAATCCTTTTTTATTTCTGTAAGGTTGACAGTAACGTCCCCACTTCTATTTCGACTTTAGTAATCTGAGTCTTTTTTCTTAGTCAGTCTAGCTAAAGGTTTATCAATTTGGTTGATCTTTTCAAAGAACTAACTTTTGGTTTTATTGATTTTCTCTATTTTCTTATTCTCTATTTCATTTATCTCTGTTCTAATCCTTATTATTTCTTTTCTTCTGCTGGCATTAGGCTTAGTTTGGTTTTCTTTTCCTAGTTCCTCAAGTTATAAAATCAGGTTCCTGATTTGAGTTCTTTTTATGTAGGCACTTATAGCTTTAAATTCTGTTTTCTTTGGATCTCATAAATGTTGGTATGTTGTATCTTAGTTTTCATTCATCTATAAGCATTTCTAATATCCCTTTTTTATTTCTTTTATGATGCACTGGTTGCTTAAGAATGTGTTATTTAACTTCCACAAATTTGTGAATTTTTCCAATCTTCCTTCTGTTACTGATTTCCAGCTTCATTCCGTTGTGGTTGGAGAATATACTTTGTATGATTTTAATCTGTTAAAATGTATTGGCACTTGTTTTGTGGCCTAACATATGGCCTATCCTGGAGAATGTTTTGTGTGCACTTGAGAAGAATGTGCATTCTACTGTTGAACAGAGAATTTCATCCATGACTGTTGGGTCCACTTGGCTTATAGTGCTATTGAAGTCATCTATTTCCTTATTGATTTTCTATCTGGTTGTTCTAGTCATTATTGAAAGTAAGATACAGAAGTCTGCATTATTATTTTAGAACTATTTCTTCTTTCAATCCTGCTTTTATTCATGCATTTTGGGGTTCTTTTGTTAAGTGAATATATGGTTAGAATTGTTATATCTTTCCTAAAGGATTTTGAAGGATCATTTTGACTGAATAAAATTTCACCTTGGTCAGTGATGCTGTGGCTTTGCCTGCAGCTAAATAATGCAGTGCCAGTGTTCCTCTCTTTACCTCCACAAGAGCATTCACGATATCTTGGAATGAGTTTGCTTTTTAAAAATAAATGTTATATTCTTTTTTTTTTTTTTTTTTTTTTGAGACGGAGTTTTGCTCTTGTCACCCAGGCTGGAGTGCAATGGTACAATCTGGGCTCACTGCAAACTCCACCTCCCAGGTTCAAGCAATTCTCCTGCCTCAGCCTCCCGAGTTGCTGGGACTACAGCCACCTGCCACCATGCCCAGCTAATTTTTGTATTTTTAGTAGAGACGGGGTTTCACCATGTTGGCCAGACTGGTCTCGAACCCCTGACCTCAGGCGATCCACCTGCCTCGGCCTCCCAAAGTGCTAGGATTACAGGCGTGAGCCACGGAGTTTCACTCTTGTCTCCCAGGCTGGACTGAAGTGGCGCATCTCAGCACACTGCAACCTCCGCCTCCTGAGTTCAAGAGAGGCTCCTGCCTCAGTCTCCTGAGTAGCTGGGATTATAGGCACCTGCCACCATGCCTGAACAATTTTTTGTATTTTTAGTAGAGATTGGATTTCACCATGTAGGCCAGGCTAGTCTCGAACTGCTGACCTCAGGTGACCCACCTGCCTCATCCTCCCAGAGTGCTTTACACTCTGGGATTACAAGCATGAGCCACTGCACCCGGCCCATGTTATAATGATTCTAATCTTCATAACAGATGACTTCTAACAACATTCATAGATAATAGATAGGTAATAGTCTTTTCTTACTTTCTTTACATGTGGAAGGAGAAGAAAATTGATATACCAAGCTCTAGGATATCATAGTTAATGGGATTGAACTTCTGTACTTCCCAGAAGACAAGGTAGAAAGTGAAATAAAATGGGTTACATCATTTGAATATTTTTAAAAAATTTAATTTTAATTATTATGAGTACATAATAATTGCATATATTTATGGAGTACATGTGATATTTTGATACAGGCATACAATGTGTAATGATCAAATCAGGGTAAATGGAGTATCCGTCACCTCAAGCATTTACCATTTCTTTGTGTTAGAAACATTCCAATTCCACTCTTTTAGTTATCTTAGAACATAAAATAAATTAGTGTTAACTATAGTCACCCTATTGTGTTACCAAATACTAGATCTTATTCATCCTATCTAACTGTATTTTTGTACTCATTAACCATCCCCGCTTTATCCACCCTCTCCTTGCCACCCTTCACAGCCTCTGGTGCCCATCATTCTACTATCTCCAAGAGTTCAATTTTTTTTTAAGCTTCCACACATGTGTGAGAACATACAATATTTGTCTTTCTGTGTCTGGGATATTTTACTTAGCATAATGTCCTCCAGTTCCATCCATGTTGTTGCAAATGACAGGATTTCCTTATTTTTATGGCTGGGTAATATTCCATTGTCTATATAGACCACATTTTTTTTAATCCATTCATTTGTTGGATGCTTAGGTTAATCCCCTACCTTGGCTATTGTGAGTAGTGCTGCGATAAATATGAGTGTGTAGGTATCCCTTCGATATACTGATTTCCTTTCTTTTGGATATACACCCAGCAGTGGGATTGCTGGGTCGTATGGCAGCTCTATTTTTAGCTTTTTGAGGAACCTCCAAACTGTTCTCCATAGTGGCTGTACTAATTTTCACTGCCACCAACAGTGTGCGAGGGCTCCCTTTTCTCCACATCCTCGCCAGCATTTGTTATTGCCTGTCTTTTGGATAAAAGCCATTGTAACTGGGGTGAGATGATATCTCGCTGCAGTTTTGAGTTTTATTTCTCTGACGATTAGTGATGTTAAGCATTTTTCATATACCTGTTGGCCATTTGTACCTCATTTCAATATCTGAGAAAAGTTACTATTATTCTTTAGTGCAGGCTATTCACTTTATTTTATTTTCCTAGTACCAAACTCTTCGGTGAAATTCCCGCATATCTGCTCATGTGGCGGTCATTTCCCCAGCAGCCCGTCTCCACTGTCACCTCTGCGGCTGCTCACGGTGGCTGGCACTCCCTGGACCCCTCTTCTGTGCCATCGCACATTTCCCCTCTGCTACTCCTCCACAGCTCTCTGAGGTGGGAACGGCTGGCCCCATTTCTGCAGGAATGGGGGGGTCTGGCCGAGGCCACATTGCGTAGTCCAGCTGAGCGAGGCAGACACCACTCTACCCATCACCACTTCCTGTGGCCTTTCCCACTTGACAAACGAAATGCTGAAAATAAAACAGTCCTCCAATGGAGGTATTTTTCTTCCAGAGGTTTCATTTTCTGGAAATCTACAAGACCCACAAGAATGGCTGGAGGGCCTTTAGTGTGTGTCTTGGGCAAATGTCTGTGGCCACTTCTGATCTGCTGCCTGGGCCTGCTGTCCACACTGAGTTCATTCATAGCAAACGGGTCCACAGCAAATATCTCTACACAGGTCAAAGTTTGAGGGTATCTCAGTGAGTTGTATGAAAAGTGGTGGATGCCTTGGGCTTGACAGTTTCCGTGACTTCCCTTTTAAGCTTTAAGACTAAAACCCACCGGCTTTGTGCACAATGTTAACTGAAGAGCTCAACTCTGGGGTTAAGAAAGACGGAGGCACAGAGTTTTGATGGGATCACTTGGAAACGAAGGGCCGTTTACTGTAGGGGCAGTTGGAAGCTACAGATGACATTCTGCGAGGAAGGAAGGTGTCTCAGGAGCTGAACATTCAGTGAGCCCCAGGTTTACAACTCGGGTTCAGGTTTCCACTTAGGTTGGCCTCCTGCAGCCCTGGATGAAGTGCAGGGCCCTGTTTGGCCTGCAGCGCCTTTAATGGATTCCATCAGCACATGCACGCCTTCAGCAGCCTCTGACCTGGGCATTCAGCCACCCTCCACTTTCCTCAGTTGCATTTACCTGCTGGATCCCAAGTCATTGCTGTTTGGTTTGAACTTTAAACCTGGGTTTCCCAATCTAAGCCTGCTTCAGATTAGGAAATGATTTACATTTCCCAGCCGGACCCTGGGAGTGAAACTGAAAGTGGGGGCACTGAGGAGAAGGTCCCAGGATACCCACTTCGGCTCCGTATGGTTCAGTAACCATGTTCCCATCTTTGGGGTGAGACACCCTGGAATGTGAAGCTTGCTGTGTCACCATGGAGCTGATTTTAAAATCTCTAAGCTGGTCGGGCGCAGTGGCTCATGCCTGTAATTCCAGCATTTGGGGAGGCCGAGGTGGGTGGATCACCTGAGGTCAGGAGTTCAAGACCAGCCTGGCCAATATGGTGAAACCCTGTCTCTCCAAAAATATAAAAATTAGCTGGGCATGGTGGTGGGTGCCTGTAATCCCAGCTACTTGGGAGGCTGACGCAGGAGAATCGCTTGAACCTGAGAGGCAGAGGTTGCAATGAGCTGAGATCGTGCCATTGCACTCTAGCCTGCACAACAGAGGGAGACTCTGTCTCAAAAACAAAACAAAACAAACAAACAAAAAAACCCCAAAAATCCCCACCCCTCTAAATGTCAGTTTCTTCACTGGGAAAGTCAAGATGATAACAGTGGCTCCTCTACCCTCCTTAAATCACAGCAAGAGCTGGGATTAAGTGGGGAGCACACTGGGAACGGGGTGTGTGCTCTCTAGCGCTGCCGTGCAATAAGGCGTGTGGGCGCTCCCAGGTAGAAGTGACCATGGAGACGTGGGAGCTGCCCGTATAGATGGTAAAAGGAGGTGGAAGCTAACCCAGGCCCCAGCCCCTTGGCTGAGTGAAGCGGGGTAGAGCCAGGTTGGAGATTCAACCACGCACCGAGCACAGCTGTTAACGTTCCACAGTTCTGCTAGAGACTCTCGTATTGAAAGAAATATTTTAACTTAAAGTTTCACAAATACCTCATTATTTATACTGCAGAGTCAAATTTCATGCTGAGCACAGAGCCCTTGGGCTATGCAGCCTGATGTCCAGTTAATTCTGCAGTATTTTGAGAAGGAAGTTCTGGTTATAAAAGGAGTGTGCTTTTGAGGCACACTGGATGGCCTCCCTGTACATCTTTAAAACAACACACACACACATGTTCCGCAAATGGCTGGCAAACACAGGCAGAAACTAAAGGAATGCAACCTTCGTTCTTGAGGGCAAGTAGATGCAACTCAGATTCAGTTTTCTGCCAGCACTCTGAGCTGATCAGAAAAATACAGTTCCTTGTAAAAAGGAAAAAGAAATTTGCCCCCTATAAAAAGATTTAAATAAAATCACTTTCCCTGAAATATCACAGTCTGCATTTACATGCTCCTCAGTTTGCTTATATGAGATACAGTTGTTTTAAAAAATAAAACCATAAAATGGGAATGTAGGGAAAAGTCTAAATGATCAACAGCTATCAGCTGCTTATAATTTGCAAGGAATAATCCACATATCCATTAATCACTCTTACCTCCTTGGAGGCTAAGATTTGGCGTAACTCTTTCCTGAGATCAATAAAACGATCGTGGAACAGGGCCAGGCACCACGGCTCGGTGAAGTAGCTGGTAAGGAAAGAAGAGACTCAGTGAGCTGGCAACCCTCTCATTATCACTAATAAAGTATTTACCTGCTTTTTTGCCTTTATAAATTACAGTTCTGGCCTCATTGCAATCGTTTGCTCATAAAATGTCTTGTGGAACAGCCTGACCAATCAATTTTTTAAATGGATGTTCCTGCTGTAAGGCCAGGTCCCATAATTACATTTAAAGTGGTTTAATTCAGAGCTGGGGCAAGACCCAGTGAAGAATCCTGATTTTATCAGAATTTAAAAGCCTGAAGACTTGTAAAGAACGGTGTCTCCATTATCTGCCCTCGTTTGAGAAAAACAGATTGCAAGATTAACTGCTGCATAAATAAATTAAATTTGGGTAGACAATAACACAAATGTTGTTCATCATTAAGGTTTCTGGATTAATAATGGCCAGAGAAACAGGCTGCGTTGCTGCTGCAACATGCTGTTCGCACGGTCGCATCGATGCTGAATTGAATCTCTTGTAGGAGAGCTGTATTTTTTGGTGTTCAGATTTGCTAACTTTTCACTGAAAGTTGAAATGCTTTCTTATATGGAGAATAATAAGATTATCCTTTATTTAATTGGAAAATTTGATGCATTTTTGGAATAACCAAGAACTCTTATTGGTATTTTAACTCTTACTTTAAGTGTCTTGGAACAGGGAACTTAACTGCTTCAGGGTCAAAGCCATGTCGCTCAGCTGGGCTTTGCTCTCCTCTGGATGTGAGCTAGCTGTCCTTATTACTGTTTATAGATGTTGTGTGTGTGCACAGGGGAAGGAAAAACCTGGTGTCCCCACGTGGATGGGCACCTTCTGTTTTCCAAGACAAAAAGTTCTTAGGGATGGTGGTAAAGTGTCCCAGAGGCCACGGGGGCACTAGAGGACAGACACAACGCCGAGAGTCTGTGTTAGGGACAACCTGGCACTCGGCGGTATAAGGCCTTGCCCTGCACCCACTTGCCGGACCGGAAGACGGCATCAGTTCCTGATGACTCGCCCGCGTAGCTGTTCAGGTGATATGTTCATCCAGCTGTTAACACACCGTCTTTCCTCAGCAGCTGAAATCCCTCGTTTGTTTCTGTGGCACCATCAGAGCTCCCACCCCCTTGGTTTTGGGGGTCTACGGCTGCCTCTGTCTGGTGGCGGAACTGCCACTGCTTTCCTCACTTCCAGTGCCACCTGTTCCAACAACCCAGGTGCTCTCGGGCCATGCTCCCCACCCAGCGCCTTTACTACTCTGCCCTCTGTGCTGCCTGCTGGGGACCCGTCATCGTCTGCTTCAGAGAGGGAGTTCTGTGAAGTCCCACTTCCCTTGGGAGCCCACTGTGGCCTGTCACGAGCTCTGGCCCTCCATCTAAACACCTGGGTTCCCACAGCCTTGTCATACAGAATAGCGTCACTGCCCTAAAAAGCCGTCTATGCTCTGCCTACTCACTCTCTCTCCTTCCCTCCCTCTGAACCCCTGGCAAATTAATTTTGGAGGAACTTGAATTGTATTAGAGAAAATGGGGGCTATGTAACAATTTTTGTAAAACATTAAAAAAAATCCTAGTGTCCAGGTTTTATTTCAGAAATAGAGTGGTGTTCTCCCAACCACACACCACCACACATCACACTTGCCAGCAACTCTAAAGGGAATGGATTTGCGACTTGAGGCTGTGCGCTCCGGGTGCCCACGGTGGCTGGCCCAGGGATAGGCCTTGGGGCCCAAGCTCCTGGCAGAGACCTGCATGGTGAGGGCAGGGCTCAGGCCCGGCTGCTTTCCCATATCCAAGGACAACTTTAGCACCAGCTACAGGCTCCCAGGTGAGGGTGGCCAAGAGGGGTGAGGGTGTCTGGGATCCTGTGGGCTTCCTAAAATCATCCTACAGCAGTAGCATGGCAGCTTTCATCATTCAAATGGGAAAAGCTCTGAATTTAACCAAACCTATTTTACAGTTGATCATAATGTTGAGTCAAATGAAGGTGGTTTCCTTTTGATACAAGAATGTTAGGAGGAAATTCTGCTTTAAGAAAAGTTTTAGGAACCAGGTATGATGTGTCATGCCTGCAATCCCAGCACTTTGGGAGGCCAAGGTGGGAGGATCACTTGAGGCCAGGAGTTCAAGACCAGCCTGGACAGCATAGTGAGACCCCCATCTCTACAAAAAATAAAAAAATTTAAAAAATTAGCCAGATGTGGTGACACATGCCTGTGGTCCCAGCTACTAGGGAGGCTGAGATTGGAGGATCACTTGAGCCCAGGAGTTTGAGGCTGCAGTGAGCTGTGCTCTCCAGCCTACTGCACTCCAGCCTAGGTGACAGAGTGAGACCCCGTCTCCAAAAAAATAAAAATAAAGGTTCTAGACCTCCCCCAGGTTGAACGATTTCTACACTTTAGGCTCCTTCTGTATCCATAGGAAGGAAAGAAGCGTCTTGGATCCTGGCGAAGCTTAGGGCCAGGTTTCCGCCAGGTACTATGGTGCCATCAGCATTCGTGATGAGCTTTCGGGAAATTTGTATTTCCATGAATATTGTGAATTTTAAAAACAAAAACTATTAACTTTTTTCCCCCAATTTATATTCAAAAGGGGAAGACTACTAGGAGCGATGAAGTACCCCACACAGCCTGCCGTCTAGAAATCTTCGGGAGAGGGGGCCAGGTATGCACATGGCCCCAACGTGCTTTTTAAGGGGCTGTGTGCATTTGGGTGTCAATGCCACAAAAATCATTTTTGCACAGCTGTGAGAAAAAAGTTACACCTTTTGAAGACTGAAATAGAAGACCTTACTGTCTCTGTTCATGCTGCCAATGGCCAGCCTGGTTTATTTGGGAGGACTTAAATTCCCCATCACTTCTGCAAATAATACCCTTTTCCAAGAAGCCCTGGGAGATTTTGACTTGCGGAACTGAATTAACCATTTCTGGTCGATATAGTCCGATCGTTAAGCAATTGACTAAATGTCTCCAGAGGTCATCCTCGCCCGCTCATCCAGGCAGTTCCATCGACAGACTCAAATGGAGTGGGGATGTGAAGGCCGGCTTGGCCATCGGACACGCTGAAGGCCGAGGAAAGCCGATCAACACGACACACTGGGAGAAGTTGTAGGAAAAAGTCCAGCACATCTACGGGGAAAGAGAAGTGGTAAAGGTGTCCTTTAAAGGCCGGGATCTCAACTCCAAGGCCAAGGCCTTCCTGGCCAGCAGGAAAGGAGTGCTGTGACTGCAGGTGTGCCTTTTCCAGCACTGGCATGGCGTGGCAGGGCGCGCTGAACTACGCACCAGGTGGCAAAGAGGAGGCGGGTGGCAGGGAAGAAACACATCACTTTTTCCAAGATTTTTTTTTTAATAAAAAGCATTCTAATTTTCTCTTGGCATGAAAAAAAAAAAGTTTCTGCTTTTAGAGCTGTTCACAGGCTCCCCAAGCTGCCACTCATGCCTGCAGAGAGGGCTGCTGGAAAGTCAGGAGTCGCTTTTTTCCGGGCAGGCACCTGCCACCAGGGAGACCTGCGGGTTTCCTTAGAGAATGATGCTCTCGCTTGTACATGTCCTTTCCAGCACGGCGGAGGGCAGACTGTTCTCCTTCTAAGATGCCTGCCTGAACGTCAAGCTCAGCCATGAGTCTCAGTCTTGTGATACGAGAGGATAGAGCGTAGCTAGTGGGGCTTGCCTCTCTATGAAGCAGCCTGTGTCATGTCTCCATTCGATACACAGAAGGTAGGCAGTGATAAATATCATGGTAGCAAACAGATACCCAAGGCCAGGTATGATATACAGATGCATCTACTTTGGCCTGAATAACATTTGGAATTTGAGTTTTAGGCCTTTCTTTGATGAGTCAGATTAGGCAATGCTGTGTCCTCGTTTTTGTGTGGCAGCCATCAGCTCAGTTGCCGAGGATGCCCTCCATGGTTCGTCCTTGCTTTCCCACCAGCCTGGCCAAAATTGCTCCTCTCCATGGGTCACAGCAGGCATCTGGGTGTGCCAAGCCTGGCAAGAGGTCTGGGTGAGAGGGAGGCAGGATTGTGAACATGTTTCCTAAAGCCCCTTTGCCCCATGACCTCTTCCATGGTGGGATGTCTGCTAAGAACACTAGAAATATGTCCTAGCTTTCTTTTCTCTTCTATCCATCCATCCATCCATCCATCCATCCATCCATCCATCCACCTACCCATCTATCCATCTATCCATCCATCCATCCATCCATCCATTTATCCATCCACCCATCTATCTATCCATCCATTTATCTGCCCACCCATCTATCCATCCATCCATCCATCCATCCATCCTAACAGGTCTAGTGAGGCCTTCCTAAACCCTGTTTCCTTATTTCCAGTGGCTGCTTTCCTCTGGTCCTCTTCCTCTGCTGCATCACTCCACCCTTCAGTGAACATCCCTTCCTTCCCTGTGCTTCCATGTAGACTCTTCTCTGTCCCGGGTGTGTTCAGAGCTTCTGACATTAACGGTTGCAAAATGGCAGGGAAGGAGAAGACCTAGGGTTCAATTCTTTGCCATGAATAGAATATGGCCCTCACGCCTGTGTCAAACATGCGACGGGCACTGAGGGTACCACGGTGAGAGAAAGCCCCTGCCCCCAGAAATGCACACATGGTGGGTGGGGGTGGGGAATGTCAGAGCTGCTTATGATGGCCTGGCATGGCAGGGCTGCAGAGGGGTGCACGCTGGGGAGGTGGAGGCTGGAGTGGGCTTGGCGAGGCCTGGCACTGTGGCCTTCTTGAGCTCTTTGTCCTCTTTGTCCTCTCAGCAGCTTTATCCCTAGGCTACCTCTTGGGCTAGTGTTTGCCAAACTTCAATCACTTGGGAATCAATCGTTTTCTGTGTCACTACATTACTGAATACTTCCAAATTTTCTTTAAAAATTTTTGTTTAGAGACACCGTTTTACTTTGTCACCCAGGTTGGAATACAGTGGCACAATCATAGCTCACTGCAGCCTCAAACTCCTGGGCTTAAGTGATCCTCCCGCCTCAGCCTCTCAAACAGCTGGGACTATAGGTGCACACCATCACACCTGGCTAATTTTCTATTTGGTTTCTTTTAGAAACGGGCTTTGCCATGTTGCCCAGGTTGGTCTCAAACTCCTAGCCTCAAGTAATCCTCCCAAGTAGCTAGGATTACAGGCATGAGCCACCAGGCCTGGCCCAAAATTTTCTTCACATTGATTTGTCTTTAAAAAAAAAACCTGAAATAATTACTTTTGTCTTGTCCTAAGTAATGATATCTATGAAATCACAGGTTTGACGTGCTTGTTATGTTTTATTCTAATTCCTGCCAGAACGAATCCATCATTAGTAAGATGTGGCTGTGCTGCTTGAGCTATCCTGCTGGTAGTAAGCACCTGGTGGGTGCTTACTACACCCTGGGAGGCATCCTGTTCTATTACAGCTTCATGCTGGAGACACACTTAGATTCATCTGGGGATGCAAACCCACAGACTCTGTTACACGCAATTTCTGTGCATTATCTCATTTCATCCTAATTCTAATCCTAGAAAGTGGGACATGTTGGCCCATTTTACAGATGAAGACATAGATTCAGAGAGCTTAAATGAGTTGCCCAAGGTCACAGAGTTAATAAGTGGCTGAACTAGGTCCTACCCATAGTTCTGTGTGACCCATGCTCTGAACAACTGTGCAACCAAATCCCATTTCCTTATGCTTTTTCCTGAGTCTCTCTAGCAACTCTCTTAATCACCCCAGTTTCCCGAGCATCCCCTACATTAGCTAGGATTAGATATGATTGAAATTACAGAAAGTTTCAAAGTAACTGTGACTTTCAAAAGGCAGAAGTGTATTTTTTCATGTAAAGAAGGTCTAGATGGGGAGTTTAGGGCTGCCAGGGTGGTTCCATGGACATCAGAGCACAGTACATTCACAGGGGCCTTGGCCTCATGATTCAAAATGGCTGCTGAGCTCCAGCCATCACATGGTTCTGGGATGAAGTATGGGAAAAAAAGGACTCATCTCCTTTCTTCTAAGGAGAGTTCCTGGAAGTTTCACAAAGCACTTCCATTTATATCTTATTGGCCAATGGTTGGTCATATGACTTTCTTGGTTGCATGGGAGGCTGAGAACCAGTCATTTATTTTAGATATGATGTACTTCCCTATAAATCAGAATTCTGTTCCTGAAGGGGAGAGAATGGATGTTTTATCAGCTGTGATACCCCAAAGACTCGACAGCCTCTATTTTTAACAAAAATCTTTTCTTAAATTTATGAAAATTGGGAGATGTTTTTGGTTGAAGTTTACAGAACTAGAACATGTTTATCACTCTAGACTCCAACTACTCCAAAACTGAACACTCCGGGGAAAAAAAATCCATAGAATATTTTCCACAGGCGACTTCTACCTCCAAGCCAGTGGGAAAGTCCCGGTGTCCTCAGGGTCCTACATGTTCCCGTCTGGCCCGACCTGGCTTAACTGCAGAGAACGGGCACAATTTGCATTCACACTGTCAGGTAGGGTTATGACCATTTATTCTACTCATGAAAGAATGTAAATGCAGGCATTTCAGTACAATTTTCAAAAATAAGAATAGGAACAAGTATTTCTAGTTATTCCTGGGTTTGCTTGGAAGTGAGACCCCATGACACGAGCAGACACAACCCTGATGCCCTGCAACAAAACATCCTGAAGACCGAAATGGAAATCTGACTGAAGAGTTCCTTGGGTTCAGCCTGAGTTTGCAAGAATCTGTATCCAGTCAATTTTTTGATTGCTTTGAGGCAGATCTAGAAAGGTAAGATTAATGATTTTGAAAGCAAAACCAACTAGTTATTTGATGGCCAGTTGTAATTGTCACATGCTCTGATCTATACAACAGAAAATTCAGCAGCCTCGAAATATAATTTGGCTGTGGTTTCCTTGTCACAACGCAGAGCTGGCCTCAGATGTTTCCTGCTCTACAGAAAAATGGCTTACAATTCATTGGCACTAAGACCGAAATTCTAATCTTCAGCAGAAATCAGCTATTTTCTGACTGGCTTGTAAAAATCCTCTTTCTTAATGCTACAGAGCAGTGTTTTGCCAAAGATCCTGGTTTACCTGGGAATTCAGAAGCTAACATTGCGGCCACATGCAGCGGCTTATGCCTGTAATGCCAGCACTTTGGGAGACTGAGGCAGGCAGATCACTGGAGGTCAGGAGTTCAAGACCAGCCTGGCCAACATGGCGAAACCCCGTCTCTACAAAAAATATAAAAATTAGCAGGGCGTGGTGGTGCATGCCTGAAGTCCCAGCTACTTGGGAGGCTGAGGCAGGAGAATTGCTTGAATCCGGGAGGCAGAGGTTGCAGTGAGCTGAGATTGTGCCACTGCTCTCTAGCCTGGGCGACAGAGCAAGACTTTGTTTGTTTAATTTAAAAAAAAAAAAAAGAAGAAGCTAACATTGCTTAACACTGGGTGCCTCCCACACCCTGGGCTCCCTTGCCTGGCAGCACTGGTGCTGGGAGGCACTGCTTTGCAAGGCTTTCTCTGCTCCAAATGCATGGTTTGCCTCTGCTGGAGGCCACTGGGACCGGCATGATGTGTGTTGTCTGTGAGCTGAACACCCAGAGCTGTCTCAGAGGGAAATCCTGACTAGCCCACAGGCCCCACGACCTCCCCTGCTGAGGGAAGGAGGCTGTGCTCTCTTGCAAGCACAAGTTTTCCTTTAGGTCCTTTGGTGTCTATAAGAACATGGAATCTGACCTTCTGTGCCTTCATCAGGTCACATTTGCTCCGGACAGGACCAGAAATTCCCTGCCACCCTTGCACCCAGAGTCTTAGTTTTCAGAAAGTTGAAGAATTACCTGAAGGATCTATCTGCTGTCCATTTGTTTTTCTGAATCCCAGATACTCAGCCCAGGAACAGCTTAGAAGATGGAATATATTAATTCATGAATTACGAATCTAGCCAGTGCTAACACTTCTCTCCTTGCTCTGATCTCTAAGGAGTGGGAAGCCACATGTGTGGGCTGAGTTGGTGATCCATTCTCAGGATGCAAGTTGACTAAACAAAGACTGATGCTTGCGTTGGTGGTCTCTCCGTCTCAACTCAGATTCGTGTTGCTGACCCGGCCTCAGTTTCCCATTTACTGTCCTTTTTCTTTTTACCCCAGCTCTGCTGCTTGTCAGCTTGTGCAATCTAGAGCTAGTCAGCTTTAGTTTCTCTCAGCCTCAGTCTTCTTAGCTGTAAAATGGGGATAATGATGGCCCTTCATTGCAAGAGTTACTATCAGAATTCAAGGAGACACTCCAGGTAAAAGATTTGGCATTATGCCTGGCACAGGGGAGAGGCTCCATATCAATAATTATTACTGTTATTGTTCTTAATCATCCTATTGCATATATTTGTGTAGGCTGCCTCAAATCCTTTCTGGTGTGAATCAGAAACTAAAATACGAAAATACTTTTTTGTTTGCTGCTTAATTCAAAGAAAGTCTTTCTTTGGCATAACTGCAGTTTTTCTCCTCAGGGAATGCTTTTCCTCCATTCAAAAGTACTGCATAAACTAATTTGCCTGCCATTTTATACAGCAGTAAAGGTAAGAGGACATCGTAACTAGCCTTCATGAAGTTTTGTCTTTCACTGAAGAATTATGCGGAAATAGGCCAGGTACAGTGGCTCATGCCTGTAATCCCAGTGCTGTGGGAAGCTGAAGTGGGAGGATTGAGGACAGGAGCTTGAGACCAGTCTGGGCAACATAGTGAGACCCTTGTCTCTACAAAAATTAAAAAATAAAAATTAGCTGGGCATGGTGGTACATGCCTGTAGTCCTAGCTATTTGGGAGGCAGAGGCAGGAGGATCACTTGAGCCCAGGAGTTTGAGGCTGTAGTGAGATATGTTCATGCCACAGAACTTAAGCCTGGGCAGCAGAGTGAGACCTTTTTTAATTTAAAAAAGAATTCTGTGGAAACCAATAAAAATTGCATGGAAATTGTTAAACTGAGGCCTTACTTTTTTTGTGTCTGAATTGATGAAAATTAAATACAAACTGTCCAAATGGAGTTATTTCTTTGCTGTTTTGCCTGCTTACTATGTTGGGTGAGCCAAGTAAATCAAAACAGTTAAACCAGTTGTTCACTGAACACATTCAGATGGCAGATGGGAGAAGTGGCCCCGGAATTAAGGCCCAGGCATTCTAAAGCCCAAGCAGACTGAATTTTCTTCTGACCTGTCTGACTTTTGGTCTTACTTGCCAGAGCAAAACAGTTTTCTTGTAGAAATAGCATCATGTTTATACACTTAAGAATTTTGTTTCTATTTAAGTTTACCCTGAAAGCATAGCCGTGGGTCATTCACACACTTTGCCATGGTGGGAAGCTGGGTTTGGCAGTGCCTTACAGCAGTGTCTGCTGTCAGGGTACAGGACTGAGACTTAGTGCTCCACCTCTTCCCTTTTATTCCATCTACAGTATTTATTTGCACATTGCTGGTTTCTTAGGGGCTGCACTAATTGAATTTGCACAATAAATCTAGTGCCCTGGAAGTTGGCCAGCTATTTACATTGATTTGTTATATAAGTTCAGCACTAATAGTATGAGGCAAGGTTAGCATTTAATTCTGCAGAAAAGGGGAAGCTCTTAGTGCTTCAGCTTCCCTTCCTGTGCCTGTCTGCTCTCATTCTGCTTCTCTCTTCATAGAGAGCACAACCATTTTCCTTTAATTAGGCTGCAGAGAGCCCAGGCCAGCATTAGGCCAGGCGGCGGCCACTCAGCCTCACTCACAGTCATGCCCATTTCCTATCTATTTTCTGTAGGAAAAGAAAAAAAAAAGGTGTGTATGTGCACATATAAACCCCCATGAGTCAGGGGGACAAAGGAGCCAGGAGGAATGACCTTCTGTGAGGCTGAGGCTGCAAGAACTAGAAAATCCCACAGAGCAAGATATTTCACTCCCTTATTATTCCTTTGGTTAAAGTAATGGCTCTTTAAATTCTGAAGAAGTGCTTAGTAGAAATATCATTGACCAGGACAGAACAGACACACCATGTTTGAAATGTGTTTAAAATAATTTTAAAAATAATTAATGAATACATGTTAAAAATAATTCTCTTTCAGAAAATAGGCTTTTCTAATTAATGTGTTCCTTTTTTTCCCTAAAGCTTTTACATAGAGAATAAGAAACTACAAACTGTTACTTCGCTTTTTTTCTTTTCTTTTTTTTTTTTTTTTTTGGTCACTCTTAGGATTTCAGGGTTGTGGTTTCCAAAAATCAAGCATGAAAATTTAACTAACATATTCCTAGTTCATATCTCACCAAAACACAGTAATGAGGGTAATGGATTACAACCCACAGAATAGTACAGGAATCCATAAGTCCACACCGATAAAAATGAATGAATGAGTAAATAAATGGAGGAGAAGGGACAATTCTTCCTTACAGTAGGATGCTAAGTAATAAATATATAAGAATTGTGGAAATAGAAAAATCACCATTTGGTAAACAGTGCAGTAATAGTTATTTCAGCCAAGAATTGTCCATGGAGTCTAAAATTAGTGGAGAAAGTTATGAGACATAAGGTATTTATATAGTCTCAAAGTATCACTAATTAGTTATGAAGGTAAGAATACGTGTATAAATCGTCTCAATGTAGTACCTTTCCAGGGGAAAACCCTGCAGCCTGCGTTCTAACCAAGTGATCACAGTTAACAAAACTGCCGGGATCCAGCTCACCAGCTGGTGAAGGACACCTCGCTCTGAGACAGGGCGTTCTCTTGAATTCCTCACAAGGTATCAGAGTCCCATTTTTTTTGGAGCTGGGAGGGATGAGAGATGACAGATTTTGGTGACCTTCTTGTTCTACAGGTAGGAAAACAGAGGCCCACAGCTGCACCTGCTGAAGCCCCCATGGTCTGGTCCAGGAGCCATGAGCCGCCAGTGGCTTCTGAGCACGTAAAATGTGGCTAGTCTGGGCCGGGTGCGGTGGCTCACACCTGTTAATACCAGCACTCTGGGTGACCGAGGCAGGCGGATCATTAAGGTCAGGAGTTCGAGACCAGCCTGGGCAACATGGTGAAACCCTGTCTCTACAAAAAAAATACAAAAATTAGCTGAGTGGGGTGTCACACGCCTGTCATCCCAGCTACCCAGGAGATTGAGGTGGGCGGATCACTGGAGCCTGGGAGGCAGAGGTTGCAGTGAGCTGAGATCGCGCCATGCACTCCAGTCTGGGTGACAGAGTGAGACCCTGTCACAAAACAAACAACAAAAGTGGCTAGCCTGAATTGAGATGTCCCTCCTGTATAAAATATACACTGAATTTTGAAGAGAATGCAACAAAAATGGAAAATAGCTTATTACTGTTTTTGTATTGACTAAGTGTTGAAATGACAAAAGTTTTGGATATACTGGGTTAAACAGATTATGACATTAATTTTCTCTGTTTCTTTTTATGTTTTTCATGTGACCACTAAAAAGGGTAAAATTTTGTATGTGGCTCCTGTTACATTTCCACTGGACATCACTGGTCTAGAAAGAAAGGTGAAGAAAGTGAGTTTGTTGAATGCCTCCTGTGAGCATCATTTCAAATGCAAGGATGAACGTGCAGTGCGCCCAGCATCCAGAGGTGCTCAGACAGCAAGAGACGACAGACATGTAAAGAGAACCACACTACTGTACAATACTGGGGGATGGCTGCACTACAGCAGGCAGGAGCTCTGCCATCACTCACGGGCGCTGTGCACGGAGGCACGGGGAGGATCTATTGAAGCACTGGAGAAGGAGTCGGTGTTTGCCAGGGGTATTTCAGGCCCGGGAAAGCGTGGAGGCACAAAGCAGGCAGGGCCTGCTGGGAACGACAGGTAGTTTGACTGCTCTAGCGTCCAGTCAGACGCAAGGTGGGGGGCAGTGGGCGGGGCCAGACTCTAAATGCTTGTGTATGGGGCTTGGACTTTATCTCCCATGTGATGGAAAGCCATGGGAAGGCTTTACACAAGTGAGTGCTGTGGACATCCTATTTATGTTTCAGAACAGGTGCGCTGGAAGCCGTGTTGAGGCTACACTGGACAGGGTATGGCCGGAAGCAAAGGGGCCCTGCTAAATGCAGCTGCAATGGCAGCAGATGACTGGAGACACATTTAGGAGGTGAGGGGGAAGCAAGTGAGGGGAAAAGGTCTGCGGATATTCCCAGGTCCTGGCTCAGAGGCGCAGGAAAGCAGGAGCACAGGACAGAGAAGTGAACAGGGGCAAATGGCAAGGAATGAGTCCATTCTTTTTAAAAGTGAAGTAGAGACAGAAGTGCCTGCCTGTAGAAGTCCAAAGTGGGAATGTCCAGTTGGCCAGACTGACCCTAGCACAGACGGAGCTGGACAAGGGCCCCAAGAGACAGCTTTGGTTCAAGGAAGAGATGATAAGACAGTTGATGGCAATCCCAGGGAAATCTCAGTATTTCCTGAGGGGGGTGGGATCAGGGGAGCAGTGGGAGACACTTGAGTAAAGTGTCAGCAGAAGAAGTGACAAGGAACACAGGAGAGGGATCAAAAGGTTGATTCCTACCAGCCAAAAATCACCGGGAACCTGGCATGTAAACAAAGTCAGGTTTATTCAGCTGACTGCAGTAGGAAGAGCAAGGTCCCAAGGGATGTCTTGATAAGAAGGAGTTGAGGGGATCTTGAGACAGGATTTGGGCTGGTGCCCAACCTCCACACCCTGACAACGCTTGTTAGCGCCTATATTTCAGAGAACAGCCATCCTATTGGGTATGAGGTGACATCTCATTCCGATTTTGATTTGCATTTCCCCGTTAAGTAGTCATGTCTGACACCTTTTCATGTACTTCCCAGCCATCTATATGTCTTCTTTGAAAAATTGTCTATTTGGGTCTTTGGCCCATTTTTAATTGGGTTATTTATTTATTTTTTCTATTGAGTTATATGAGTTCATTATATATTTTGGATATTAACCCCCATTAGAAATATGGTTTGCAAATACTTCCTCTCATTTCATAGGTTGCCTTTTTTTTTTTTTGAAATTGTTTCCTTTGTTGTGCAGAAGCTTTTTGTTCGATGCAGACCCACTTGCTTATTTCTGCTTTTGTTGCTTGTGCTTTTGGTTTCATATCACAAAAGTCAAGGCCAAGGCCAATGTCAAGGAGCTTTTCCTCTCTGTCTTCTTCTAGGAGTTTGGCCTTGTTAAGTTTGAGAGTCAAGTAAGCAGCTGAAAATACCACCAGAGCTTAGAAGCAAGTCTTGCACACACTGCCTCTAAAATACATCTGAAATCTGACCATCCAAACTACCATCTCTCACCTGGGATATGGCTGTGGTTCCCTTACAGCTCCATTCCCCATACAGCAGCTATGGGGAATGTTTAAAACATGAATTGGCATATTGCTGCCCTTCATGCTTCGAAACAAGGATCCCAAGTCCAAACCTCCACTTACAGGATCTACATGATCCAGCTCTTCGAACCTTCTCTCCCTCTGCTACAGACACGCTGGGCTTCTTTATTCCTCAAACATCCTATAGTTAGTTACTTATCAAAGCGAAGCAGCACTGAAACCGGCCTGCATGACCACAGCTGGGGCTTCAGCATGGATTCTGACTGGAGAGAAGGGCAGTGCCTGAAAGCAAGGGGTGTTGACGCCCAAGACTGTGGGTGCTCACTGGGGGCAGATAAGCGCTGACATCATTATGAGTGACCACCCGGCAATTCATGTTACTCATAGATATGATCTACTGGGAAGAAAGATTTGTAAGAAATCCTGCGATAGGGACTTTGAGGGACTTCAAATGCCTCCTGTTTCTTCTACTTTTTTTTTTTTTTTGAGACAGGATCTTGCTCTGTTGCCCAGGCTGGAGTGCATTTCTTTTTTTCCAGGAAATTACCTTCTCTAGGATTGGGCAGATAGCTCCACTTCCTCTTGGGGAAGGTCTTGATTATGTCGTAACATAAACATAACTAAAATAATGTTTCTCTTACCCAAGGCTGAAGGTAATGGCAGTCCAAAGATATAAACATGTGACTTTAGCCCAAAGAGAGTCTCTTAAAATCAAAATGAGAGTTCATGCCAGCCATTTTGGAAACATTACATAATGTGAGTTACATTTATGTTTTTTAGAGACATTTCAGTTTAATTTTTCTGAGAGAGAAAGATAATAAGAAGGTACATTAATGTTCCCTGACCCTAATTCATGAAATATGCACTGGCCTTCAAAGTCCCTGATTTAGTTTCTCTTTAAAAAATTACTTGTTCATTGTCTCTTTCCCATAAAAGGCAAGAAGAGGACAAGGGTGGGCACTATCTCCACTACTATTTAATATTGTACATGTAATTATAGGCAATTCAATAAAATAAGAAAAATAAATAGAAAGTAGAAGTATTGGAGAAGAAAAAAAAGGTGCTGTTACTGCAACTGATAATCATCTGTCAAAGAAATTCCAAGATAATCTAATAAAATATGCTTAAACAAAAAGAGACTTCAACACAAGAGCAACATACAAAACCAACATCTTTCCCAACTACCAATATTTTTTAAAAATCAGAAAATGTAATGAAACAACAAGATTCCATCTACAGCAGCAACAAAACTATAAAAAATACTAAAATAAACCTGAATATAAATGTGCAAGCTCTATGAAAAAAAACCTATCAGAGTTCACGGAAGAAAATTTAAAAAGACCTGAATGGTAATATTCCATTGTATAAATGTACCCCAAATTAACCTGTAACTTCAATTCAGACTCAGTTAAAATTCTAAAAATAATTTTTATAAAGTTGGACATGATAATACATTCAGAAAAGTATAAGAATAGCTAGAAGTCTACACATTAAAGATATCAAGTCAACTTATAATGTCTCCATCACTACAACAGCATGGAAGAGTACAGAAACAGACAAAATGGAGCAAAGAAACAGGGTAGTAAATTCAGAAACTGAACTATCTGTAGAAAAGATTTTGGCTCAGTGTACGATAATGGTAGTATTTGAATTACGTAGGAAAAAACATGAATTACTTAGAAAGAGTTGTTGGGAAAATTATCTCTACATTTGGAAAAGTAAAATTAAATTCTTGTATTCCACTGCACACAAGCACACACATAGTTTTCCAGATGAATTAAAGATGTCAATGTAAAACAAAGCTATGAAAGTGATAGAAAATAGGAGCATATTTTACAATTTCCAGGTGGAGAAATTTTCCTAAGTAGGAGACAGAATTCAAAAAGAATAATTTTGTTATTCTTCTTTGTTAGAGAAGTTTTGATTATGTAAAAATTCAAACCTTTATATAAAAAAATATCAAAAACAAATGATAAAAGTGAATAAAAAGACAAGCCACAAATTGGGAGAAAATCTTTGCAGAACACATATCCAATAAAAGAACAGTAAACAAAATACACAAAGAGCTCTTAAAACTCAACAGTAGGAAAACAAACATCCCAATTTAAAAATGAGCAAAGGAGCTGGACACGTCACCAAAGAAGACATAGAGATAGCAAGCATGCATTTGAGCTGGGCATGACAGAATGATCCTGTAATCCCAGCCACACAGGAGGATGGCTTGAGCCCAGGAGTTTGAGACCAGCATGGACAACATAGTGAGACCCGTTAAAAATATATATACATTTTAAATGTATTGATCCCAAATTGGTCAATATGGTAAGTCACTAGGGAATTTCAAATTAAAAACAACGATGGGTATGGCTAAAATCTAAAACATTAACAACACTAAATGCTGACATGGATGTGGAACAACAGGAACTCTCATTCATTGCTGGTGAAAATGCAAAATGGTATAGCTACTTTGGCAGACAGTTTGGTGGGTTCTTACAAAAACTAAACACTCTTACCACATCATCCCAAATTGTGTTCCTTGGTAGAGTCCCAAAAGAGTTGAAAACTTATGTCCACACAAAAACTTGTACATGTTATAGCAGTTTTATTCATAATTGCCAAAACTTGGAACCACCAATATATATTTTAGTAGGTGAACAGATAAATAAACTGTGGTACATCCAGACAACGGAATATTATTCAGTGCCAAAAAGACATGGAGGAACCTTAAAAGCATATTACTAAGTGAAAAAAGCCAGTCCAAAAGGACTACATACTGTATGATTCCAACATATGATATTCTGGGAAATGGTAAAACTATGGAGACAGTAATTAAAAAGAAGCTTGTAGGGGAGGCAGGAGGAAGGCACCAGCAGGCATAGCACAGAGGATTTCCAGTGGGAAGCCATTCTGTTTCACATTGTAATGGTGGGTACATGTCAGTATACATTTGTCAAGATTAACAGAATGTCCAACATCAAGAATGAACCCTAATGTAAACTATGAACTTTAGTTAATAATAATGTATCAATATTGTTTCATCAGTTCTATCAAATGTACCACACTAAAGATGTAAATAATAGTAGAAACTGTGTAAGTGGCTGGGGGTGGAGGAGGGTACATGGGAGCTCTGTACTTTCTTCTTACAGAGAGGAGGTCTTGCTATGTTGCCCAGGCTGGTCTCAAACTCCTGGCCTTAAAGGAACTCTTTATTTTCTGATCATTTTCTTCTGTAAACCTAGAACTGCCCTAAAAATATCTATTAGTTTTAAAATATTTGCTGTAAAATATTTGCAATGTACATAATAAGGATTACTAGTCTTTAAAAAGAATAAATTCTGATAAATAAAAAAGAAACAGGCAAACTAATTAAAATGGGCAAAGAATAACACGTAATTCACAGAAGAATAAATACAAATGACTAATAAACCTATGAAAAGATTCAAAGGACACTGAAAGAAATGCAAATTGAAAGTACAATGAGAGATACACTTTTTACTCTTTCTTCGTCCTGCAGATAGACAATAAAACATGAAATACATCCAGTGTTCATGAGGATGGGGAGAAACAAGCCCTCTTCTATCCTGCTAGTGGGAATAACTTTTTTTGAAGATAATTTAAAATAATATCTTGATCAAAATTTAAATGTATATACCCACTGATCCGGACATCCCATTCACGCACACAGAGATATATGTTCAGTGGAAACATTACATACAATGCCAGGACAAAATTGAAAATAACCTTAGTAGAAAAATCATTAAGCAAATTGGGATTTAGCTATTCCACGAAAGATAAAAAAGCCATTAAAAAGAGTGAGAACGATGTGTACTGACATGGAAAGAACTTTATATTTATACATATTCTTAAGTGAAAAAACTAGAAGAAAACATGTACAGTATAATCCCATTTGAGAAACACATATTCACAAACTAAGACTGCAGTCAGTGTTGGCCAGAGGAGTGGGACTGAGAGGAGGGAGAAAAGCTCAGTTGGGTGGTGGTAATTTCTTTTTTTTAACAGCCATGTACAATTTTCTATCTTTCCTACTTAATTTTAAGCTCTATGAAGGAAGAGAGCACGTCTCAATGGCTGTGTTTCAAGTACGCGGCACACTGATGTTCAACAAAAATACATTGAATGCGTAAGAATTGAGAATATTAAAACAACTTTAATGGAAATAATCAAGGATATGCCAAAAAGATATATCATCAAGAAGGTTTATTGCAGGGTTAATTATGAAAACAAAAAGTTAAGAGCAACCCAGTTAATTAAGTAAGGCACGCTGGTATGGTAGAATTCTATCCAGTTGTTAAAAAATAATGCCATTAAAATAGAATCTCAAGAAACGGGAACATGTTCAGAATATGCTGAGAAGCTAAAATAGCAAGCTGCAAATCAGCATGTGAAATATTGTTTATGTATACATTTTATATTTAGAGAAAAATTTGAAAGGACATACACCAAAAAATTAACAATGTTCACCTCTGAGTGATTGCTTCCAGGTAACTGGTTTCTTTGCAATTCTCTCTTTCATACCCTGCCGCCCAGATCCCCCGTATTGGGCTCCACAATGATCATGTACTACTTTTATAAATAGAAAACAAGTCTTTATTTTTAAAAATCTCTAGAAATTTAGCTCTGCAGTTTAGATTTTTATATGGCTTCTTTCTAGGGGCCTTTAGATGCAGCCCTCGGCTTTTGGATACTGGCTCTGTGCATTCCATTCGTTATTAATACAACTTGTCTGTTTACATCTTAGCCATCGATACTCTTCAACTTCTGTCTATCTGTTGAACTGAGACTTTCACTTGCTAAAACTAATAAAGAACATTCTGAGCAATCATATATTAACTCTTTGGGAAGAGAATTCTCTTTTTTAAGAGATGGGTCTATTATTTGCTTTCTGGGCATTTGAATTCCATACTTGTTTTTAGGAACAAATTGTGTTTGAAGGTAGGGGACTGTGTGTATTTCTTACTCTCTTTTGAGCTCCTGAAAATTTAGGGTTGTTTGTTGTCCTTTTTTAGAAAAATCGAAGACGAAGGCTGAATAACTTCTGCAGTTCCTTTCACGCCTATGCTGTATGAGGTCCATTTATTCCATGGGGCCCTCTTTAAAAGTATACTGGCTCAAACCAGAATCCTTGCCTAGCTGAGGCTTCGGCAGGAAGAAGTTGAAGTCGAGTTAGTTCACAGGTATGGGGCTAGGCCCCAGGGCAGCAGCACTTTGTCTAAGAACAGTGATCACAAAGTCAGAGCTGCATAATCTCATCATGAAGGGCCATCTGACATTATTGAAAACAAAGTTATTATTACGATAACTTTAACAGTCTCAAGCCTGGAAACCACTCACAGTCTAATTCAATAAATAAGCTACTTAAGTATAGAAAGTCACAAGGAAGAACAGATTTTGTGTCATATTAGTAAATCTGATTTTCATTAATGCAAGATGAATGTCTTCTATGAAACACTTTCCTATCATATTAATAACATGATAGCAAACAGCATTCACAGGTTGCTAGGCAACACGAGGACCCTCTAATGATCTCCTCTGTTCTCGAGAGGCCACAGAAGGAAGATGCCAGAACTCTGAAGGTAGTTCCCATTTCTCGGCAACTGTTTCTGCTGGAAGACCACCATGGGGCGGGAAGGGAAGGGAGTTAATGATTCCATTTACCATGGCAAATATATACCACTTCCCTCTTTCCTCTTTTGCACTGCCTTACTATGTGGGAGAACAAGAATTGAGAAGAGGGCTTAGATACAGGAGGTCAAGAGTTCTCAGTCCATACCTTCTTTCCTGCACCCAGGTAGGCAACAGGCTGCTGTGAAATCAGGCTAGGAAATGGAGTGGAGGCCTTGAGGTTGTTTGCTGAGCCTCGTTTGTTGGAATCTGCTCAACCCCCTGCCATCCCTCTCTCTTTATGGGGGTAGGCCCCCAGCAGTCATGCTGGGACTTCATGCCAGGAAACAGGGAACGTAATTTGATTCAAGCATTTCAGTTATGGATTAATGTGCAACAACCACTCCAAAACTCAATAGCATAGAGCAACAGCCATTTTATTATGCTCACGATCACTTGGCTCTGCTCCATGATGACAGGGGTATCAGATGGAACAATGAGTGACTGGGAGCCACTCAGATGACTGGGGCTGAAACCATCTGGAAGCTTCTTCACTCACATATCTGGCACCTGGGTTGGGATGACTTGAAGGCTTGGCTTAGCGGGGACACTTTGCTAGAGTGTCCTGTATGGCCTGTCCACGTGGCTTGGGCTTCCTCACAGCATGGCGGTCTGAGGATGGTTAGACTTCTTACATGTCAGGCCAGGAAATTCAGAGGGAATATTCTAGCAAAAAAGTTGGACGCTGCATGGACTTCTACAAGCCAGTCCCAGAAGTCACATGGTCTCATTCTGCCAAACTCTTGGTAAAAGTAAGCAGTCATAAGCTTGCCTAGGTTCAAGGGCAGGGGACATACACCTGACACTCTTTCTGGGAGGAGGGCCAAATGGTTTGCAGTCATAGTTTGAAACTGTCCCACCAAGCCATACCTATCAATCACTCTCCAAGGAAACTGGAGTTGGGACCAAGGTGCATCTGGATAATTTCTATGGGTTTTGGGGCTTGTAACGTAAACATGGGAGCTGTGGGGGAAAGCAGAGGAAGTCAGTCTGCAAGAGAAAGAAGCAGCCACTGCATGGTCTCTCCTCTCCCTGCCTTGTCTGTCCTGCTGTGGTTCCTTCCCCAAACCCAGTCTTATCTCTGCCCTTTGTCCTGTTAGATACAACCATGAATCTTCACAATAGATTTTCCTTTTTACCTTAAATCTATAGCGTTGGTTGATTTCTGTTTCTTGCAACCAGAGTGTTAAGTAATTCAGAGATTATCAGATACTTTTTCAATGATTGTTGATATAAATATGATTACTTATATAAGCTATTATCGCCTATCACCCAGTTTCAACAGTTAATGACTCACAGCCCATGTCATGTCATTGCTAGCTCCTCCTACTCTTCTCCCTCCTGGGTTATTTTGAAGAGAATCACCAGACCCTTCTCATTTATTAACTTTTGGCATTAACACCTTGCTATGATAAAAGAAGTTTTACCTTTTTAAACACAAACCCTCACTTCTCTCTCTCCCAATTTCCCAAATAGTTTGTATCACAGTTTTTTGGTTAAATTTGAATTCTGTGATTACATTATTTTAACAATGCAAATATTAATCACAGGCTTTTCTCGTATAACTTTTACCTTTTCTTGGAATTAATAACTGCCCTATTTTTCTTAGTTTTCAATGTATCTAGTACAATTTTTTTTCAAAATGTTCCAGCAGCTCTGTAAAGCACCCTTCAAAATTATTTTCCATGTAAATATATAAAATAATCCAAGTAATTAATTGTGCCCAGGACCCCTCCCTCCTCTCCTCTCTGGCCCACCTGGCTGTCCTCTTGGCAGCTGGGACTGCTCTGCACTGCCCCTCAGTGCCACAGCCCCTGCCTTACTCCTTCTTAGTTTACAACTTCGGTTGCTTCTCAAAAATAACTCCCTATTATGAGAATTTTAAATTATGTTTAAGTTTGAAATATACCTAAAATGAGCTCCCCTCATCCATTACCCAATTAAAACAGTTATCAGCTCATGGGCAGTCTTGGGTCATCTCTAGTTCCTTCTACCATTCTCCCTCCTGGGTTATTTTGAAGCAAGTCTCCAGACATTTCAGTATGTATCTCTAAAAGATAATGGTTCCGTTTTTAAATATATACATATATATCTGAAATACCATCTTTACAGCTAAAAAAATTAATCATAATTCCTTATCATTAACTCTCCAGGTTTCAAATTTCCAATCACCTCATAAATTGCATAGATTTTTGTTTTACAGCTTATCTGAATCAGGATCCAAATAGGTTGATATGTTTTTAAAATCTATTCCAATTCATAGGCCCCGCCCCCCGCCACTGCAAGTTTTATTTCTTGCAATTTATTTGTTGAGGGAATCAGGCTGTTTGTTACATAGTTTCCCACTCTGAATTTAATATACTGCATCTCTGTGCTTTACATGTTTCACACGTTCATTTATCCTCTCTTTTCTACATATTGGTGGTAGATCAACAGTCCTGGTCAGACTCAGGTTCAGTTTGGCTTGTTTTTCACAGGTGGTGTGTTTTCCCACCAAGGAGTGCATACGGTCTGCCTGTCTCCTTTTCTGTGTCAGCAGCCACTGATGCTCCATACCCATGTCCATGATTCTCTAGGGGTTTCTGGAAAATGATGATATTCTAGTCGTACCATTTCTCCTTCATTTATGAGCACTGATAGTCCTATCCCATTGGTTCTTACTTGATGGATGGTAATTGGATTAGTCCATTCTTGCACTGCTATAAAGAAAGACCTGAAACTGGGCAATTTATAAAGAAAAGAGGTTGAATTGGCTCACAGTTGCACAGGCTGTACAGGAAGCATGTCTAGGGAGGCCTCAGGAAACTTTCAGTCATAGTGGAAGGCAAGCAGGTGTGTCTTCCTGGCCAGAACAGGAGGAAGAGAGAAGAAAGGGAGGTGCTATGCACTTTTAAACAAGCACATCTCATGAGAACTCACTAACTACTACAAGAACAGCAAGGGGAAAATCCGCCCCCATGATCCAATCACCTCCCACCAGGCCCCTCTTCCAACAATGGGGATTGCAATTCAACATGAGATTTGGGTGGGAACACAAATCCAAACCATGTCAGTAATAGAATTATTGTTCGGAATTATTTCCTTTCAGAACTTTGAAGACATTGCCTCATTATGTCTTAAGTTCTGAGGCTGCTATTCAAAAATCTGATACCAGTTTGATTCTAGTTCCTTTTTAATTGACCTGCTTTACTCACTGGAAGCTTTTAGAAGCTTCTCATTATTCCTGGAAGATGGGGAGCAATGTAGAACTATGTATTATGGGCAGGCCACTGCTTCATGCTAGGGGAATTCACTCAGCCATGAGGGATAACTTAGGACAGGCTGTATAAAGAATCCAGGTCTTGGGACAGCCAATGGGAGGCAGAGAAAAGGGCTTTGTCTTCTCTGGCCCCTTCCTATCCACAGAGAATTACACCGTGCATTTCTGCACTGCATCATGTGGCCTCTTGGGAGCCAGATCTTATGACCTGTGGTGTAGAATTTTATCCAAGTCCAGAAGTGGAAGGAGGATCCAGAACCACTCAGGGAATCCAGCGAGGCTGAAAGTCTGTGGATACATCCAGTAAGTAACTGATGTTTAAGGAAAGCTTTTTGTCTGCCCAGGATCCCTCCTGACCCCCAAGCATTCTTGCCCCCTGGCCTCAGGGCTGGGACATGGCCTTGCTGATGGTCTAAGTGGGCAGACACATCATGGGAGCCAGACTGTTTGGAGTCCTTCCGCAGGAACTTTTCAAGGTGGCACTAGGCAAGAGAGGGTGCTCTGTCCTCTAAATAGCAAGCTGTAAGATGCATGAGCCTGGGACTCCCCATGATTTCTACCATCAGGGGAGGCCAATCCCAGAGAAGGAAGCAGGGACAAAGGGCCAACGGTGTTTCAAATCCTGCCTCCAGCGCCAGCCCTGCACTCCTCGGTTTAGCTGCGAGAGACATGAAAGTCTCCTCCCAGTGTCCACTGGTTTCAGCTGGGCTTCTATCACTTGAAGACAAAAGTTCCTGACTAACGCTTATGACCAAGAAAAATATAAATAAAACCTTTAAAAATGCTTTATCCAATAACTTCTTGAAAGGAATGATTTTTTAAAAAAACCTCTGAAATTAAAAATGCTTCTCTGCTTCATATCTCTTCCTACTTAGTGTGCTGCAGATTGAGCTGTTGCAATACAGGCCTAAGTTGGCACTTCAATCCAGCACATAATTGGAAAAAGAGTGGGGTCACGTTCGTTCATGTGTCAAATCCTCCCCAGGACTCCAGCAGCCTTGGAGGCACCCTGCATAAGGTCCACTTGCAGATCTGTCCTGAGGGCAACGATTGACCCAAGAAGGGACGTCCTTCCTGGTACGAGAGATGGTTTGAGTTGGGGGCCTGAAAAGCCCAGCAGATCCCTGGTAGCCAGTCCATGTGAATATCCTGAATGAGTTCTAGCACTGGTCAATTATCACATGCAGAAAGCCTACAGCTTGCAGGCGCCGTTTGTCAGCTGGGGCTGCTAGTAGCTGGGAACTAATCATTAAGTCTGCCAAGGAGCAGAGAAGCCTTTCTCCCAGCAGCCTCACGGCCTCCAGCGTGGTGTACATTTTCCTATTTCACTTGGATTTGCGCCTAATGATTGAACTATAGATTATTAATGCTGTGAAGCTCTGGGATCCCAGCGTGACTGTGCTGGGCTCTATTCTGCCCTCAGAGCCTTCAGCACGTATCCTGGCCTGGCAGACAGTGCCCCAGCAGCTGTCAGAGCCGCTGGGTCCAAGAAGGTACCGTGGGATCCAAAGAGTGGCTCCTATTAGCAGCTGCAGGGGCATCGTTGGTGGCATTTGGTGCTCTCTTCTCCCCAAATTACTAGAGAGAATGAATAATAAGTCACAAAACACAACTTAAAGTTCGCGAAGAGGGTGACAAAAAGTATCTTTTTAAAAGAGAAGCGAAAATGGCTGAGGCCACGCTGGGGCTCTGCCATCTGTCACCGTGCACAGCTGTCTGGGTGTGTGCTGGGGACACCGCTGAGCAGCACACACAGAGCCAGGCTGAAGACGTTTGGGGCCTGCAGCAGTGCAATCCCAGGGCAGAGAGAGGAGCTGTGCAGCCCAGCAACTGTGGAATAGTCCCTCCAGGGGTGACTCTGATCTGAAAGCTTGTCCTTTAGTTTTCAAAGACACCCCAGGGAATAATTATAAGGCCCCTTTTACAGATAAGGGAAACAAGGCTTAGAGGAATTAAGAGACTTGCATAAGAGGCTGGGCACAGTGGCTCATGCCTGTAATCCCAGCACTTTGGGAGGAGGCAGGCAGATCACTTGAGGTCAGGAGTTCGAGACCAGCCTGACCAACATGGTGAAACCCCATCTCTACTAAAAATACAAAAATTAGCCAGGCATGCTGGCTCGAGCCTGTAATCCCAGCTAGTCAGGAGGCTGAGGCATGAGAATCGCTTGAACCTGGGAGGTGGAGGTTGCAGTGAGCGAAGATCGTGCCACTGTATGCACTCCAGCCTGGGTGACAGAGTGAGACTCTGTCTTAAAAAAAAAAAAAAAAAAAAAAAAAAAAAAAAAAAAAAAAAAGGCTTGTATAAGAAAGCATCACTCAGCAAATTCTGAAGGACCCCCACTGCTATGGTTTTTTGAGATGGGGTCTCACTCTGTCACCCAGACTGGGGAGTACAGTGGTGCAATCTTGGCTCAATGCAGCCTCTGCCTCCCGGGTTCGAGCGATCCTCTCACCTCAGCCACTCGAGTAGCTAGGAGTACATGCATGCACCAAGACACTCTGCTAATTTTTTTTTTTTTGTAGAGATGGGGTCTCACTATGTTGCCCAGGCTCCTCTTGAATGCCTGGGCTCAAGTGATCCTCCCCCCTCAGTCTCCCAAAGTGCTGAAATTACAGGCACGAGCCATCACACTCGCTCTCATGTTGAAATTTGATCCCTAATGTGGCAGTGTTGGGAGGTGGGGCCCAGTGGGAAGTGTGTGGGTAGTGGGGGCAGATGCCTCATGAATAGCTGGTGCCATTCTTACGGTAGTGAGTGAGCACTTGCTCTGGAGAAACTGAATTGGTTCTCACGAGAATGGATTCGTTCCCTCAGGAGCAGTTTGTTTTAAAGCCAGAGTGACCCTTGGCGCTGTCTTTGCAGGTCTCCATTTCCCCTTTGACCTTCCCCACCAGGTTATGATGTAAAATAGCAGAGAAGCTCTCACCAGAAGCCAGGGTCATGCTGCTGTTGAACTCCCCAGCTTTGCAGAACTGTGAGCTCAATAAACCTCTTGTCTCTACAAATTACCCAGTCTCAGGTGTTCTGCTATAGCAACACAAAACAGACGAAGACACCCACGGTGTGCTCTCTCCTTTTCACTCATGTTATTAGGTTTGGTGAGAATTAGGACACTCCCTTTATGCCTAGAGAATGAACTTAAGGCTGGTATAATGTCAGAACCAGGGACTGGATCCAGGTTCTGACATGGATGCCATTCCCATCATTGCTACACAGAAGTGTCCAGTGGGTACCATGGGCCTTGGACAGAACGACCATCTGCCGTTGGAAAGAGTAAAATACCCTCTGTTTGCCTGCATCGCAGCCTACTGAATTGTGGGGATACAAAGAAGCAACAAACTTGGGGTGTAAATCTCTTAGCCTGCTCAGACTGATATAACAAAATGCTATAGATTGGGTGGCTTAAACAACAGAAATGTATTTCTCACTGTTCTGCAGGCTGAAAGACCAAGATCAATGTGATAACATGGTTAAGTTCTGGTGAGGGCTCTCTTTCTAGTTTGCAGATGGCCACCTTCCTGCTGTGTCCTCACATGACACAGAGAGATAGAGAGAGAGAGTCAGAGAGAGAGAGAGAGAGAGAGAGAGAGAGAGAGTGACATCTGTCTCTTCCTCTCCTAAGAGTCCCATCTTTATGATCTCATTAAATCTTAATTACCTCCTAAAGACCATATGTCCAGATACAGTCACATAAGGGGTTAGGGCTTCAACATATACATTTGGTGAGGGGACATAATTCAGTCCACAGTGTTGGGGCTATAAGTAAGGCTATCAGTTGGAAGACAGGCAATAGAGAAGTTAAACAGACTAATGAGATACAGAATAACTCAAGAAATGTTGGTTGGCATGGGTAGGATGGTATATGTAATATGGGGGCTGTGCCATGTATTATTAGTCTGGAGCTGTTATATAATATATAATAAATACATACTAAAATTTGAAAAAAAATATAGTACTTTAACAATGTTGCTCCACTGTTTTCTGGCTTGCATTGTTTCTGATGAAGAATCTGTTGTCATTTTCATCTTATTCCTCTGTAAAAAATGTGCCCCTGTCTCTTGCTGCTTTTAAGACTTTCTCTTTATCATGGGTTTTGAGTAATTTGATTATGACATGCTTTGGTGTAGTTTTCTTCATTTTTTTTATGCTTGAGATTCATTGAGCTTCTCAGATTTGTGGGTTTTCATCAAATTTGGAAAAATTTTGGTCATTATTTCTTTAGGCCACTTGAAGTTGTCCCATTCCTCACTGATACCCTGTTCATGGTTTTATATTCTTTTTTCCCTGTGTGTTTTATTTTGGGCAGTTTCAACTGTTACGTCTTCAAGTTCACTTACCCTTTTCCCAGCAAGGTCTAATCTGCAACTAATCCCATCCAGTGTAGTTCTCGTCTCAGACATTGTCGTTTTCATCTCTAAAAGTTTGATTTGGGTCTTTTCTATGTTTTCCACATCTTAACTTTTTAATCACGTGGAATGCAGTTATACTAACAGTTATAATAGCTGTTTCAACATGCTTGTCTGCTCATTCTAACATCTGCGTCAGTTCCAGGTTGGTTTTGTTGACTCATTTTTCTCCTCATTATGGGCTGTATTTTCTCGTTTCTTTGCCTTCCCAGTAATTTTTTGATTAGGTGTCAGAAAGTGTATCATTTTGTTACGTGTAGAAATATTCAGTATTCCTATAAACCTTCTTAAACTTGTTTTCAGACGTAGATAAGTTACTTGGAAAGCATTTGATACATTCATATCTTGCTTTCAAGATTTATTAAGTGGGACTGCAGCAATGTTTGGTTTAGGACTAATTATTCCCTGCTACTGAGATGAGTCCCTTTTGTGTACCCTACCCATCGCCTCATTAATCTTAAAGTTCTCAAGTCTGGCTGGTGGGAACAGGCAGCGTTCCCAGCGTTGCGTGAGCATTAGACACCGTCATGCTTTTTCTAATCCTTTTGAGTGGTTCTTTCCCCTGTCTTGGGCAGTTTTCTCGCCACATGGACTGATCAGTTCTCAACTGAATGCTTCCAGGGGAGGCTTCTGCACATCTCCAAGCTTCTCTCTCTGTGCAGCCTTCTCCTTTCTAGTACTCTGTCCTGACAACTCCACCTGCCTTGGTCTACCCAGACTCTCAGCTCCCTCTCCTCAACTCAGGGCTCTGCTTGGGCTCCACTTCCCTTTGCCTGGGAACTCTCTCAAGGCCGTTAGCTGGATCAACCATAGGGTTCACCTTCTTTGTTTCCCATCTCTCAAAGATCACTGTCCTTCATTGCCTGATGTTTAATATCTTTTAAAAAAAATGTTTCTTACATTTTGGCAGCTATTTAGTTGTTTCATGTGGGAGGGTAAGTCTGGTTCCCCCCCAAAATTGAAAAAAGTTATTGAATTCCACAACATCTGCTCCTAGGATTTTGGATAAGGGTTTTGTGGACCCGTATATTATTAGACCCATCATCCTCACTGATAGTAGATATAAATACAAACTCCAAAGAGTCTTCTTGATAGTTTTGTATTTTGGGGGGCTGACTTCTGATCAAGGTTGATTAGTTAGCTATGAGAGATATTATAGACTGTTTCAGCCAGCCACACTCAAGATACCGTGTAGCATGATTTAGCCAAAATATTACAGGCTGGGAAGTGAAAGACTACAATTTCCAGACTCATGTCCAGTGTAGGTTCTACATGGGACTGAGTTTCATCCAGAGAGACGGCCCAGTGCAGGACTTGGATGATGGACATGAACACCATGAGGTGGAGATTCTGCCTCCACTCTATTAAACACCCTGAGGAGGAGACTCTGCCTCCACCCCGTAGAACAACCTGAGGAGGTGGTTCCACTGCATTTCTTGCTTTTGCTGGCAAGCCTGGCTGTGGCAGTATTTGGTGTCAGCTGTAGCAGAATCCCATGGGGGCAGAAGTCAGGGTTTAGTGTACCCATTTTGCTGGTGTGGATTATGCCAGAGAGGATTGTTCGTAGAGTTGGCAACAGTTGTGGCAGTTTTTCAGTTCCACGAATTCCTCACTGTGGCAGAGACTGGCTAGGCCTGCAGGGCCATTTTCTGAATTTTTCGTGGAAGGCAGGCTGATCCTCCAGCCCATTCAAGGAATTGTACAAAGCACCCATTATTGGCAGTACATTGCTTTCTGTTGAAACTAGCTAGAGAGGATTTTGCTGTCTGCAATGGAATTCTAGCAGAGAGACGAACCATGGTACTTACTCACAGTGTGGCTGAGGAAGAGGAGATGATCTGGCCCTGCCCTTTCCTGGTTAATGTGTGCCTGCTTTGCCAGGCTTTGCAATCTGTAGTTTCTTTTGAACAATCCATTAAATGCTCATGTCGATTTTGTGGGGGGTTAGTTTAGTTAAAACCAGAACCAGATACACAAAAGCTGCAGTAGGTTCCAAAGTTAACTAATAAGGGCTGGGTGTGGTGGCTCATTCCTGTAGTCCCAGCACTCTGGGAGGCCGAGGCAGGTGGATCACCTGAGGTCAGGAGTTTGAGACCAGCCTGGGCAACATGGTGAAACCCCGTCTCTACTAAAAATACAAAAATTAGCAGGGCGTGGTAGCTCATGCTTGCAATCCCAGCTACTCAGGAGACTGAGGCAGGAGAATCACTTGAACCCGGCAGGCAGAGGTTGCAATAAGCCAAGATTGTGTCACTGTGCTCCAGCCTGGGTGACAGAGCGAGACTCTGTCTCAAACACAAAAGCAAAAACAAAGTTAATTAATAAAGTTGACCCCTCCAAGCTGTGACACTGTCCCATTACGGTATGTTGAGGCCATGTAGGATGCACAGCTGTCTTCCATCTGGCTCAAGAGGGCACCCATGTGTGTGCTTTGAATACTAATAAAACACAATTTCTGTTTTTTTTTAAGATAAAATTATAAATAGAAGTTGTAATATTTTCTTCCTCCACACATGAATTATCCTGGGCATCTTCTGAGGTATTTTATCAGAGAAGCAAAATTATTCTCATGTCCCAAACATTATTATTATTTATTATTATTGCCAATCGTCTTATATAGGTAAATGATGAGTCAAACACAACAACTGCTTTTTCTAAAGAATGGTCATTGCATGATGGAAAACCTACTCCTATTTGTCCTGTATGAAGGAAATTTGACAGAAAGTCAGGAAACTGATTCTGGTCCTATTGGTGCCACTGTCTCGGTTGTGGCACGTGGCAAGCCCGGCCACTCTGGTTGTCCCTTGCCTCACCTGTACGAGACAAGTGTGTGGGGCTGCAGTTAGGGTTTGCCTGGCACCTGGGTTCCCAGGAAGGAGAGCTGTGCTGTCTGCAAGCTTGCTGCAGGTCTTATTTCTAGGAGCAAATAGCAGTTCCCCTTCAATTCTTTTCATCTCATAGTGCAATCATCTAAAATAGTTACTGGGTAGTGGGATTAGGTATAGATTTTATATTCTACTTGGCATTTGAAATATTTTTCTGCGTTCTCTGTAATAAACACACATTGCTTTTGTAGTGGAACATTTTAAAAATTAAACAAATATGCTTAATTAAATAGCCCTCAAAAAGAAACCTACAGAGACTCAGGTGTAGGAGGGAAAGAAGGAGAATGCTGCACCTGTGACTCCCAACTGCTCAGGTGGCTTCAAAGCGTCTCTTTGCAATTGTTAGTTTGCCATAAAAAATTTAGGCAGGCAGGCCAGTTCCTTCTCATGGCTCAGTAGACTGAGAACATGGTTTCTGAAATGCATTTATTTTCACAGTTCCAACAACAGTAAAACAACTCCGTTGTTTCTTGGAGTTTGGCGAAGAGGTATTTATATTAAAGCAGCTTAGTAGCCTTAAAGATAACCACGGCTCATCAGCTATTATTTAAAACTCATAAATAATCACCTTCAACCACATGCTGCCAGATGGGTATGTAATGAAATGGAGGAAGAAAATCTATAAAGGACTTTAACTCCTGCTGTACAAGTTTGAAAAGAACGGCGATTTTTCGAAGATGTGCAGAGGGACAGAAGTCAGTTCTGAACATACCAGTCAGCGTTCCTAAACCCCAAATCAAGACTTGGGCTCTGACAACAAGACAGGATGTTAGTAATCAAGGTAGTCTTGATAACTCTGGTAGGGAAGTGCCAGGCTGCCTGGGGTTGGCCAGCTGAGCCTGAAACAAGTATAAGGATAGGGTGAGATGGAATTTTTATCTCACTCAGCAAGGCCGAGCGTCCCTTGTAAGGCCTGCAGAGTGACCAGGTGCCCCAGAAAGCTTACCTGTTCCACCCCTTCTCCCACACCAGCCCCCTCCCCACCTGTACACCTTTGGTACATGATCTGGAGAGAATGTTTTCTCAGTGACCCCACAAAAGCAGGCACAGAGGGAAATTACTTCCTCTGTCTCCACTGGGCCTTCACTGGGCACACATCTGTTAGCTTCCACATCGGCAGGTCAGAAACTCGGATCCAAATGGGGCTGGCGATTAGCATTTTAGGGAACAATTGTTCATAGATGCTGCGTCCAACACACCCACTCCAAATTCCGTGGATGCAACTGGCCTACAGCAGCACCGTCCAACACAGCTTTCCACAACAATGGAAATGCTCTCTTCTCCGCTGTCTGATATGGTCGCCACTTGTCACATGCGGCAGTTGACTATCATAGTGGACAGTGCAGGTCTAAAGTATTAGTGATTATTGACAGTGCATGAAACAATGTTCCAAAGCAACTTTTAAAACTATATGACATTAGATTCTAGACACACTTTACAACTCAAACAGCTCATAATTTTACATTTTAAATGATATTAAGAACGTCTTTGGCTGCTTTGGGTGCCCAGTGGTTTGAAATGAAATCATTTTTAAGTGAAGCTTATATGGAATCATCTGATCCATCCCTTTGCTATAAAGTGCCCTGGGAGGTACATTATCGACTCTCATCTTAGCACATTTATTCTAAGTAAAGCACCAGATTTCTCACTAATTTAATTATTGATAATGACCTCTCTCTAAATAAATTTTTTTCTTAGAGCGTGACTCTGAAAACAAGCATATTCAATGTCATATGTAATCCCATATAGACACTTTTAAAAATAAGGTATAGCAAGCACATATACGAATGCAACTTTAAAACATTTGCTCATTTAGATTATTAAAAGAAGCACTGCATTTTCTTAAATCTGTATTAATTTTGGAGGGGGAGGGAATACTGCATAGAAGGCTGGAAGTGTCTCTGTCTCTCCATAAAGGCTAACATTGACGTATAGCGAACATGAACACACGAGCTAAGGTCATTACAAAGCTCTGCCCTTGTACGGTACTTTACACACTTTTAAAAAACTTTTTGCACTTGTACTTTACTTTCCATCAACATATACTTTTATCCCATGATGTGGGAAGATTTATCATGGATGACATCTCCATTTTATGGGTGAGGAAACTGATGCTCAATGAGATTAAATGGCTTGTTCAAGTTCACAAAGCTGATAAGCAAGAAGTCAGGAATTTGACCCCACTGTTGGTCTTAGTCTAGTGTCCTTTCCACGCTAAGGAAAGTGAGGATTTGCTTTCGCCGATTGTAGGAGTCTCAAACTAAATTCTCTTAGGATATATACCAAGTGTGTACAGGGGCACAGGACAAAGAGGGTGGTCTGGGTGGCAGCTAAGAAGACAAGGGCGTGGGCTATGGATAACTGGGAGGTGGCAGTGGTGGGCTCACCATACGATATCTCTTCATTTTTATAAAGCTTGGTGAAGAGTTCAGGTTTTTCCGTAATATTGCAGACATGAGTCAGCAGACGTGTGTGAATTGTGTCTCACACTATATGATTTGTCTCATGTATGGTTCACATTTCAGCATGGTCTTCCGGGATGCAGGGCCATCCCTGTGCTGAAATTGTTTCCCCTGAGTATTAATATGTGATTTAAATATACATATTTCCTTTCAAATACTGAAACACTAGTTTTCTTGTATAGCCAGGGAGAATGCCAGCGCCTTCTTCTGCCTGCCTGGAAAGGGCGAGGTAAGGACTGCGGGAGTGCACGTTGACTAAGTGGGGTGGGGAATCCTGGTGGAGAGTTACCTGTTAATAGACACGGGCTCCCACCCTCACTCCCAACTTCAGATTGATGTTAACCGGGGCTCAATTTCCTCCCTCATTTCTTACATTCTCATTAATAAAAGCCTTAAACATAAAACGAAATCTTGGCTATTCGAGGGGGATACTCATGTTTCTTTCATTCATTCATGGGCACTATCCCTCAGGCAAAGATTCTTACTAACACTAGTGAGACTGAGGCACTTGAAATCAGAATCTATACATTCCTGATACCTCAAAACCATAAAAAAATCTCAATCTGAGCCTTTCTAATAAGTCCTAACATGATATGCCAAGTGATATTTTCATGGTAAATGCGGTGAATGTTTAAAAGTTCACACTTCATGCAGAACTCCATGTGTTCATTCCTCTGAACATTCATTTTGGACTATGCAAATGGGTGAGTCTACTTTTCTTCCACACTATCATCTTTGGCATGAGTATCTGAGAAGGGACATGTGCTGGCTATAATTTCAGGGCAGTTCAAACATGGTCTCACCTTTCATCCCAGGAAAGGTTAGTTCCACACAAATGCCATAATGGAAAGATGTGAGGAGGTGACATATGCTAAAAAAGACCCCTAGTTTTCATCAGAACAGGATTGCCAATAAAAACGGACACATGTTGTGTCCAGTGGACTTGGGCCTCCTCCTTGGTCTATGCTTCCAGATCTAAGGTTGACCATCTTGGGAACAAGTAAGGTTCAAAAATTTGAGTTTGGTCTCATGGCCTGTGGAATAGTAGCAGAAACATCTCTGGGTATGGATCTGCCTGTTGGAGTAAGAAGGCCAAGGCATGATCAATGAGGAATCCCCAGAGTATGTGAGCACACTGACCTCGATTGCCTTTTATGAGGGCAGAGAAATAGCCTGTAATTGAATGAGTGGTAAGCAAAAGGAAGAGAATGGATTTTGATTTTTAGCAAATCTTTTGGGAAGGATTCTTTGCGAGGCTGGTCACACAGAACTGGCATGATCTGAAGTGAAACAGATGGGCAGGAACCCTTACAGAGTCTACAGAGAGCAGGTCAGTGGCCTGGCACACAGCCACAGGGAAGCGCAAGAGGGAGGAGGTGGATACTGGGAGAATTACCATACACCACCTTTCAGGTATGGACCAAAAAACTGAGAAACTGGAGTGGGCAGTCATCATTCAAGAAGATTTTGATAAGTCTGGAAAAACAGGTACCTGGAATGTAGTGTGCAATTTACCACTGAACATAGCAAAAGGCTGCTGAATACGGAAGCACAGAAAAACATTTCAAAGTCATGACTAAATGATTCCAACTGGAGTCAAATCAATAAATTAGGGGGCCACATGGGCTGGCAGCATCCTGCTTTGCAGCTCCAAAGACAGATAGAAAGGTGGCTTCTGGAGCCTCACAGCTCAAAAAGGTAATGGCAGCCTTTTAAAGGCTGCTCAAATCCCATTTAGAACACTGTGCACAGCAACACTCAGCCACTAAATGTAGGCCACTGGAGCGTGTGGGGACGTGTGGAGGCGGCGGTGGCGCGGGCGCGAGGACCGGGCTGTCTGAGGGCAGTCTTTGAGAACTGAGCATGTTAAGATGTGAAAAGAGGTTTAATCAAGGTTTATGAGTATCTGTTGGGCTCATACAAAGAAGCTAGGGCAAGACCTATTTACACCACGAGGATAAAGGATGCACAGGCTGCTAATTAAGGTGAAGAAGGGAGAGATTCTGTAGGCGAGACCTCTCTTTTGCAGGGTCATCGATAAGTGGGGGTAAAAGAAAATGAAGTAGACTCAAGAAAGCCGGGAAGATACAGGACAGGGTTGTTCAAGTCCCTGACAGGCAGCATCTCAGGAAGCCACCTCAGTCTCCACTCTCCTCTCCACCCACAGCTCCCATTTCCCCACTTCTCCACACCCTCGCTGAAGTTCTTTTCGCCCCCAGTGTCCTGAAGGAGGAGCATTTTCAGCAGGGCAGAGGTGCTGCCATTCTAAACACTGCCAAGGGACTTGGCAGGCGGGGGCACTGTGAGGTTTTGGAGAGGTGGGTGCAGGTGTGTGTGAGCGTGTGACTGGGCGTGTGAGTGTACATTATGAGTGCTGTGAGTGTGCATGAGTGTGTGCACACGTGTGAGTGTGCATGAGTGGGGCCTGTGGGGGCATAAATGCTTTTAAGGGGAAGATTGGGAAAAGGAAGATTTTTAGTAACATATTTGTGTGACTTTAAATGCTGGTTGGTTCAGAAAGCAACAAATGATATAAAATTGGCTCTATTCTTTTTCCAAAGTAGTAAATCAATCAACTGATCAAATTCTCTCTCTCTCTCTCTCTCTCACACACACACACACACACAAAGCACGCACACACACAGAGTCACCAATGGATTAGTTCTCTCACTCTATTCGGTGCCAATGGTTTGTACTGGCACTCAGAGGTAAAAACAAAGAATAAAATATAGGTGGAATCCAAGCCAGCCTGGGCCGCAGACCCTTCGCTTACTGTGGTCCCGTGACAGCTGTCTGCCTGTGCATCATGGCGGCTGACGGCTCGGCCGCCACCTCGTGTCCCCATATGGTTCCAAGTGAGCCCCTCGCAGGCAGCCAGGGTCTGCCCGGGAGGCCTCGGCTACCACAGCAACATCTGACCCGCAGGGCTGCCACCGTTCCCATTGGCACAGCTAGTGCCTGCGCTGTTTTGGTCCTCGATGGAGTGAGAACAGATAGGGGAAAGTGGAGAAGAGGGATCCAACGATTCTCTCTGAGTGTGGGGAGGAACTGATACTGAAGTCATGCCTGACTTGCAGAACAACAATGCAGCTGGTTAACCGTCAGCCCTCCCGGCAGCAGCGAGCACTGAGGAAGGTGCCCCAGCCGTGGTGGATGGAAGTGCGCAAATGAAATGTGCCTGGTCTGAACAAGAGAGGTTGCTGATGCTGCCAAGGTCAGGAAAACAATGGGTAATCATATCGCGGCCAAAATCAGCTCAACCATTCACCCTGCTTGGAAAGAGCCTCGCCAGTCGATCTGACAACAGACAGGGCAGGAGTGCTGGTCCAAAAATTAGCACTAGGACCTGGCAGCGTTTCATGGCACTTGAAAAGAATGTGGCCGCAGCTGCACGTACCCGCTAACACCCGCCTGGAGTGACTGACAAGGCACAGCGGTGCTCTCAGAACCTCACTTAGAAATGACTGGCGGCCATCTTCCCCTCCCTGCTCCTTTCTGAAAGATGTCCATTGGCCCCTCCTGATAGCCGGTGACACCCCGTCTTGCCATCCCAAACACTCGTCACAAATCAAATTAACTTTTGAAATTGTTACTCTTGTCAGTTAACAGCGGCACCCCCTGTAATAGTCTCAAACTCACCAAGTCTGTTTCAGAATCACCTTCTATTTAGGGAGAAACAAAACAGGTAGGGCTTTGAATATGGTCAAATGCGAAAACTTTTTTTTTTTCCCAGAAAGTCTTAGCATATCATTCCCCACCAACCAAAATCTTTCTGTAACAAACAACTGATTCTCCCCTAACTCAAATATTTTGGGTAAGGTTTACCACAACCATAAAATCCTATATATAAGTGAAGGAGCAAATGAATTCATTTTAAAAATACTTGTGGTTTTCATTATTTAAAATAAGTATTGGAGCCAAGCCTACAAGGAGGAGGGAAAGCTCCTGATTTTAAATGTTGATACTTATCAAAATGTAGGTTATATTTGAAAGCATTAGGAAGACATCCTTACACGTAAAAGGTTTCAGGGACTAAGTACTCTTTCTGAAAAATAAAAATAAAAATCCATTCATGATAAGAACGCTTAGAAAACCAGTAATCAAAAGGAACTTTCTTAATCTGATAAAGGACATCTATAAAAATATACATATGGCAACTATTACACACTTAATTTTGAACCCTTTCCCTTTCAGATTAAGAATGGGGCAAGGGCACCATCCCTCACTACTCCTACTTAACTTTTTATTTTTATTTTTAGTTTTGAGACACAAATTCACTCTGTTGCCCAGGTTGGAGTGCAGTGGAGCCATCTCGGCTCACTGCAACCTCCGCCTCCCAGGTTCAAGTGATTCTCATGCCTCAACCTCTCAGACAGCTGGGATTACAAGTGTGAGCCACTACGCCTGGGTAATTTTCATATTTTTAGTAGAGACGGGGTTTCCCCATGTTGGCCAGGCTGGTCTCGAACTCCTGATCTCAGGTGGTTTGCATGCCTAGGCCTCCCAAAGTGCTGGGATTATAGGTGTGAGCCACCTCACCCCGCCAATCTTTTAATTACAAATCTTAGCCAGTGCAGTAAAGCAAGAAAGGAAATAAATATTATAAAAGTTGGAAAAGAAGAAACAAAGCTGTCACTATTTGCAGATGATATAATTTTTCTACTTGGAAAATCTAAAAATCTACAGGTAAATTATTCAAAACTTTCAGAATACAGAACCATACTAAAGTTAGTTCATCTCTATACACAAGCATCAATTCATAAAAAATGACATTTATAACAGAAAGAACAATATAACACATCTTGGATCATACCCAACAAAAGTTGCACAAGCCATTCATGGATAAAATGATAAACCTTTATTGAAAGACATTAAAGAATACCTAAATTGAGAGCTATACTATGTTATAATATTGGACTCAATATCAAAGATGTCGATTCTTGCCTAATTGATCTAAGATTTAATGCATTTCCTATCAAATCCAATGGGGCTTTTCATGGATCCTGACAAGTTGATTATAAAACTATTAGAAGAATGAAAGGACAAAAATACCCAAGACGCTCTTGAAGAAGACAAGCATTCTATTAAAGTAAGAATATTGTTGACATCATAAAGAAAGTAAAAAGACAAGCCTCAACGTTGGTTAAAAATATATAACCAACACAAGTTTGTATCCCGTTTGTTGATAAATAACTTCTGTGAATTAATAATGAGAAGACACCCCCGCTCCATGGACAAATATCATGAATTGGAATTTCACAGAAACTACCACAAATGGCCCATGAACAAATGAAAAGGCAGCTAACTGCATCATTAAGTGGGGAAAAGCGGATTAAAGCCTTAGGAGGATACCTCTGTATGCTACTAGACTGGCCAAATTTAAAAGTCTAACAGTACCAAGCCTTGGCAGATCTGTGGAGCAAGAGGTGCTCTCTCATTCACTGCTGGAGGAAATTTAAATAAATACGACAGTCATGTGTCACTCAACGACGGGAATAGGTCCTGAGAAACACATTGCTGGCAACCATCCTAGAGTGCACTTACACAAACGTAGACGGTCTAGTCTACTACTACACACCTGGCCTATATGCCCCGTTGCTCCTAGGTTACAAACTTGTACAGGTTTCTATACCGAATACTGTAGGCAATTGTAACTCCATAGTAAGTGTTTGTGTATCTAAACATAGAAAAGTGAAAATATGGCATGAAAGATTTTAAAAGGGTACACCTGTATAGGGTACTTCCCGTGAATGGAGCTTACAGGACTGGAAGTTGCTCTAGGGCAGTTAGTGAGCTAGTGGTGAGTGAGTGCGAAGGCCTAGGACATTACCATACAATACTGAAGATATTATAAACAGTACATTTAGTCTACACTAAATGTATAGAAACATGTTTCTCAATCTTTATTATTCTTTAATAATAAGTTAACCTTTGCTTACCCTTTTTACCTTATAATTTTATTTCGTTTCAACTTTTTGACTCTTTTATAATAATAACATTTAGATTAAAACACAAGCATGGCCAGGCACGGTGGCTCACCCCTGTAATCCCAGCACTTTGGGATGCTGAGGCGGGTGGATCACGAGGTCAGGAGATCGAGACCATCTTGGCTAACACAGTGAAACTCCGTCTCTACTAAAAATACAAAAAATTAGCCGGGCATGGTGGTGGGCACCTGTAGTCCCAGCTACTTGGGAGACTGAGGCAGGAGAATGGCGTGAACCTGGGAGGCGGAGCTTGCAGTAAGCCAAGATTACGCACTCCAGCCTGAGCGACAGAGTGAGACTCCATCTCAAAAAACAAACAAACAAATAACAACAACAACAAAAAAACACAAGCACAAGGCCAGGCATGGTGGCTCACACCTGTAATCCCAGCATTTTGGGAGGCCAAGGTGGGTGGATCACCTGAGGCTGGGAATTCGAGACCAGCCTGGCCAACATGGTGAAACCCCGTCTGTACTAAAAATGCAAAAATAAACTGGGTGTGGTAGCACATGCCTGTAATCCCAGCTACTTGGGAGGTTGAGGTAGGAGAATTGCTTGAACCTGGGAGGCATAGGCTTCAGTGAGCCAAGATTATGCCACTGCACTCCAGCCTGGGCAACAGAGTGAGACTCCATCTCCAAAAAAAGAAGAAAAAAAAAGGAACCCCATAAGCACACTGTATAGCTATATGCAAATATTTCTCTATGTCCTTATTTACAAAATTTTTTATTTTATTTTTTACTGTTTAAACTTTTTGTTAAAAACCAAGACACAAACACACACATTAGCCTAGGCCTGCAGGGTCAGGATCATCAATATCACTGTCTTCCACCTCCGCCTCTTGTCCCACTGGAAGGGCTTCGGGGCAGTAACACACATGGAGCTGCCGTCTCCTGTGATAATAATGCCTTCTGAATACCCCCCGAAGGACCTGTCTGAGACTGTTTTAGAGTTAACTCTTTTTTTTCATAAGTAGAAGGCATACACTCGAAAATAACGACAAAATGTATAGTATAGTAAATACATAAGCCAGTAACATGGTCATTTATTATCATCAGTGAGTATTCCGCACTGGACATAACTGTGTGCTATACTTTTATACCAACTGGGTAGCACAGTAAGTTTGTTGACCCAGCATCCCCACAAACACGTGAGTCATGCGTTGTGCTAGGTGACAGGAATGTGGCCCTTGGAGATGGAAATTTTTCAGCTTCATTAATATCTTATGGCACTACAATTATACGTGTGACCCACTGTTGACTGGAACGTCTTTATGTGGCACGTGACCATACTTGGGAAACATTTGGGCATCAACTAGTAAAGTTGAAGATATGCACGTCCTGTGACCCAGCGGTTCTAGGGCTAGGACATCTCAGAGAGATTCTGCACATGAGGTACGTCCACAGTGTTCACAACGTCCACTTGTAAAGGCCTTGAACTGGAACCAGTGTAAATACAGTCAACACGAAAAGCCATGACTGAATCGTGACCATTATATGATGGAATACCACACAGCAGGGAGAACAATCAAACCACAGCTACGGACATCATCTTGGATGCTTCTCACAAACACCGTGCTAAACAGAATGCTCGCTTTCTTTGGTAAGCCATAAACCTGAGTCAGAAGTAGGTACGGCAAATTAATATATTATTTAGGAAATCACATGTGTCTATGTACACGTCTTTAAAACAAGGGTTGACAAAGTATGACTAGGGGCAAATCCAGCCCAATGCCCATTTTGGTGAACGAAGCTTTCTTGGGACGCAGCTGTGTCCATTTGTTTACACATCATCATGGCTTCTTTCTCACTACCAGGGCTGGGCTGAGTACTTGCAACTGAGGCTATATCTGCCCCTTATAGAAGAAGTTCACTGATCCTTGCTTTATAGGCAACAGAGTGACAAACTCAAACTTCAGGACAGTGGCTACCTCCAAGAAGATGGGGGAGGGCTGTGATCAGAGAGGGACTTCCTAACTGCTAATGTAAGGAATTATTTCTTAACATAGGCAGTGGGCCCATAGATTTCCAGTACTTTTAAGTGTCCATACATATTTCACATACTTTTTTGTTTGTATGATGCATTCTACAATTTAAAAAATTTTTAAGAGGCAAGAGAGATTGATGGCAATCCTGGCAGTTGCCTCTATGGGTGTTGAGAACACTGAAACTGCATGGTTTTCATTCCACATCGTCTCTGGTGCTGTCTCTGCATCACTGTGCTTTGTGAATAGGGAAAGTCTCCTAACCTTGCTAAGCAGCAAGCTACATTCAGAAGTAGCTTTCCACTCAGAACTTCCATTCCTTCCTAATGGATAGGACGAAGTGTGTCTTAAGAGTTTGAAATGACAAAGGTTTCAAGTCTAACCGACCTGTCAGTGTGGGAATTCCCTTACCAATACGCTGGACAAATGGCCACCCTGAGCCTGCCTGAACACATGCCATGAGGAGGAAGGCTCGGGTCACAAACACCCTGTCCCATGATCATGGAGTCCCATTAGGATCAGACCCTTCCACATGCTGTTCCCAAATCGACCTCCTACAATTCTGACCACTGCTCTTAGCAGTCCTGTGTGGGAAGGGACTTGAATATCATCTCCTCCAAGCCTGTTCATGGTGGGCTTGGTTGCACCTGGGGTCCAGGCCCTGGTATGGCCATGGGGGCCATGTGTGGACACCTCCCGTGACTCTCTGCTCCCCAGTCCACATTAACATCAGGTGTTCTTCTTCAGAATGAAATCTGCCACTCAGCTTCTCTCCGGGATTCCTGCTTTGCTTTCGGATGCATCACAACACATGTCCCTCATTCACAAGACATTATATATATTTGTATTTTCCTGTAGTCAAATGCAATGTCCAACTTACCTATAGAGATCTGTGATCAGGTTTTCATCATACCGAGCACACAGGTTGTTGAGGAGTTGCTCGTGCTGGCCAAACAAGCGGATGTAGTTGGAGGTGGGGAAGGGCTCCCTAGAAAGGCATGTGATGGTTTCCACCATTTTATACTTGTTAATATGAATTCGGAAGTAAGTCCCATTTTTCGCATTGCCGGTTACTATTTCTAAACCCTGGAGGAGGGATGTGGACCAGAAAAACAACATTAGAAACATTTCTGGATTTTGGGAAGTTTATCATAGCAATTTATTTTTCAAATATAACAGACAGGTTATATCTTATCCCTCGCTGCAAATAACAGTAATAGATATTGACTAAACACGGCAGAAGGTAACAGTGTATCAGAAACCACATACTTGGACTCAGTGACTAAATGTTCCTCAGGATATTTTAAACTGTGATTGCCTTGTTCCGTGTTCCCAAACTAGTTGCTAGGTTACAACCAATCCTTTACTAACACTGCACACCCAGCTAATAAGTGGAACCGGGTTTCTTCTCTCCTCTGAGGTGTTTTAACATGGTTAAATTTCTTTGCTTTCACAGCATCATTTCGAGAAAAACCTCCTAGTCAAAACTGACCAGAAATCATGTCAGTTATTTTCAAGATACTTGAACAAAAGAAAGAAATAAAAGGCCATGCCTGATGGCGGGGATTGGGCAGGGTCAGTCGTTTGAAAAGGTCTGTTTCCAGGAAGAAGGTTCAAGGCTATGGGAGATGCACATACACATTCTGCAGGTGGTTTTCTAGTTTATACATTGTTAAAGGTGTGGATTTGTGACTTTCTGCCCTGTAGAAACCAGCTCCAACTGCCACATGAGCCCAAGTGACAAGGATAGATGCTGCTCCAATTCCATGCCACAATGACTTTTTCTATTTCAGCCGCGGATGCCTCCCCACTGGCTCAGGCAGTGGGAAGATTCTGTGGACAAACATGAGTTTTGTCGGGGTAGGGGGGACGGGAACTGAACTTTCCCTTTGGCCCTAGACTCTGACCTTAGTACATAGTAACGCTCAATAAATGTTCTTTGAGTGCATATAGATTTAAGCTTCTCTTCTGAACTTGAATGTGGCATTTAGAAATCCAAGGCAATTTGAACTGCTTGGATCCCAAACATTTACTTAGTCCTGGACATCACCTGGGGATTTTGTCTAAACAAGGACAGTTCAACTTTTAAATAAATACAGGCAACTGGTGGGTGTTTGGGTATCACACGGCAAAGCCCTGAGGGGACTCAGCCAACTGTAAAGGTACAAGGTGAGATATACAGGAGGCACGACAGGTGAGTTCTGGGCCACCCCCAGGTGTGTGTGTGTGAGAGGTTGGGCATTTGGGGGTGTGGGAGAAGCAAATGGGGTTGGGGGATGGTGTTTCAAGGGAGATGGAAGTGGTCCTTTGTTTATTGAAATGGATGGATAGATGGGAAATCTACCACCATAACAAAGTATTTAAAAAATCCGAACTTATTAAGATATTATCCAAAAAACAATGGCCTGCCCACAATGGAGGGCAATGCATTCAAAAAATTAGTGTTAAAATATATTTCATAACAGGGAGATATGTTCACAGTACATTTTATACTTTAGAAGTAGTTTACAAAAATGCACAGTACCATTTCATTTGTTTTGTATCAACATTTTCACAAAATGTTAATGGTCACTTTCTGTGGTTGGGAGACTGGGTAATTTTTATTGTTTATCCTTATAGTTATTTGACTATCTGCAGTTTCTAATTTTTAAAAAGTGATCATTCTTCTAAAATGAGGGAAAGTTATTTTTAAATACTCAGGCTGTGGCATGGCAAGGAACTAGATTTTTTGATGAACAAATTGAGGGAGGGAGGGAGGGAGGGAGGAAGGAAGGAAGGGAGAAAGGAAGGAAGGAAGGAGGGAGGAAGGAAGGAGGAAGGAAGGAAGGAGGGAGGGAGGGAAGGAGAAAAGGAAGGGAGAAAGAAAGGAAGGAAGGCAGGAAGGAGGGAAGGAAGGAGGGAGGGAGGAAGAAAGAAAAGAAGGAAGGCAGGCAGGAAGGAGGGAGGGATGAAGAAAGGAAAGAAGGAAGGAAAGAAGGAAGGAAGCAAAGAAGGAAGGGAAGGAAGGGAAGGAAGGAAGGAGGGAAGGAAGGGAAGGAGGGAAGGGATGAAGGAAGGAAGGAGGGAAGGGATGAAGGAAGGAAGGAGGGAGGGAGGAAGAAAGGAAGGAAGGAGGGAAGGAGGGAGGGAAGGAAGGGAAGGAAGGGAGAGAGGAAGGGAGGAAGGGAGGAAGGAAGGAGGGAGGGAAGGAGGAAGGGTAAGTAAAGAAGGAAGGGAGGAAGGAAGGAGGGAGGGAAGGAAGAAGAAAGGAAAGAAGGGAGGGAGGGAAGGAGGAAGGCAGGGAAGGAAGGATGGAGGAAAGGAGGAGGGAAGGAGGAAGGAAGGAAGTATGTAAAGAGGGTAGGGAGGAAGGGAAGGGAAGAAAGGAAGGAGGGAGGGAGGGAGGGAGGAAGGGAAGGCAGGAAGGCAGGAAGGCAGGAAGGCAAGAAGGAAGGAAGGAAGGAAGGAAGGAAGGAAGGAAGGAAGGAAGGAAGGAAGGAAGGAAGCAGGCCGACTCCAGGCAGGAGTTGGTGTGGAAGGGCAGGTTCCTCTGGAGAAGAGTTTGGAAAAAGCCAGGACTGAGCCTCTGGCTGCAGGGGCCTGGTCTCCTCTGCCCATCCCTTGCCCTCAGCTCCTGTCACAGGCATCTCTCTAGGCCTGGATGCCTCATGGGCTTTGCTCATTCCCGGGTGTTTCCTCAAGTCCTGACTTCACAGTCTGAGCAATGACTCACACCATTGCATGGGGTGGGGGTGGGGGCACTTGACCTCACAGAATAACCTCTGGTGTCAACTTTAACTGATGGCCCAGGATATTCGGCAGTATCTCAGAATTAAAATATATGTAGATATATAGACAGTGAAGAATGTAACCTCCACGTGTATTTCTAAATTAAACACAAGACTTGAAAGACCATTTGAGTTTGGAAACAGCAGCTTTAGGTTTGGCTTCTGGAACCCAGGGGTACATGTCCCCATCACAGTAAGGGATGATTGGTGGAAAAGCTGGAAAACTGCAGGTGAGTTCTGAGGAGGGGTGGCTCCTGCACCATGGCAGTAAGGCTGGCATCTGGGAGAGGAGGCACCACAGACTCTGGCACAGTTTTATCTGCTAGGCTTTCCCAAGCCTTCTCCTCCTTTTAGGTTTCATTGTTTGAAGTGTTTAAAAAAGGGGGCCCAGGTGTCAAGGGGGCACACCTTGACATCCACCCATGTGGTTAACAAATCTTGACTTTGCCAAGAGTCTCACTAAATCCCCCACCTTCAGCTTACAAGGACTTCTTTGTGTTTAGGAAGGCTGACTTGGATTCCACGTACGTGGCCAAGGCTCTGCACCTCAAGATGAGGGTCACAGTCACTTAGTTGGCAGTGACTTGACAAGCCCTCAAGGAGCCCTGCAGGCTGCAGGCTGACAGCAGTGAGAGTCTGAGCATCTTGTGCCCTTAAATGTCATCCTGTTCCTTGAGAGTCTATCCTCAGCATCATTTTTTAACGATTTTTTTGTTATGGACTTGTTGCATTTTTTTGGTCTTATTTTGAAATGTAAAGACTGCATTATCATCTTTTGGCCTCCTCCGTAAGTTTCGTCTGCATAATCCTAGCATACAGGGCCTTACAGAAATTACGGCTTAGAGTCCAGAAGCAGCTACGCTAGAGAAAGTGATGAGGAGGTTGCACTGATGGCTGATCTTAACTTTGGAAGGAACAGTGTCCATTGGAAGGAGATCTGGCACTACGTTAGCCTCACTGGAGGGTCCATCTGGGAACTGACAGTGCATCAAAATATGCTGTATTCATGTTAAATACGATTCACTCACACGGGTTTCTCAGACACAAATTACCCTTGTAGTGCAGGCCATTCCTATTCACAGTCGCTGACAGAACAGGACAACCCAGTGAAGCCCAGGACTCTTTCTGCAATTGCTCATAGGAAGCTGCTCCACTAAGTGCTGCCGTAGGGCACCTCCCAGCCCTGCCCACATGGTGCAGGGTTCTGGGGTCAGGACGATTACTTCACAACCTTCCAATTTGGTAGGGTATGTCTCGCGTCTTCCCCTATTTAAAGTATATGAGTACATTGTTTAAAAATTTGGATATTACATTTAACATTTTGATGGAGTCACTGATTCTGATATGGTTTTTTTTCTTCTTTTTTTCCCTGAATACAATTATCCTTTGGAGTTCCTTTATGATTTTGACAAAGGTTGGAAAATGGCTCTGGAATTCATGCCAAATGGAAGACACAGGATTAATCAGACTTGGTGTTCAAGAAATCAAGTTCCCAGCTCTCATGATGAACACACAATTTTAAATTTGATGGTATCCAAGGCAGAATTTGTTGTGACAAATTTCTTTATTCCGTGGTATATACGCCAACAAAGCATGTGGACTGGAATCTGTAAATTAGTTTATTATGTAGACGACTTGGGGTCCCCTTTCTTCCTTTTGTCAGGTTACCTCTCAAAGAGCTCATGAATTACTACAGTATCTTCCGACTTAAATATTCCAATTAGTGAGCACTATAAAAATCTGATAAGATTTGTCTGTGCTACATCTAGTATATGAATAGTAATTCAATTTCTCTGGTGAAATATTGTTCAATGGGCTCCATTCTTGATCAATTGGCTATATTTAGGTGACTGCCTGACCATTTTGGCAACAATTTCACTTAATCAAATTAATTTCAACCCCAAAAGATTGCCATGGAGCCATCCTACATTTTTTTTTCTTGGATAATAAAATGGAAAAAAAAAATCTGTTTAGATCTTCTGTACTAATTAAAAAGGAGGCCCACCTGGCAAAATGGTTAATTAAAGTCAGGGGTCCTGTTCACATACTGTCATAGCACCAGCCAAAGAATCTATTTAAGTTGCACTCTTATTAAAACTCTCATTATCTAAAAACCCCTTTTGGCTCCTCCTCTGATTTTATTTAGAGAGAGCCAGTGGCTCATAAATAAACGATGCCGCATGTAGGAAATTATGCACTGTCCTTGAAGAATCTGGTTCTGGCTGGAACCAAGTCCAATATGTTCTAGCTCTTGTGCATATCAGACTCCAGTTATTTATCTGTGATGATCAAAGTGCTTAGCCTGTGAATACCCTGGGCTTTATCCTATTTACCTCATGCCCCACCTCACTGGTGGCAGGTTGTACTTCCCAAACATGGCCATGACAGTCTCCCCATCCCACACACTGTCCTGCAATATGACCTTGACACTGTCTGTCTTGAGAGATGGACTCTCTATCCCCCACCTCTTGAATCTTGGTGGTTGCTGTGACTGCTCCAACAGAGAGAGTGGGAGAAGTGAGGCTGTGTGACTTTTGAGGGTGGGTCATAGAAGACAATGCAGCTTCCAACTTGCTAGTACCAACACTTGCACTTGGAGCCCAGAGCCACCACGTGAGCAGTCTGGCTACTCTGAGGCCACCATACTGTGAGGAAGCCCAGGCACTTGAGGACAGCCCAGGTTGGGAGGCCGTGGTGAGCACTTCCGGTCCTTGAGTCATCCCAGCCCAGCTGAATAACAAGCCTTCAGATTTAGTAAATGAGCCTTCAGATGATCCGGACCATTGATCTAACCCTTTAGTCTTCCCATCTAAGGCTCTGGATAGTGTGAAGCAGAGACAAGCTGTGCCCACTGTGCCCTGTCCAAATTCCTGACTCACAGGATCTGTGAGCAGGATTGAATGGCTGCTTCATGCCACTAAGTGTTTTTTATACAGCAATAGAAACTGGAACACTATTATGATCTTATGGTTTCCTGTATTATAAGAAAATTTTGCATCAGACCATGTGTACAGGACAACTAAAAGAATCTGGGAAAGGGCTAAGGGAAATAAGTTTTAAACATACAGCAGCTACCCTTTTCCTGGAAGAACTGGGTTTCATTATTTATCTGGAATAATGATTAAAACAGCCATCTTCATCACTTACTGGCGACCTGTTTTGTTCCAGACAATGTTACTTTATATATGCTCCCCAGCAATCCCAGAAATGCAGAGACGTTGAAGAACTTGTTCAAGGTTCATGGGAAGGAAACGGAATAGCTGGGATTGAGACTTCCTGAAGGGTGAAGAGCCCGTAGCCTGTGCCATTTGAGTAGGCCCCCATTTAAGGAATTTTCCAAGAGCTTTTACTTCCATCTCATTGGTTAGAACCTGCCACATGGCAGACCCTGTCCTTGAGGAAATGTGGCAAATGTGTTTAATTTAGGTGAGTCATATTGTTTACCCTCAAAAATATTCAGGAGAAGAAAATGGGAATGGAAGTTAAGTAGACAGCTTCCAGTCTGCCTCATTGACTAAAAATCAAATGTGACATATCCAAAAGGAAACCCCCAGATGACAACACACACCGGGCTGGGACCACGGGTCAGAGAATCTCATTAGAGGAGCTCTTCAACTGACCAACCACCTGTGTCCTTTAAACAGGGGAATTCCCAACTGCACAGCTTCTGCTTTTCCTGGAGGGGAGGAAAACAGTGGGGTCTCCATGGCCATTCCAGATGCTAAGCAATCTACCTGCTCCATTGACATGAAAGTGGATATTTCAGTTATCTATCGATGCATCACAGGTTGCCTCAAAACGTAGAGGCTTAACGTCCTTCAGTAGGTGAATGGATAAATAAACCGATACATCCAGACAATAGAGGATCATTCAGTGCCAAAAAGAAACGAGCTATGAAGCCATGAAGAGATACAGAGGAAGCTTAAACGGATAGTGCTAACTGAAAGAAACCAACCTGAAAAGACTATAGGCTGTATGATTCCAACTATATGACATTCTGGAAAAGGCAAAGTGACTGAGACAGTAAAAAGATCAGTAGTTGCCAGGCCTTAGGACAGAGGAAGGGACAAACAGGCAGCACATAGAGGGTTCTTAGGGCAGTGAAGCTGCTCTGTATGATCCTGTAATGGTGGATATGTGTCATTATACATTTGTCCAAACCCACAGAATGTACAAAACCAAGAGTGAACCCTAATGTCAACTATGGGCTCTGGCTGATAATAATGTGTCAGTGTGGGTTTATTAATTGTAAGAAATAGGTCACTGGTGGGGGATGTTGATAGTGGGGGAGGCTATATGTCTGTTGAAGCGTTGGGGTTATATGGGAAATCTTTCTACCTCTGCTCAATTTTGTTATGAAACCAAAATGGCTCTAAAAAATAAAGTCTATTAAAAAAAGTAATGGTGTAAAACAACAGTACATTTTTATTATCTCACGGTCTCTGGGAGTCAGAAGCTGAAAGTGGCTTGGCTAGGGGATTCTGGCTCAAGGTCTTTCATAAGTTTTCAGTCAAGATGTTGGCTGGGGCTGCGGTCACCTGAAGGCGTGAATGAGGCTGGAGGATCCACTTCCAAGGTGGCACGCTCATCTGCCTGGCAAACTGATCATGGCTGGTGCAGGAACCCTCAATTCCTTGCCACGTGGACCTCTCTAAACGGGTCCCTACAGCATGGCAGCAAGTCAACTAGAAGTGTGCAAGCTGGAAGCTGTAGTATCTTTCTTGACCTGACCTGACCTTGGAAGTCACAGAGTCATTTCCCCAGTATCCTCTTGGCTACACAGGTCAGCCCTTCTCAGCGCGGGAGGGGCCACACAAGGGCATGAAGACCAAGTCACGAGAGTCACTGAGGGCCATCTAGGGGGACGATTACCCCAGTGGGCTTCTGACGCGTGAACCGACACATTACAGTAAAGACTCCAAGTAAAGAATTTCATCCTCTTATAAACAAAGTTTTGTATTTGAAAGTAAAATGAAATTCAGAAATAATACTTACATAATTAGGCTGTGCCATTTGTACCTCCAAGGGAGTAGGAATGGCAGGCTTGGCAATATGCAGATAATGGTAAGACCCAGGAAGAATGCCCCCTAGAAGAGATGGCAAATTTTCCATTTCAAATGAATTGTTAATGAGGTGAGTAACAGAGCTCACATTTTCATCACAGGACAAACAGATGCTTGCAGTGGTGTATGCTCCTCAAACTTTCACACTAAAGTACCACCAACAGCAAGGAACTCCCCAGGGTGGTTGACATTTATTTAACCAAATTGATGTGAATGTGACAACGATATCTCATAATGTAGCCGCCAATGCTTCAGGACGTGCCAAGCCGATCTTGTGTATCCTGTGATTATCCGTAGCTCCCCGCCCTCTAATCTGTATCTGCCAAAACCAGATCAAGACCTTTAGAAGCCTTAAATTGTTGCAAATAGCATTCCTGTTCCTCATCACTTCTCCAAACTGTAGCCAAAATATTAAAAAATTGAATTTAATTAGGACAATCAACAAAGTTCTTTGTTCAATGTTTTAGAAACTGTCATCATCGAATTCTTAATATGTTGGCTTGTCCCTCAGGTCTGGACCTGCGCCAGCTCTGGCTTCTGACAGCCCTCCCTTCTCTTGCCTGCCCACGGCCACCACCTTCTCTCAGGTCTCACCCAGAGTGAGAAGCAGAACAAGACCTTGTGGGGCTGCCTAGTTAGGAAGAGGAAGTCAAGGATGGAATGTGGGGCTTTCATTTCTGTAATCTGACATTCCATTGACTGGACTGGGTTTCTGTCAATGGAATGTCATGTACCTGAGTACTGCACATGTACTCAGGTACATGGACTCCCTGAGGGTCTATGTAGAGCTTCGTGGGTTCATCCATAAACCTCCAGGAAGTGAACACGGAATTCTGTAAATATGTGCATTTTTCTGGTAAAAGGTCCACAACATTCAGAAATACCATTTTCAAAGGTATTTCTCATACCCTAACAGTGAAGGAACCCTGCATTACTTATGAAGTCATCTCCTCCCTAGGGGCCAAAAAGGTTTACGGGATAAAAGTGCACTGCTTTACAGCTGCAAATGGTTAAGCTTATCCATCCCAGAGCAGGCTGAGGCCTGGCTGCCTGGAAGAGTCTCCTCATCTCTGAACTTATAGTGAGAATGGAAGTTTTGGGTAAGATGTCAGGGAAAACCATCACTTTCCAGCTGTGAGACATCCAGACAAGTTAATAATCATTCCCTTGTCTGTTTTCGTATCTGTAAAATGGGAACCCCATTTAGGATGTGGTCCATAATAAATGCTCAAATGCAAAGAATCATAACAACAATAATTTTGGGTTTGTAATAAATGCCTCAGAAATTAGATAGACCCTTTCTCTGTCTCTGTGGCAACCCACTGAGATATGGAGGAGCCTTTTCCCCAAGCCTAAGAGAAACCTGGAGGGCTGGCCTGACTGCTGACCCCTACCTAATCTGTGGCTTCATCAAGGAGAAGGAAGCCTACTTGTATACCTTGAATCTTGGCTCCCTTGTACATGGGGATGAGCCGGTCAAGATCAGCTGGCGGCTCGGTCACAGGCTCAAGGGTTGGATCAAAGAGATGTAGCATAGCTGCTGCCAGCTGAAAGCCAATTTCTTTGGAACTGAAGTTGCTGTGAGTCCACTCATTTGAGTAGTATCTATTGGAGAATTTGGTGAGGGAGCCAGCAGCTCTGATGGCTATGTCATTGGTGTGGAAGTTGGTATCAATCACAAGTCGACCGTCATACACAAGACATGTATCATTGAGGGCTTTAAACGTTTCATAATCCACATTCTTCTCACAGAAGCTGAAGAACATCTACGAAGTGAACAATTACAGCAATATTCAGTTATCACTCTTCATTTTACCTTCCCAAGAGTGTGACCAGTCTCCAGGGCATTTTATTATTTGGGGCACAAAAATACAAATACTAAAAGTTTGTTATCATGTTGTTTGTGTGTGTATGAGAGATAGATTATCTTGGGTATGAAGAACACATTAAGATCCCCAAATGTCACTCTTATTCCCTCAATTTTGACATCCAGTGGAGAGAATGATGCCAGGTGATGAAATATCTCTCACAAGTGTGAGTGGTTTTCCACGTAAGAGGGTTTACATTTGTACAGACCCTGTCTTCCCCTCACGCTCCTACATTTTGAACAGCTCTAGCTCAGCCTCCATCCTCTTCCCCTTCCTGTGTCCGACACTCGGGTCTCTACAGGTTCCTTCTTGGGTTGACCTCCTCCAGTCTTCAGTTTTCAGACTGCCCATTGCTAGCTTTTAAAACCCAATAAGCTTGTCCCTTTATGATGCTCCAGAGAAGATGGGTGCTTCATCAGTCTCTGTATCTACTAGGTCTGGGTTCCTGTCTTGTTGCTTCCTGCTCTCATACGACAGAGGGTCATTCAAGAAATACTGATGGCATACCTACCATATGCCAGCACTGTGTGAGGGTGCCGTAAGTAGAGGGGCCACCAACCCCTTTGCATGCTCCTTAGAAATTATTTGTATGCCCTCTCCATTCTGTGCTCAAATTTCAATGCTTTCTTATGCTCATCTGGACATCATCTTCCACACTGATGTTGAAAGTCACTAAAGCAGTGCTATTAGTTGTTTTTGTCTTTAGTTGTTGGACCAATTGAAATAAGTTCAATTGATTTTATTTTTACCTAAAATAGTCTGCCACCTTATCAAAAGCATGCTAAAAACTGAACATAAGACATGGGTCCCAACCATACTGATGGTCGTCTCCCCACTTCCATCACATTCCTGCTTTACCCCCCTCAACTGTTTCATTCTGTACAGACATCAGCTGTCCCTGGCAAGAGGTAGCCAGCCCCTTCAGTATTACTGGCCCACACCCATGAATGGTTCCAGGAGCTTTCTGATCCTGTGGTAGCCACTAGTCATGTAGGGCTATAAATATTTACATCTAAATTAATTTAAGTTAAATACAATGAAAACTTCAGTTCCGCAGTTGCAATAGCCCATTTCAAATGCTCAATAGCTGTAGGTGGCTAGTGGCTGCCATACTGGGCAGCAAAGATACAGCCTGTTTCCATCTTGAAGAAGGTTCTATTGGACAGCGGGACTCAGATCCATCATCTCTATGATGTCCTTGGTCCTCCCTCAGGCAGACAGACTCTGAGCCCTTGCCCTGTCTTTATTCACTCAGTTGTCTCATCCCATCCCAGGATGCTTCTTTCTTTCAAGTCTTTTCCTTTTTTTTCTGTCTTATAACTCTTACCCAGTGGCCACAGGAAAATATATTTCTCTGAGTATCTCTCTGATTCTGAATCTTTCTGTCTCCCTACACTCCTTTTTTGCTTTCTCATTCTTTTTCCCAATCTCTATAAAAAATAGATTTCCTACCCAGATAAATACATAGAAAGATATCAGATTTGAATTTAAATTACAAATAAAATCAGTGCCATCAACCTCTTGAGCCCTTGAAAATGTTCAGAAGTCTCCTTCAGCATCCTCACAGAAGCTCTTCTACCTACCCAATTTTCTTTTTCTAATTAAGCCTACTTTTCATTTAAGCAGCACATTAAATATACTAGTTCCTGTTTTTCTGGGTTTTAAAGATTACCAGTATTGCAGTAATGTTTATTTATATGCTTTTGGTGTAGGCATTCACAATTTTGGCTACATTTGGGGTTTCATAGGAGTTTGTAGACTAGACTGAAAACCAAATAAGCAAATCCAACGTTGTTAATAGGAACATGTGTTCCAAGTTACAGACCTTGCAAATACAGCCTATGTGCTTCTGTAATGCCAATGGAATAATCATATTGGGTACAACCAGGAAGTGGAAATGGCTGGCCACACTGATGTTCTGAGTACATATTTCAAGACTACTTATACTGATAATTCTGATTAAGGACAGCAAAACTCCTTGGTTAGCTAGGGAGAAGGGTGGGAGTTGGTAGTCTGATACACTTCATTCGTTCATGCATTCAGACAAACATTTCTTGTGCCAGGCACTGCGTGAGGTCTCCAGAATGTCCTGGTGAAAAACATAAGCATAGAGCTCATGATCTAACTAGAGAGATGAATGCCAACAAGATGGGGAAGTCTGCCTTGAGGGCCAGTGTCACTGCAGCCTAACCTGGCTGGAGGCTGGACCACCTGCTAAGTAAGAACCCTGGAGGCGCCACTATCAGGCAGGATGTGGAGAGGCTTTGATGTGGGGACAAAACATCAATTTCAAGAGAGTTCTGCTTCTGCCTTGGTGCTATAACCTTCTGAGATGAGTCCTCCCACTGATCATAACTATAAACTCTGATATAAGAGGATTCTTACTAGTATGTAAAAGTTTGGGTAGCTTGTGTATTACAGTAAAAACTTGGAGAAATGACCAGGATGGGGATAATTTCCCTTATTTTAGAGGTTTTGAAAAAGTTTGCTTTTTAAATTACCTTTTCTCTCCATTTCCACATACAGGTATTCAATTTAGAGTCTTTTCTTTAAGACAGGATCTCACTTTGTCACCTAGGTTGGAGGGCAGTGGCAAGATCTCGGCTCACTGCAGCCTTGACCTCCTGGGTTCAAGGGATCCTTCCACCTCAGCCCCCGCCATGTAGCTGGAACTACAGGTGCTTGCCACCATACCCGGCTACTTTTTTGGTATTTTTTGCAGAGACGGCCTTCACCGTGTTGCCCAGGCTGGTCTTGAATTCCTGAGTTCAAGCCATTCACCCACCTTGGCCTCCCAAAGTGCTAGGATTATACGCGTGAGCCACTGTGTCTGGCTTCAATTTAGAGGTTTTTTTTTTTTTTTTTTTTTTTTTTTTTTTTAAAGAGTGAGCTGCAGTCATCTTATGCCCTAATAGAAAATAGAGATGATAGAGGAGTCAGTGAACTCGAAGTTATATCAATAGAAACTATCCAATTTGAAGAATAGTGAGAAAGAGAAAAAACAGACTGAAACAAATAAACAGAGCCTTAGAGCCCCAGGGAACAATACAAAAAACTCTTAACAGATATGTAATTGGAATCCCAGAAAGAGAAGAGAGAAGAATGGGGTAAGAAAGAATGGCCAATAACTTGTTAAAATTTAGTGAAAATCATAAATTTATGGATTTGAGAAATTCAGTGAACCCCAAACAAGACAAATCAAAAAAAATGCTTAGAGACATAATAAACACAGAATACCTGCAGCTTCAAATTGCTAAAAACCAAGGATAAAGAGCAAACCTTGAAAGCAGCCAGTGGAAAATGACATATAGGGGAATGTTTTAGATGATTGTAGATTTGAAATTCATGGACGTCAGAAGATGGTGGAAAAGCATCTTCAAAGTGCTGGGAAAAAATAACCTGTAAGCCCAGAATTCTATATTTGGTGAAAATAAACGTTAAGAATGAAAGCAACATATATTTTCAGATGGAGTAAAACTAGAGAATTACTTTTTAGCACACCTACAATACAGTAAATGCTCTGAAGGTTGTTTTGGCTGATGGGAGACTTGGATTTTCAAAAAGGAAGACAGAACAAGAAAATTAGTAGATATCTGGGTATCTATAAAAGACTATTCTTTTTAATTCTTCAATATATAAATGATCTTAAACAAAGATTACGATATTGCCTTACTGATTTTTCAGTGTTTGTAGATGTAACATACAGGATGGCTATTAACAAAATGGGCATCCAGAATATGGGGAGAAGGAACTGCATAGCTGCAAGGTTTTTACATTTTATGTGAAATGGTACAATATTAACTCTACTGAACATGAAAGATTGCTGATAAGTATTACAATCCACAGAGCAATCACTAAAAAATAAGATATAGTTAAAAAGTCAATCGAAATAGACTACTAAAAAATACTCTAATAATCCTAAAGAAAGCAGGCAAGGGGGAACACTAAAGAAAGAAGAGGGAACAAACAGTAAACAAACAATAAAATGGTAGACCTAAATCTAACCATATCAGTAATTACATTAAATATTAACGGTCTAAGTACTTTAAATAAAATGCAGAGATAGAGAAGATAAAATGCAGGTGGTAGGTAGAAGTCTGTGATGGTTCCCAAGATTCCCACCTCTTCCTTAAGTACAAGTGTGAACTGTGAAAGTTTAAGGTGATGTTATATGGCACATGTGACTTTAGACAGGGAGATCATGCTCGGTGGGTCTGACCTGATCAGGTAAACCCTTAAAAGGGATCAGGCTTTTCCTGAAGAAGGATTTGAAATGTGATGGGAATTTGACATGAGTAAGATAGTCTGTTGCTGGATGTAAGATGAAAGGGGCCATGAGGTAAGAAATATGAATGGCCTCTAGGAGCTGAAAGTAGCCCCTGGCTGGACCAGCAAGGAAGTGGGGACCCCTGTCCTCAGCTGCAAGGAATTAAGTTCTGTTACTATCACATAAGCTTGGAAGAGGACTTCAAGCTCCAAAGAGAATGCAGCCTGATTGGTACCTTGATTTTAGCCTTGAGAGTCCCTAGGCAGAGAAGCCAGCCACACCTTGCCTGCATTTCTGACTGATAGAGCTATAAACTAGTAAAGGGATGTTGTTTTAAGCTGTTAAATTTGGGGTAATTTGTCATGCAGCACTACAAACATTAATATAATCTTTATGATGCCTACAAGAGACATACTTCAGACACAAAGACACAGATAAGTAGAAAGTAAATGGATGGGAAATATATCATGTAAACAGCAAGTATAAGAAGAATGGAATGGTCATATTAATATCAGATAATCTGGACCTTAAGATAAGGAATATTATTAAATATCAGAGATAAAGAGGGACATTTCATAATGATAAAAGGCACAATTCACAAGGCAGATATAACAACTATAAATGCTCATGGGCTTAATAACAGAGCCTCCAAAAAGATAAAGCAAAAATCAAAAGCATTAAAAGGAAAAACAGAAACTTCCAAAATAATAGTAAGAGATAGTAATACCCTTCTCTCAGCAATTAATAGAATGAGATAAAAATATCAGTAAAGACTTATGAATGTTGAACATCACCATCAACCATATTGAACTAACATTAAACTCAAGCACATAATACATATTCCTTGTATGTTCACAAAGTTACTCAATATGCTTGGATGTAAAACAAGTCTCAATTTTTTTTTTTTTTTTTTTTTTTTTTTTTTGAGACAGGGTCTTGCTCTGTCACCCAGGCTGGAGTGCAGTGGCGCCATCTGGGCTCACTGCAACCTACACCTCCTAGGTTCAAGCAATTCTGCCTCAGCCTCCCGAGTAACTGGGATTTCAGGCATGCACCACCATGCCCAGCTAATTTTCATATGTTTAGTAGAAACGGGGTTTCACCGTGTTGGGCAGGTTGGTCTTGAACTCCTGACCTCAAGTGATCTGCCCGCTTCGGCCTCCCAACGTGCTGGGATTACAGGTGTGAGCCACCGTCCCTGTCTCTAAATGTCAAAACACTGTTCTCTGATCACAACAGCATTACACTAGAAATCAATTAAAATATTTAGGAAAAGTTTAAATATTTGAATATTAGACAGTGCAGTTCTAAATAATCCAAGGTTGAATAAAGAATCACAGGGAGATTAGAAAATATTTTGAAATAAGTGGTAATTAAAAGTTAACATATAAGTTTATGCGATGCAGCTCAAACATAATGGAAAACTTACAGCTGAAATGCTTATATAAATCAACAACTTAAGGCTCTACCTTAAGGAACTAGAAAAAAGAAGGGTAAAGTAAATCCAAAGCAAGAAGAAGGAAGAAAATAATTAAGAGCAGAAATCAATGGAGGAGAAAATTGACAGATAATAGAGAAAATTAACATACTCAAAAGCTGGTTAATTGAAAAAGATCAATAATATTGACAAACCCCTATCTACACTGGGGGAGAGAGAGAAAGAGAGAGTCAGAGAGAGAGAGACTGGCAGCAAACAGAGAGCGGGTCAGAGACACTGAACACAATTCACCAATCTCAGAAACAAATGAGGGGTTATTACTACAGATCCTAGACATCAAATAGATAATAAAATAATATGTGAAAAACTTAATGTCAACACATTTGACAAATGTAAATGAAATGGACACATTTCTTAAAAATTACAATTTACAAAAATTTATAGATGAAGCAGAAAATTTGAGTAGCCTTATATCTAGTTAAAAAAATGAATTTGTTATCAAAAGCCTTTCAACAATATAAACTCCATGCCCAGATTGTTTCACTGGTTAATTCTGTCAAACATCCAAGAAAGAAAAAATAACAATCTTGCACAAACCTTTTCAGAAAATAAATAAGGAGGGAACATTGCCCAAATTTTTTGCATGAGGCCAACACAGCTTGAACACCAAAACCTTACAAGGACATTACTAAAATAGAAAATTATAGATCAACATCCCTCATGAATATAGTTAAAAAATAGTTTCAAAAATTCTTAAAAAATATTGGCAAGTAAAATTTAAGAATATACAGAAAGATAATGCATTATGACCAATTAAGTTTTATTCCAGAGATTTAAGGTTGACTGAACATTTTAAAAAATCAATCAGTGTAATTCAGTGTATTAAAGAATTAAGAAGAAAATCTCCATATTTCTTTTTAAGAAAGATGGAAAGTTCACTTAACAAAATTCAACAGTCATTCATGATAAAACCTCTAAACAAACTAGGAATGGAAGGTTATTTCTTCAGTCTGATAAAAAGCACCAAAGAAAAATCCACAGCCAAATTCTCTCACATTTAATAGTGAAAGCCTGAAAGTTCTCTCTGGGATATGGAACAAGGCAAGGATGTCTATTTCCCCCAGTTCTATTAAACATTGCACTGTAGGTCCTAGTGAGTAGAATAAAGCAAGTAACTGAAATAAAAGACCTAAATATCAGAAAAGTAGTAAAACTGCCCCTATTTGCATGATATGTTTATGGACCTAAAAAACTACAAAAGCTAATAAGAGAATTTAGCAGTTTCAAGTTACAATGTTTATACACAAAGTAAATTGCATTTTGTAAACTTGCAGTGATCAATTGGAAATTTCAAAATTTTAAATACATTTATAATAGCTTGAACACTTCACAAAAAGGAGAAATACTAATGGCTACCAAAAAAATGAAAAGATGCCAAACATAATTAACTGTCAGGAAAGCACAAATTAAAAAAACACAGTGACACATCATGTCACACCCACAAGAGTGGCTAAAATTAGATTGACAATACCAAGTGCTGACAAGAATGTGGACCATCTGGAACTCCCATACATTGCTGATGGACATGTAAAATGGTATAGCTGCTTTGGAGAGCAACATGGTGACTTCTTAAAAGGTCAACATTCACCTACCAAAGAATTTAGATATTCTTTAGGCTTATAGCTAAGAAAGATAAAAATATTATCCACACAAAGACATGTACCAGAATGTACATAGCAGGCAAATGAATAAACAAAACGCAATATATCCATACAATGGACTACTACTCAGCCATAAAAAAGAATGAACTATTGATGCATGGAACTATATGAAATCTCAAAATCATTATGCTGAGTAAATGAAGCCAAATAGAAAAACAGCATATAATGTGTGATTCTGGTTATAAAAAACATAGTTTTAGTAGGTACATACACTGTGATATCACCTGCTTTAGTTTCCTAGGGCTGCTGTAATAAAGTACCACAAACTGAGTAGCTCAAGGCAAGAGAAATTTATTCTCTCACAGTTCTAGAGAATCCAAGTATTGTCAGGACCATACTCCCTCCAGAGGCTCTAGGGAAGAAGCCTTCCCTGCCTCTTCCTACTTCCTGGAGGTTGCTAGCAATTCCTGCCATTCCATGACTTGCAGCTGCCATCACATCAACCTCTGCCTCCACTGTCATAAGGTTTTCTTCATTGTGTGTCTCTGTATGGCATCAAATCTATTTAAGGACACCAGTCATTGGATTCAGGGCCCACCTTGATCCAGGATGACTTTCTCTTTACTTGCTTACATCGACCAAGGTTCTATTTCCAAATAAAGTCATGTTCACTGGTACTGGGGGTCAAGACATCAACATATCTTTCTGGGGGACGTAATTCAAGTCACGACACCAAGACCACTGTGAAGAAGATGGACACATTCATCCCCACCAAAAGATGCTTAATGCCCTGACAGATGCTGCCCAAGGCAGACAGTATGAGAGATACCTACCCCGAACTCCCCGCTTGCCATGTCTAATCTCCCACAGGTACAAACTGTTGGCCAAATAAAGACGAAAATCAGAGAATAATGGAGCCTGGGAAATGTCATCTGCAGGGGCCATTCTTTGTGAGACCAAGCATACCAGGGAAGGTAGGAGAAAAAATACAACAGTAAACAGGCCGATGTTTGACCCAGACGGTGTCAGGATGAAAATGCAGCAGGATGGTGCCTTGGATCAAGACAGAGTACAGCTTATCCTTGGGCAACATGGATTTGAACTGTGTGCCACTTACACATAGATTTTTTTTTCTGCCTCTGCCATCCCTGAGACAGCAAGACCCACCCCTCCTCTTCCTTCTCCTCCTCAGCCTACTCAGTGTGAAGACAATGAGGACGAAGGCCTTTATGATGATCCACTTCCACCTAATGAAGAATAAACATATTTTCTCTTCCTTATGATTGTCTTAACAACATTTTCTTTTCTCTAGCTTACTTTATTGTAAGGATAGAGTATACAATACATATAAAATACAAAATATGTTTTCATATAATCAACTATTTATGTGATCAGTCAGGCTTCTGGTCATCAGTAGGCTTTTAGTAGCTATGTTTTTGGAGAGTCAAAAGTTATATGTGATTTTTCAACTTTGTGAGGAGGGTTGGTGCCCCTACTTCTCATGTGTTCAAGGGTCAATTTAATTTGCCAGATGTTTTTGTCAGGAGTTTGATTCTAATCTGAATAGGAAAGTGAAGGTTAGAAGGGCTGCTACCCAATGGGATGTTTGGGGAAGTTTTCTCAGGCCTCTGCTTCCTGAGCAAGGCACACACTCACCTCTAGAGGTGCTTCAGGATAAACATGGCAATCTTCCAGGTTTGCCATTTTTTTTGAGGGAACATTTGGGCAAAAGTATTTTGATATTTCCTGTCTTAAATAGGTGTCATGACATACATGTATAGACAGTATCACTTTTTAAAATAAAGGGGACTTGTCCTGTCTTTTTCACTGTTACATCCCTAACACCTAGGACAGAGCCTGGGACCTAGCAGGTGTTCAATAAATATTTATGGAATGAATGAATAAATGAATGGACTACAGAGTAGAATACAAAATTTCCATGGATCTCAGGATAAAATGAGAGATTCTAAAAAAAAAATCTTCCTTTTTAGTCTTTTTTAGTGGTTTGCTTTGAGCTCCTGTCCTTTGAGTTCTGGGTTGGGGTGGGGGTGAGAGCCACCATCCTCAATCCTTTGCAGCCTGTGAATGAGAAGCCCTACTTAGGATGATCAGCCCCTACTCCTAGGTAAGGGCCTGCTGTGAACACCTGCCCCTAAATGGCTTGCCCACTGGATGTTAGCAGGCATTCTTTATCACAACTGCTAACACACACCCTTGACCTACACAACCATTATCCTCATACTCACTTCAGCCTCCCCTTTGAGCAAGGGTCCCCTGCTTCTCAGTGAGATGGACCAGTCTCTTCCCTCCTTCCCTCCCTGCAGGCTTCTATTAACCTCCTAAACTGGAAACTCTGAGGACACAGGCTGGAAGGTGGGGTGTCACCCACGTGGAAAGGGAAGTGCTCTCTCTATACACACTGCCAGAGGTTGTGTGTCATGGGGAAAGACTCACCACTGCTGTTGCCGGAATCTTAAGAGGCTAATGGCAGCATAGACCTTGGGCTGGGCAGGGAACCAGCACTGTCACTGACTTAGAGCCACGGTGTTCTCATCTTTAAATTGGGGATACCTCCCTTTACAGAGCTGTCCCGATGAGGTGACAATATGTCCTGGGGCATGGCAAGCTCTCAGTAAAGAGAGGCATTCTCCATTCAAATCTTTGACCTCCTGTCCAGGAACAGGCAGGGTCTAATTTCCCACTCCTTGAATATGGGCTGGTCCTAGTGACTTGCCTCTAGCAAATAGAACGTGGTGGGAAGAATGCTGCTTGATTTCCGAGGCCAGGTCATCCAAGGTGACACAGCTGACACCGCCTGTCTCTCTGCTCTACCCTCAGACCCAAACCACCACGTTGTGAGGAAGCCAGGCCCATGAAGGTGCCACTTCTAAGTGTTCTGGCGAAAATCTCAACTAAAGTTGATTCAGGATCAACAGCCAGACATGTGAGTGGCTATGCTTTTGGGCTATTCCAGCCCACCCACTGCTGACTTCAGCGGCATGAGTGACCTCAAGTGGGAACTTCCCAGCTGAGTCTGGCCAAAGCCAGAAGAGATAAGAATAATAAAATAATAATAATAAACCAGGAGAGATAAGAATAATAAACGGTTGTTGTTTCTTCATGCCACTGAGTCTGGGGTGAGTTGTTACCCAGCAAGAGGTAATCCGAACACACAGAAAACAAAATCCAACATCTGGTATTCCAAATTCACTGCCCGCAGTCTTCCAGACCCCCAAATCCCTTGGAGATGTCGGCTGTCCCTGGCTGGTGAGTGAGGTTTGCAGGGACCCACTTACAGAGCACGGGAGTCTAAAAGGCTTGGTGGGTGTGGTGAAGGAGGCGCTGTAGATGGGGTCTGGGTGCAGGCCGTCATTCCACTGGGCCAGGATCGCATCCCGGTAAATAGTGACTCCGGCGGCAGCCAGCGCGTCCGCCACGGCGCTCTCCACCGAGTAGTTGTTGATGCAGGTGATGGTGGAGGCCGGCGGGGGCTGCACGAGGTGCACGCGGCTGCCGCTCACGCCAAGGTTTAAGAGCGTCTCCACAGTGGTGTAAGTATCAATTGTATTCCCATAGACAATGACATTCCCTAGGAAAGAAGGGAAAACGCTAAGATATACAGTTCAGAAAACCAAAAAACCTTAGTCAAATGCTAATAATGCCGAACTGCTCCGTATAACCCTCTCATTTTTCAGCTGCAGGAAGCAAGGGGTGTTACCTAGCAACGGCGACCAAGATAATTTAGTAAAGAATCGGCACAAAACATCCCACAAAGTAGTCAAGTACTTTTAATGCAGAAGTAGGACATTCGTTTATGTTCCTCTAATTTGAAGTTGAAATTATGCTGAAAGAAAACTGTCTAGCAAAAACCTTTTGTCTTGTTTTTGTTCCCAATTTGCTATACTTATTAGGGAAACAAAATTACTAATGTTGGCAATGTATATTAGTTCTTTCTTACAGACAAAAAGGCAATGGCAAAAAATATTCATGCTCATGATGTTACTGATATTTTAATATTTAAATGTTGAACTGGATTGATTTCAAGGAAGTTTTCCCTTTTTTGAGAATTAAAGGCTGGAACATTCTGCTTTTCAACAGATAATTTTACAAAGATTCAACCCTGATTTTTAGAATTTAATGTGTCAAGACCTAGCTAGAGAGACTGAAGGACAGTATTTTGGTTAGCAAAAATAAAATTACAAAATAATCTTGACAGATTTCCCTTGTGTAAGAGCATTTTGATGATAGTCTATACTATTTACATTTCTCAAAAAGACCACAGAAGTAATTACATATGCTATTCTACAATTTTAGCAGTTTTAAGATCAATGACACTATTAAATTAATGAAATGTAGTATATGCTATTTTTGACATTGAATTGGCATTTTCAAATTTTCACAAAGAAATAAATTGCTGTAGACTCATTTTCCAGGTAAGATACCAATTTTACCACAAAATGTACACTTTGTTGAATGTCTCTCTGTTTTTCTCCTGTTCATGAAATAGTATGAAAAGGAATTTTACAAGCCAAAATAAATAGCAAGTGTATTAATTTAATTTGGTTGAGGAAATCATGCCCAAATTGTTTTCAATCCAAAACTGAAAGGAGGTGTGATGGTTTGTCTTGTTTGCTTAGGAAAAATAAACTACAGTAACTTTCAGATGGCTTCTCGGAAGCTAACAGCATCTAGAAAGTTCTCCCATACTCCCTGCTCTTCATCTATGGAAAGCCAAGAAGGCACTGAAGTGAGGGAGTGGAGTCTCTCCATTCTGCCTTCGCTAGGACGCTAGGACAGTTTTGTGGCTATGACTCCCACTCTGTTCAGATGCTCAAATGCAACATTCCTCGGTGAGCTGCATTTTCCTTGGCTGAAAGAGGCAACATTTTGCTTAAATTATTGAGGCTCCCACCTGCTACAAAACATGAATCTTGGCTGTCTGGCACAACAAAGAATCAGCCTGCCAAGAAAGGCAAAACTTGAACCGAAAACTGTCAAAGGTTTGAGGTCTTCTGTCCTTTTGAAATAGGCAAGCCAAAACAATATTCATTTTCAGTTGAACAAATTTAAGTGTGTTTAGATCTCACACAGCTAACGATTTTGTGTTTTCCGGTCTCTTTCATGAGAGCTGTTAGCAGCTCTACTGTGAGCTGGGCTTTTTCTTTACAGGCTCATGGAAAACTGGGCCTGTGGTGCTGCTGGGGTTTGGAGAGCTCTCTGATCCAGCGAGCGTGGTCCACGACTGCAGGCAGCTGGAGAGGATGATACTTTTCGATTCCAAAGGTAATACATTTTATAAAATCTCTGATTTCAAAATTAGAGGTTTATTTCTAGATAATGTGACTTCTAAACAGTTTTGGCTATCTTTATGTTTAATTTGAAACAAAATTCCCTAACAAAAATGTAAGACTTCGGTTATCTTAAGAGTCAGTTATCATCATAGCAATGGTGCATAACAAACCACGTCAAAACTCAATGTCAAACAACAAGCAGCATGTTGTAGGTGGTCTACATACCTATGGGCGGACGGATGTCAGCTGATATGGCTCCAGGTTGTGGCTGGGTTTGTTTGCACCATATGTGTTTCATCCTGCTTGGACTGACAGCTACCTGAGGCATTTTCTATTTATGGTGAAATGCAGGTGCACAGAAAGGCAAGCACAAGGGCCCAGGCACATATCAAGCCTCCGCCCACATCACATCCACTAACTTCCCATTGACCCAAGTAAGTGTCATGGCCATGTGCATGAGCACAGAAGTGAGGACATCCACTCTGCCCACACAGGAGGGAGAGAAGGATGAATATTTACTGACCGGCAGTGCAATCAGCATGGTCATATGGAAGATGACTGCCTGTGTGATTTCATCTCAAACTTTTCATTTAAACAGGTTTTCTATGACTAGTTATAGTTCTCTCATTTCCCATAAAATATAGTAGAATGTTGTGACAATATAATCTGTTATATTAAATAAATAAGAACATGTTACAGGTCAAATCACATTCCTCCACAAATATAACAAAACATGATAAAAACTAGCTATTAATATGTAAGATGGCCTACTATTCTTGACCAGGTCCACCTCTTGCCTTTTTTTAATTTTCATTTTTATTTTTCGAGACAGAGTCTCGTCCGTTGCCCAGGCTGGAGTGCAGTGGTGCGATCTCAGCTCACTGCAACCTCCACCTTTCGGGTTCAAGTCATTCTCCCACCTCAGCCTCTCCTGAGTAGCTGGAATTATAGGCCCACACCACTATGCCAGGTTAATTTTTGTATTTTTAGTAGAGACGAAGTTTCGACATGTTGACCAAGCTGGTCTTGAACTACTGACCTCAAGTGATCTCCCCACCTTGGCTTCCCAAAGTGCTGGGATTATAGACGTGAGCCTCTGCGTCTGGCCCAGTCTCTTGCCTTTAAATATCTCTGTTCTGTGGGAGATTATTCTTTTCATCATCTTTGTGCAGTTGTGAGTTCTTTCTGCAACACTGCTCACATTTACTTTGTAAAGGATTTTTAGATCCAGTTCATGTTTATCTCTGGACTCCTCTATGCCAGGCACACAGTTAGGTACTTTTATACACAATCTCTCATATTGTTATCATTATCGATAACAATAGCATTTAGAACTGTTAACAATAATATGGGCTTCAGTCAAATGCCCATATATAATGTTGTCATACAGCAAAATATAAGCATGGTGATAACTCTTAGAATAACCAAAGTCTTATATTTTGGGGCCCCCTCCAGAAAAAAAGCTTAGTAGACAAATACTTTGATTATTCATTTTGGGACAAATCAAACTGGTTTAAAAATATGATTACTTATATTTATCAGAGTAATTTTACTAATACGGATGAGTTGGAACCAGTGCTTCTGAAGAACCCATGTCAAGGCCTTAGCTTGCCTGTAGCTGTATCTGGTCCCTACAGACTGTCCAGCCTCCAGGCAGGTGAGACCCCAGCAGGCCTGTGGGTGGTCTCCAACTTTCCTTTCCAGCACTCACCATGGCCTACACACCCAGGCTATAGCCAGGCTTCTTGGCGAGATGACTTGTTTGGACTGTAAGGTCCATGTTTGCCCTTCCCATCATGTTATCCCTGGAGCCTAGCACAGTGCCTGGCCTACACTGGATGTGACTGTAATTACCACCATAGTATTGTGTTTCCTGACCAGATACGTGGATATATGTCAGAGATTTATTAGATTGCTGATCCTAAGACTTTCTTCCTGCTAGCTGGATCATGCTTTTGGGCCCTCTAAATATTTAACACCAAACAACCTCACTGTAGCCAGATTTTCCCACCACCTATTTCTGCTTGGTATTCACTACTAAGTTGGCACTGTAAGATCTATCCAGTCACAGAATGGGCTACACACCTGAGATTTGTAAGACAGAAATATGTTCCCCTTAACGATGTCAGATCTGGTTATTAGGTTTCCGGTGTAGGCTCATGAAATCCCACAGTCCCTAATGTAACCGAAATTGTGTGTGCCTATAATTTGTTAATTATAGATATAAAATACTACTCCTGTCACATTGGTGGCATTTAAGCTCAGGGAAACAAGAAATTACATCTTTAATGTGCTATTTAAAGAAAGACAGGGCTGAGTAGTGGCCCATGCCTGTAATCCAAGCACTTTGGGAGGCCAAGGCAGGAGGATTGATTGGGGCCAGGGGTTCGAGGCCAGCCTGGGAAACACATCATAGCCTCGTCTCTACAAAAAAAAAAAAAATATATATATATATATATATATATCTCTTAGGCATGGCACATACCTCTAGTCCCAGTTACTCAGGAGGCTGATACAATTTCTGGGAATTTGTAGGAGTTTGACAGATTTCCACCCCTGGTTTTCTTTTAGATGTAAATGTGACGTTGGATGACCAGGCTTTCTTATATTTTATATGGAAGTAGCAGTTGGGTAACTCATGTTGCAATGTTTAAGTCAATTTTGGGCTGAATCAAGAAGGAAAGATGGGGAAGGAAGGAAATGGAGAGAGAAACAAAGGGGGGCAGAGACACAGTCGAACAGTAGGCGCCTCAGAGAAACAGATCTTCCTGAATCCCTGGGTAAGAGTTAGAAGGAAGAAAGAGTTTAAAAGTAGGTGAGAGAAAGTAGCTGCTGGGTGGGATGAACTGAGGGCAAGTGAATAATGACCGGCACCGGGGGACACTCTGTTGGTTGTGCCTGAGGGAGGTGTTGGGGCTGATAGTTACGTGTCCCCGTGTGTGCAGTGGGTAGCTGAGCCTCCACTGGCACAGAACAGCGTGGCGGCTGTACAGACAGGTGAGACAGCCCCAGTTATGGGGGCCATGACATATGTTCTTTGATAGCATGCTTTTATTTCAGTTTTTAATTAATTAATTAATTTCGAGACAGAGTCTCACTCTGTAGCCCAGGCTGGAGTGCAGTGGCACCATCTTGGCTCACTGCCATTTCTGCCTCCTGGGTTCAAGTGATTCTCATGCTTCAGCCTCCTAAGTAGCTGGAACTACAGGCACCCACCACCACACCCAGCTAATTTTTGTATTTTTAATAGAGATGGGGTTTCACCATGTTGGCCAGGCTGGCAGTGAACTCTGGGCCTCAAGTGATCGCCCATCTCGGCTTCCCAAAGTGCTAAGACTACAGGCGTGAGCCACCACGCCCGGCCTACAGCATGCTTTTCATAAGCTGGAAAACTTCAGTTAATGAAATATGAATTTATTTATTTAAATTTTAATTTTCTGGATACATAGTATGCCCATATTAAAGATGAATTTCATCCATGTATACCTACCATTGTGTACTTTACAACGCATGGAGCCCTTGCAAATATTTACAAGGAGGTAGGTAACACACTGCAGGGGCTTCCTTCACATTACTGGGATATCACACACACTGTTTTGAAGTTTCTAGACACACATAAAAAAAGGAGAGTGGAAAAACTGATGATTTCCCTTTCCCTGGATATCAGTTTTATGCTGAAAGATTTAGTCACCGTTTCCTTCCCAGATCAGCTTACCTAACAGATGAGAAATGACCAGCTTTTGCTCTCGATTTAACAGGTGACAGAGGTAAAGGATGGGCTGCCCCACTTTCAAATGGCAAATAACCAACAATAGAACACTCTGGGTGGATTCCCCATAAAGGATAAGGGAATATAACCATGGCAGTTTTCATGGAAGACCAATCTTTGTTGCTCTTTTTAGGGAATAAATCATGCATTACTCTGACTGCAGATCTGAGACGGGCAGTAGGGTCCAGGCAGAGCGCCCGTAAAAAGGCGACTGTGTGGAAGCTCCTCAAATTAAAGCTGTCAAGCAAGAAGGAGCCCGAAGTCATTCTCTCACTGCTAACCAGTCGCAACCTTTGAAACAGAATGTGCAAGGGTGCTTCCTAGAGGAAGGAGGGTGCCAGCGTCAACAGCCCAACCAAGGAGAGAGAGGGGGAAGTGATGATGCAGTCAATACCCGCGTGAGCTGTCGATTCCCCACTTCAGACTGAAGGGCACTAGCACTTGCCAATTAAAATGCTGGTAGAAATGTACAGATTATCTTTTCGCTTTTTGTTTTTGTTTTGTTTTAAGATGGGGTCTTGCTGTCACTCAGGCTGGAGTGTAGTGCACAACCACAGCTCACTGTAGTCTCGAACTCCTGGGCTCGAGCAATCCTCCCGTCTCAGCCTCTTGAGTAGCTGGGACTATAGCCACATGCCACTATGCCTGGCTAGTTTTTAAAAAAAATTTTTGTAGAGATGGGGTCTTGCCATGTTGGCCAGGCTGGTTCCAAAATCCTGACTTCAAGTGATCCTCCCACCTTGGCCTCTCAAGGTGTAAATCAACAAATCAGCAACTTTGATAGTGACCATGCACATAAGGCGATCACACTTTAAAGTTTCAACCTGGGGCTGGGTGTGGTGGCTCACACCTGTAATCCCAGCAATTTGAAAGGTTGAGGCTGGCAGATCACTTGAGGTCAGGAGTTTGAACCCAGCCTGACCAAAATGGTAAAACCCCATCTCTACTAAAAACACACAAAAATTAGTTGGGCATAGTGGATCACACCTGTAGTCCCAGCTACTCAGGAGGCTGAGGTAGGACGATCGCTTGAACCCAGGGCACGGAGGTTGCTGTGAGCCACAACAATTGTGCCACTGGTGGGTGACAGAGACAGACTCTGTCTAAAAAAGAATAATGCACCAAGATTCAGGAAGTTCTTCAATTTATGTTAATCAAGGGGGAAAAATGCCAGTTTCATCATCCTGGTTCCTGAAGGCAGTACGTAAGAGTTTCAGGAGTTAGAAAACAAGTAATTAAAGGTATGACTTTGCAGGAAAGGAAAACTAAGTTGATTTCCCCATTAAGTTCAAGAAGTAAAATAAAGTGCTAATTTTTTTAGTCATAGATGTACCCTAAAAGTAATGGGACAACTTTTAAAGAAATTATTTTTAGTAGATGCTAAAAAGTCATTTTATTCTTTTGAACTGAGTGCTTTACTTTTAAACACTTGGAAATTGTGCTCTGCTGCCATTTCATGGTCACGCTCAATGCTATAAAGATGAAGCTTCTCCAAGGAGAGAATCAGGACTTGGAGGGAAAGATTTGCTGGTCTGGTGGTCTGGCCATGAAGTTAGATCTCAAGAGTATAAGAAATAAATTCAGGATTTATGCACACAATATTAACATGAAGTTTTCTTCATAGTTATTATATCTTTAAGGTCAAAGAAACAAGAATTATGTGCTACATTTTATAGTTTATATATTTTAAATTATGTCTGCATATTTACCTATTCTTTTGTATTTTAATGAATAATTATATTTCCTTTTTCTGCTTCAAAAGAGACATACAGTGGTTACATATGACTCATTCATCCTCAGAACAGACCTGTGAGACAGGATTTATCATTTTATCCAGAAAACAAGGTACAGAGAGGTTAAATCTTGAGCTCAAGGTCACATGGCAAGCAGGTGGGTCAGCAGGACTCAAACCCCATGAGTCTATTTCAAAACCAGGTCTCATAGCACTGCAGTACACTTGCAGATGGATGTGTAACACGTTACTAAAATATACTCCAACTGGCATTTTACATGGGTAAATATCTTCAGCAAATAACTAGATAATGAAATATTTTTAAGTAGCAATCACAGAATATTAATAAATTGTGAAATAAACACTTATTAAAAAACAGGCCAGGCATGGTGGCTCATTGCCTCTAATCCCAGGACTTTGGGAGGCCAAGGTGGGAGAATCACTTGAGGTTAGGAGTTTGAGTCCAGCCTGGCCAACATGGCGAAACCCCATCTCTACCAAAAACACAAAAATTAGCCGAGTGTGCTGGTGCATGACTATAATCCGAGCTTCTCAGGAGGCTGAGGCAGGAGAATCACTTGAGACGGAGAGGCAGATGTTTCAGTCAGCTGAGATTGCACCACTGCACTCCAGCCTGGATGGCAGAGCAAGACTCTGCCATATACATATAAATACATATATATAAATTTATAAATAAATAAAAATATATGTGTGTATATATATGTGTGTATATATGTGTATGTGTATATATGTGTATGTATATATATGTGTGTGTGTGTACATATATATAAATCTTGCCCACAAATAGAAACAGACAATGCTCTTTTTACTTTTTAGAAGTCAAAGCATAAGATTTCTATGCCCGAAACGTGACCTGTCCCATTCTGCTCTGCTGAATAAAAAGGGAAGAATATATTAGATATAACATAACAAAGGCTTTGTTCGATGATGCATGCAATGGAATTTTAATGTTATACTTTTCCTATAAACATGCTTTTAATAAGGCAGTAAACTATATTTAGCTAAAGATGAAAATAATTGATCCATTTTGAGCCATTAAGGCAGTTTATTTTTTTTTTTACTTTACTTTCATCCTACTTTTCATTTTCATGGAAAGTACAGAGGTAATAGCAGATGAATTTCAATTAGTTTCAGTTAGTGCCATAAATTGTTATCGTGTATCGGGTTGCTGCGTTCTATCAGAAACCCCCCAGCAGAACACTCCAGGTTTTGTTTGCAGTTGAAAGCAGCATTTGAGCCTGTGATGTCAGCTCTTCTCCATGGCATTGGAGCAGTTCTAACAGTTTAGGGTAATTTACTTATATAAATCCATCCAACTCTAGAGCCCAGAAAACCATGACCTCCGGATGGACTAATTCCATCACGGAACCACTGTGTTCTCCTTTGGAAGCAGAAGATGTGAAATAAAACAGTGACTGGGGGAAGGAGCTACACTTTGGGGTGGTATCTGCGTGCGTCTGCAATGCGTAGAAGTTCAAAGGAGAGCCGACTTCCTCCTGGGAGTATCTCTTGTTACTGATGCCCAATATCCACTGTTCTAGAACACTCCATCCACCATTCTCCCCTCACATCCCTGGGCTTCACTAACATCAGCCCTGGTGTTTGCCAGGATTCAGGGTGTGGTTCCCGGAGGGACACGTCACCCAACCACAGCCAATGGGACACGAGGAAACTATTTTTCGCTGTCCTTGGCTCCCTTGCCCCAACTCACACGCTAAAGTATTTAAAAAAGGGGAAATTAGCACCGAGGGAGTACAAATCAACTATGATGAAAACTGTCCACGTTTCTCCTGGTGTTATTAGGGTGACATGAATAAAAAGCAAGGACTGAAATGTCCAGGACGGTCACGGATCGCTCCATGAGACCTTTCAAACGTGCAGGAACACAGCCCTGCTCCTTGCTTTCCATCGTGCGCCAGACTTCTAGCTTCTGGCTTCAAATGCCAATGACACAGGCAGGTGGGAGGGAGTCCCTAGAAAAACTCCAATCAGCCTGCACATTGGGGTGGAGCCTCGGGAAGTCCATGCCATTTGCAGTGGGGAGGAGCCTGACCCCTCCCTTCCTGTGTGGAACCTGGGATTCAAGTAGCCTGCTGGCCTTGCACAGGATCCTGCTTCCCCGCCCCCCCAACTCCCCTTTCTTTTTTCTTTCACCCAGTAAAACCCTGTTTTACTCACCCTTCAAACCCTCTGCGAGCCTACATTTTCGTGGCCATGGGACGGACAAGGACCCCGTCTTTAGCTGAACTAAGGCAAAGCCCTGCAACACCACCATCTCATAGCTGACTTGGAAATAAGCTAGAAGCGCCTGTGTCAGCAAGACCACCAAATGCAGCAAGGGTGGCCACTTCCAGCTAGCTCCTGCGTGCATAACTGCCTTGCCTCAGCTGGCTACTGCCATCCATGGTAAGCCATTCTCCCGCGGTCACCTTCTCTCCGCTGGCATGGGTACTACAGATGGAAAGGCCATTTTCCCAAAGTGCTATGTGTGTACAGTGGCACCCACCTGGTCAGCTCCCATTCCTAAAAGGTAACCAGTTAAAACTTGGACGTGGCTGGGTGCTTGCGGCCCGCCAGTGTCTGTCCCTGCCCACGCCTCCGGCTTCATCTCCTGCTGCTGCCCTTCACAGACTCTGCCCAGCCCATGTTGTTGGCCCAGTGTCTTTTGGACACAATCCAAACTCCCCCAGCCTTTCTGTCTGCTTATCCTGTCCCTCTTCAAGACTAAGCTCACATCCTCCTTTCTTGGGGAGGCCTTCTCCAAACTTCGCAGCCTCCAGGACTCTCCTGAAGGCCACAGCGCCTCTATAGCTGACTGGCACCTGGTGTACACGGATCCCTGGCTTTCAATAGAGACTGATGTCCTCAACTTCATCAGTGCCCTGGTGGCAGGGGCTGAGACTTCTACTCTGGGGTACCTTTAATTCCATCACATGTAAGAGCAATGCTAATGGCAGCCTCTATTTACAAAACTCTTTCTATGTATGAGACTGTCCTGAGTACAGCATGTAATCTCATTTATCTCTTTTCACCCTCTCAGCATCCCTTGTGAGTTAGATATTATCTGGAATCTGAGAAACAGAGCAGTTAAATAACTTGCCCAAGGGAAACAGCACAGCCAAGATTTGAACCCAAGTCATGTGACTCCAGAACCTGAGCTAGACTGCCTTTATAAATGTCTGTTATTCGTGAGGAGGAACTTAACTCATCCTGTTTAGCCAGCATGTTATTACTATCATTACCAAGGATGAAGTTTTAAAGAAGAGCTTCAATTTCATTCAAGGGTTCTCTTGTCTTCATCTCAATTGACCATCTATTTCCAAGTTAGGCCGAATGCAAAAAGTTTTGATAAAACTCACCATGTGGAGGGGGCGGGGGTAAGGAAAAGAGTTACATCCTGAACTGTCTTCACTTACATTCACTAAAACATTTATTTTCATTTACTATGTGCCAGGCACTATGCCGGATACAAGTGACATTGAGATAAAGTAGAGCTGAAATTATCTAAGAAATGGCTTGGAGCTTCAACCAAGTATGGTACTGTAGATGTCTCAGAAGCAAAGTTGCAACAGCTGTATTCTTTTCAAAATGCAGTTCTGGAAAGACCACTAGGCTCTGCACAGTATGAAAAGGGATTTGAAAGCCCAGCAATGAAACTCAAGTATCATATACCCAAAGTCTCAGTTAAGAAATAGAGGTCACAAGGTGACTGAAGCGATTTGGCATGAATGTCTATTTCTACATGGAATGCCTTCCCTGCTAAACATATTTCAGCCTGCCAGAGAAGCCAACGGTGTATTTAGGAGCTCTACCTCGAGGCCTTCTCTCACGCTGGATCCTATTCTTTGCTGCATTTTCTGGGAGCCTCTGTGGGTATAATTCTGTCTTGTGGTTGTTGGTTATTGGCTCAGGTGGGGATGGGCTTTCTGTCCTAGGCCTGCTCTGCTCTGAGATTTGGACTGTGATCCAGTGATGCTGCAAGAATAATAATGGCAAGAATAAGATCTGAATGGGAGTAAAGGTATGTCTGAATATGACCTGGATTCCAGAAAAGATACAAAGAGGAGAAAGTTTTCTTAAGGCAAGATGTTAACATTTTTTCTTAACTTTGTTTACTTGAGAATTCACTTGAAAAGGGCCTCTACACGAAGTTAAATTAACTTTGACAGGTCAGCTTTCCCTGAAAGCTCCCAGAGCTTGGTCCCAGCATGTGAGTGTTAAGAGCATCTACCTGGGAGATGCCTGGGAGAGTGATTAAGCACCAGACCTGGAGAAAATCACCTGCATATAAGACAGGAAACTAATTTCCACATACTTCTTATTCTGGCTCTTTGGTGGACAAAAGCAGGCACTCCAAATGGCTTTATACACTGGCTGCTGGGAGACAGTCTTAAATCTTAAAAAAGCATTTCCCTTTAAGGGGGCAGTGTAGCATCATCATCTCTGACGACTGGCCAAGTCAGCAGAATAGCACTGATGCTATTCCTCCATCTGAGCACCAAGAGGACAATACAAAGGCACTTGAAAGAGACCATAGCGCTTCTTGCTTTGAGGTTTCTAAATTCTCTGCCATCAACATTCCACCTTAAGAACTTGCAGTGCCACTTTCGAAGGGTCTTTCTTGGTCAAATGCTCCCTAGCCCAAACATCCAAAACACACAGAGGTTCAAAGTTAAAGCACGGCACTGCAGGCTAACAGGATTGGGTGCAGTCTTAAAGACGTACTGTGCATTTTGTATTGAACCACTGGCTTTTGTGCTTTTGGGGAAGTTATGGTACTGGGGAACTTATGGTACATTTGGAGGTCTGGACTTCATGAAATGGTAATGATTTGTCAAAAATGTTATGGCTAAAAGCAGGTTACTACAAACTACAGCTCATCGTCTGGTTTCATAAATAAATTTTATCAGAACACAACCATGCTCATTCATTTACATATTGTCTATAGTCGCTTGCTCACTAAAAGGGCAGAGTTCAAGAGTTGCAACAGAGGGCGTATGGCCTGCAAAGTCTAAAAGAAAAAAAATCCTAAGATAAGATCTTGCTCTGTCACCCAGGCTGGAGTGCAGTGGCATAATCATGGCTCACTGCAGCCTTGACCTCCCAAGCTCAATTGATCCTCCCACCTCAGCCTCCTGAGTAGCTGAGACTATAGGTGTACACCACCATGCCCAGCTAATTTTTGTATTTTTTGTAGAGGTGGGGTTTTTCCATGTTTCCCAGGCTGGTCTCAAACTCCTGGGCTCAAGTGATCCTCCCACCTCGGCCCACACAAAGTGCTGGGACTACGGGTGTGAGCTACCATGCTCAACCAAGTCCAAAATATTTACTATCTGGTATTTTACAGCAAAAATTCACCAACCCATGGATTAGAGAATTTTCCCTGATAAGAAAATACTCTGAGTCTACATAGATCATGGGGTAATTATTACAGAATGACTAAAAGGCTAAAACAGGTTTAAACATACATAGATGCAAAACTGAAAATAATTCCAAGTTTGGATGAAAGTATGAAATACTTTATGACATTTAAAAAATCTGGGTTGCATGCTAAAAAAGCTCAATAAATTCGGTATTGATGGAACGTACCTCAAAATAATAACAGCTATTTATGACAAACCCACAGCCAATATCATACTGAATGGGCAAAAACTGGAAAAATTCCCTTTGAAAACTGGCACAAGACAGGGATGCCCTCTCTCACCACTCCTATTCAACATAGTGTTGGAAGTTCTGGCTAGGGCAATTAGGCAAGAGAAAGAAATCAGGGGTATTCAGTTAGGAAACGAAGAAGTCAAATTGTCCCTGTTTGCAGATGACATGATTGTATATTTAGAAAACCCCATTGTCTCAGCCCAAAATCTCCTTAAGCTGATAAGCAACTTCAGCAAAGTCTCAGGATACAAAATTAATGTGCAAAAATCACAAGCATTCTTATACACCAGTAACAGACAAACAGAGAGCCAAATCAGGAATGAACTTCCATTCACAATTGCTTCAAAGAGAATCAAATACCTAGGAATCCAACTTACAAGGGATGTAAAGGACCTCTTCAAGGAGAACTACAAACCACTGCTCAGTGAAATAAAAGAGGACACAAACAAATGGAAGAACATACCATGCTCATGGATAGGAAGAATCAATATCGTGAAAATGGCCATACTGCCCAAGGTAATTTATAGATTCAATGCCATCCCCATCAAGCTACCAATGAGTTTCTTCACAGAATTGGAAAAAACTGCTTTAAAGTTCATATGGAACCAAAAAAGAGCCCGCATCTCCAAGACAATCCTAAGTCAAAAGAACAAAGCTGGAGGCATCACGCTACCTGACTTCAAACTATACTACAAGGCTACAGTAACCAAAACAGCATGGTACTGGTACCAAAACAGAGATATAGACCAATGGAACAGAACAGAGTCCTCAGAAATAATACCACACATCTACAGCCATCTGATCTTTGACAAACCTGAGAGAAACAAGAAATGGGGAAAGGATTCCCTATTTAATAAATGGTGCTGGGAAAATTGGCTAGCCATAAGTAGAAAGCTGAAACTGGATCCTTTCCTTACTCCTTATACAAAAATTAATTCAAGATGGATTAGAGACTTAAATGTTAGACCTAATACCATAAGAATCCTAGAGGAAAACCTAGGTAGTACCATTCAGGACATAGGCATGGGCAAAGACTTCATGTCTAAAACACCAAAAGCAACGGCAGCAAAAGCCAAAATTGACAAATGGGATCTCATTAAATTAAAGAGCTTCTGCACAGCAAAAGAAACTACCATCAGAGTGAACAGGCAACCTACAGAATGGGAGAAAAATTTTTGCAATCTACTCATCTGACAAAGGGCTAATATCCAGAACCTACAAAGAACTCAAACAAATTTACAAGAAAAAAACAAACAACCCCATCAAAAAGTGGGCAAAGGATATGAACAGACATTTCTCAAAAGAAGACATTCATACAGCCAACAGACACATGAAAAAATGCTCATCATCACTGGCCATCAGAGAAATGCAAATCAAAACCACAATGAGATACCATCTCACACCAGTTAGAATGGCGATCATTAAAAAGTCAGGAAACAACAGGTGCTGGAGAGGATGTGGAGAAATAGGAACACTTTTACACTGGTGGTGGGATTGTAAACTAGTTCAACCATTATGGAAAACAGTATGGCGATTCCTCAAGGATCTAGAACTAGATGTACCATATGACCCAGCCATCCCATTACTGGGTATATACCCAAAGGATTATAAATTATGCTGCTATAAAGACACATGCACACGTATGTTTATTGCAGCACTATTCACAATAGCAAAGACTTGGACCAACCCAAATGTCCATCAGTGACAGATTGGATTAAGAAAATGTGGCACATATACACCATGGAATACTATGCAGCCATCAAAAAGGATGAGTTTGCATCCTTTGTAGGGACATGGATGCAGCTGGAAACCATCATTCTTAGCAAACTATCACAAGAACAGAAAACCAAACACCGCATGTTCTCACTCATAGGTGGGAACTGAACAATAAGATCACTTGGACTCAGGAAGGGGAACATCACACACAGGGGCCTATCATGGGGAGGGGGGAGGGGGGAGGGATTGCATTGGGAGTTATACCTGATGTAAATGATGAGTTGATGGGTGCAGCACAGCAACATGGCACAAGTATACATATGTAACAAACCTGCACGTTATGCACATGTACCCTACAACTTAAAGTATAATAATAATAAATAAATTTAAAAAAAATAATAAAAATAAAATAAAATTATTAATTAGTTTATACTTAAAAAAAAAAAAAATCTGGGTTGCCAGTATAATCTATCTCTATATCTCACCTCTACCCAAAGGTTCCAGACTCAGCTGGTTTTATGGGTGATTTCTGTCCAACCCTTAAGTTACTTTGTATTTCAGATCCCCAAAGAATATTGAAAGCTTCCAAAAATGCTTTGTGAGACTAGCATACCCTTGATTCCAAAAACCTGACAAGCAATGCATAAAAGAGAGAACTACAGGTCAATCTCATTTATGAATTTAGAGGCAAACAGCCTATAAATAGTATCAGCAAATTGAATTCAGCAACGTACTGAATGCCATTTGATACTCATTTTTAAATGCTGAATGTAGTACATTAGTAACTTTTTAATGTAGTAAATGTTATAACTTGGCAAAAGTTAATACCTAAATGATCCACCAAAAATTATAATAAATTATATTTAATTTTAATGTATTATATTAACAAATATAATTAGATTATACTCATATACATGTATTAAATAAATTAGCATGTTTAATTTTACACATTGATGCCCACTTTCTGGGCACTTAGTGGTTTTACATCCTTGGGCTGAACTCTAAACCACAGGTGGCTGTGGAACTGAACCAGGTCACTAACTGTCTTCTCACTTTTAGGCAAAAGAAAGGGGCTGCTTTAAGTAATCTCCTAACCTTGACTTCTAAGTTTCAGTTAAAGACACAAAAGCAGCCAGGCCCTTTTCTGGTTGTTTCACTGGCTGAATGATTTCAATGAAATTCAAGCAATACAGAGAAAGATGCTTGAGAATACACTTTTGAGTGGCAGAGGCATTGGCACAAATGTTTCACTTTTTCATTTCGATTTAAAAAGTGGCACGTAACTCGAGTCTGTGTATTTGTGGGAAGGACTGTACGGGCAACACCAAGAAAGAGAACAATAGGTTGTGAAAACAAGAAAAGGCCCTTCCAATACAAGCCTTTTTCTTCCTAGGTCTTTTCAGCTTCACAAAAGAAGACATATTTTCCATATAATTGCTAAACATGTTTGCTTATTAAATTATTCTTTAATTAGTTAATGATTTTAGCTATGCTTTGCTCTTCGGATATTCATTTTGTATAATAAAATAATTATAGATAATTAAACTATCTCAAGCCTTTTTCTTTCCCCCAGCAAACATGCTGGGTATCCAAAAATGACAACAAGTTGTAAATTAATCTGGAAAACAAAGCATGACAGATGAATGATTTGGTTGGAATTAATTAGGAACTAATTATATACTGGAACTAGATGAAGAATGAGACTCATTATAAAAATAAAACGCTATTCTGAAGAGATGCACAGTTACCGACATCCTTACCTTCTGTGGTGATGGAGTTATTCCTTATCCAAGTCAGTGCCTTAAAGCAATCCTCTTCCTCATTGAGAGTGAAATGGTTGCAAGGAACTTTCCCTGTGTACCGCCGCTGACTGCTGTTGGGAACCTCTCTGTTTGTCAGGTGTTGACTAATATCAGCCCCTGTGGGGCATGGGACCTGAAGTATGTTAGAGAAATGCTTGTTTCAGCGATAATAGATAAAGTGGTGACAGTGGTTAAAAAAAAAAAAGTAGACATAGCAATGTTCAGTATGTCTTTTTCTGTCCCCAGATACAATCAATCAGATTTTAATCCAAGTAAGAAACACACACACACACACACACACACACACAGGTGTAATGAGCACCTAGAAACAATTATCAGAGGGAGTTGCTCTAGTTATGTAATGCTGTGTAACAAACTGTTTCAAAATTCAGTGGTAAAAATCAACCATTAGGCTCCCAGCCTATGCAGGATAGTAATTCAGACACGGCAAGGTGGGGAATGGCTTGTCTCTGTTCCACAATGTCTGGGGCCTCAGCTAGGAAGACTCAGGGGCTGGGGCCTGAAATTATCTGAATATAGTTAAACTATCTCAATCCTTTTTCTTTCCCCTGGAAAATATGCTGGGTATTCAAATGTGACAACAAATTGTCATGATTTGCCTTGCAGTTGATGTTGGCTAAGGGTTGGATTTGAGCTGGGGTTGTTGGCCAGAACACCTACATGTGGCCTCTCCATGTAGCTTGGGCTTCCTCATAACATGGTGGCTGGGTTCCTAGGGCAAGTGTTCTGAGAAAGAGAGAGCCAATAAAGAGAGGTCCAGGTTCTTTTCCAACCTAGTCTTGGAAGTTGAGCAGTGTCTCTTCCACCATATTCGATTCATGGAGGTAGCCATAAAGGCCTGCCCAGGATCAGGGGAGGGAACCTCAACTCCACCTCTTCATGTAGGAGAGGCAAGGCTCTGGAAGAGGACATGGAAGTGAATTGGATGTGGTGGCCATTTTTGGCAAAAATAATCTGCCACAGAAACAATTATATCCAGGGTTGAAATTTAAGGGTATAGAGGGGCTAGGCAGAAAAGAAAAGGAAGGAAACATTATTATTTACTTATGAAAAGTATAGAATTATTCCTTGTCTTGTCAGAGAAATATTCTCCTTCTCTTTATTCCCCTCCATCTTTCTCTCAGTTTTGATGCAGATGTGTGTGGGAACAGAAACTTTCCTCTACTGTAAGGAAAGTAACAGTAAAAACACAATAAAGGATGATAGCTGATACTCGTCTTCTGTGTCAAGGATACTGTGGTAAACTGGAGGGTTTGTGCTTGGGCCAGAGAGATCAGCCATGACTCCGCTCCATCTAGTTGCTGCCAGTGTAGAGTATGGATCCAGTATGGCCAGATCTGACTTCCCAAGAAATGCCAAGCCCTTGGGTTTTCATGTAGACTCCTGATCTTTTTTTTATTATATTGGTTCAAATTAAAATCAGACAAAGAAGTGTCATTGCAAAAACCAAATAAAACAGCACAGTGACCTGAGTTTCCCCAAATGGGCCACCACTTGGTCCCTCTGATTTTTAACTGGTTGCCAGGTGGAGGTTATGAGGAGAAAAAGAGGGCAAGCAGAGGGGCAGCCTAGAGGGACCCTGAGGCCTTTGGTGGAAGATCGATACCTACTGGCTTGCTGCATTCTGGGTCTAAGACCTCAGGGCTGTGAGGCAAGAATACTCCTAGAGCTATTACAGGCAATAAGTTCACCTGCGGTCAAGATGGATATTGGGGTAGAGGAAGTTCTTTATCCTTTGACAAGCAGGCAAATGCTGGCTGGTGCTTAAACTCATGGGGCTTGACTAAACTCCAGCTGACAGGAAACTTTTGGTTATACACTTCCTCAATAGAAATTGTAAAGCCTTAGTACGTTGCCGTGATGTATTTAATGCAATTTCAAACTAGATTAAATTAAAATGAAACAGAGCAAAACAGAACCAATGTTTAAAGCTGGATATTCTCTCTCCATTAAGAAGCTGCAGTGAAATTATATGTAGCAAAAGGGAACAACTAAATAAATAGTGGTCATTTACTGTAACCAAAATTGAGGAGGTAAAGTTTTCTTATTAGTAATATAGCTCATTTAGTAATACCCCACTAAAATGTTGATAGCATTATATTCATAGGTATTATAAAGCAGCCCACTGAAGGCTTTGGTGAAAGGTTTGACATGCACAATACTGAATACTGTGCTTCAGGTTTTGAAACCTCACTGGAACTACAAGGAGCATGGTAGCATAAAAGAAAATAAAATGTGGGTAACATTACATCAGTTTAGTAAGTCATGATTTAACAATTGAAAAAGCCTTGGCAGAAAGTGGCAGCGCTAAAGAACAAATTGAGAGCCCTTCATTTCTAAAAGTTTCAAGTAGCGGGTGTCTAGGCAAAAACAAAAAAGGAAGAGGAGAAAAAAGAATAAGGTCCGAATGGAAAATTAGCTCACTACGATCTTGAAATGTAGTTGCATTCTGACAATCCACATAATTCTTGTGTGCACTTAAATGTGTAGAGTTGTTTTGCGTACTTCTCTACTATAAAGAATAAGAGCAATTAAAGAAAACCTAATGGGATTATGGCATTTTCACAAAGTAGGCAGAACTGAAGCTAGGATTATAAATTCCAAAGCCACACAAATTTGTCTGCACAGAGTTTAGAAGAACTCAGTGAATTAGAAAACAATCTATGGAAAAAGAAGCTTGCTTTGTGACCAGTTCATCATTTACTGTGTTCTTGCATTGAATGGAAGCTTTTAGCAGAAAAATAATTTGTATGGAGACATTAAGAAGCCAGTACAAGAAATTTCCTTCTTCCATGTGTGCCTGTGGGGCCACAGAGCTATCCAGCCCTGAAAAGTAAAAAGAAGCTTCCTTTCTGAATGGTTCATCACATACTGTTTTCTTTCATTGAATAGCATATTTCAACACTAAGAGGAGTTTGTAGGCAGACATTTAGAAGCTAGCAGAAGTTTCTTACACCCATACACTCCTGTTGGTCAAGAGAGGTCACCAGCCCTGAAAAGGAAAAAGAGGCAAAGGAGAGAACAGTCTTTGATATAAGGGCTTGATTATCTTTAATGAAGTGCCACGAGGACTGGCTATCCAAACTGAGGGTCTCTGCCACTGACTAAAGTGCCACTAAATTTGAATGGAGAGCAGCAGATAACTTTTCAACCACACTGATTTGCCATTGCACAGTGCCACTGTCACTCAGCAATAATTCACGGTGGCTAGGACTGCTGGCTGTCTAACCCAATATTCTGTCTTCCTTTCTTAGTAACAGACTCTTGGGAAATATGCTCAGCTGAAAAACTGCATTTCCCAACTCATGACCTAAGAGGTGGTCAGGAGATACAAGTAGGAGTCCTTGGATGAGGTAATGAGAGAAGTCATCATGCTCTAGTCCTTCCTCTTTCGTGCCTCTTGAAAATGGAATGACTGGAACCACAGCAGCCATCTTGAGATGCTGAGAATGGAAAACACACATTAAAAATAGAAAGAGGGCCAGGCATGGTGACTCACACCTGTAGTCCCAGCACTTTGGGAGGCTGAGGCAGGCGGATCCCTTGAGCCTAAGAGTTTGAGACCAGCCTGGGAAACATGGGAGATCTCATCTCTACTAAAAATACAAAAAAAAAAAAAAAAAAAAATTAGCTGGGTTTGGTGGCATGCACCTGTATAGTCCCAGCTACTTGGGAGGCTGAAGTAGGAGAATTACCTGAGCCTGGGAGGTCAAGGTTGCAGTGGGCTGTGATTGCACCACTGCACTCCAGCCTGGGTGACAGGAGTCAGAACTTGTCAAAAAAAAAAAAAAAAAAAAAAAGATGGAAGGGCCTGGGTTCCTGATGACATCAGGGAGCCACCTTACCGGGCCTGGGTTGCTTTTCTACAGATATTTTTAATGAGAGAAAGAAATAACCTTTTTCTTTTTGAACTGCTTATTTGACTGTAGCTATAAATACTAAGCTCTAGAATCTCTGTGGTAATGACTTTTAAAAGCCGTCAAGTATAAGCCTTGCACCATATCAATGAGAGATAAAGGGAAACAACAAGAAAGGGAAAAGAGAGGGAAAGAGAAGGAAACAGAGACAGTGCTTGATCCAGGGCCAGACCACCTGAGTTTGGACCCTAGTCTACCACCTCTGTAGTAACCGACCTTGGGCAAACTACCTAAGCTTCACGGCATGGCACCTCGGTTCTCTCAACTACAACACGGGGATGCAAATGGCAGTGACCTCAGGGTATGTGAGAGTTCCATCCGTTACCACGTGTCTGTCTCATGGTAAACATTCAACGGCAGTCAGGTGCTCAACCGCTTTGAGGCTCCCTAGCAGCAGGCTCCTGTCTCCTAGGGCTGACCGTTTTCTTTGGAGTAGACTTTGAGTGAAAGTTGTTCCTCAGGATGAATAAACACTGCATTCCCGTCACTTTCAGGACCTAGATCTGTTTCCTAGAGCCATCATGTACAAGACTGAATTTGGTTTCCGTATGAAAATTCTTCAAGTATTTGAGGACTGGCTGGCCATCCTGCACACCCTGAATCTTCACCCCTCTGGCTGCACATCTGGAGTGACGGAGCCTATCCCTCGCTGTGCTTCAGCTTGTTCCTTCCTTTCTTCAATGGGACTCCAAGGAACGAAGGTCATATTGCAAGTGTACTTCTGTTTTTGTGGCACATCCTCTGATACAACCATGTTCAGCAGGTAACCGGTTCATGACCTCTATATTCTCATCATGGATTTTACCCTTGGTCAGGTTTAATGCTTTTCTTTCTCCAATTCCCTTTCTTGGGCACTAATATTATTGCTGTTTCTAATAGCTGTGTGAAATTTGCCTGACAGTCTTTTGCTGGTGCACTTTGAACCATCTTATTTTTAAACTTTTGTTGCCCTTTGATTGGGTATTTCTCTTATATTTTGAATTAAGTGTAAAAACAGAGTCTTGGTTCTTGTAACAGGGTGGTTTGAAGCCCTAACCCTAATCCACCCATAACATTCACCACTATTTTCTCCTCATGTCATTCTGGTTTACACCTTCACTTTTAACCATTGTGTCTGTTTTCCTTTGTTTTCTCCCTTTTATCTTCTGCAGTGTTGGGAAGGTGAATTTCTTCATGCTGTTTCAAAGGATTCTTTAATCTTATTTCTTCTAAATATAAGAGTCACACTGAAATAGTACTTTTGGGTTTCTCCACTTAAGACAATGCATATTCCTCCCTTGCTACCTCCCTCCCAATTGTCAACAACTTCTTGGTCTTTATTAGATTAATTTAACTTAAGAGTCATTTTTCTATTTTGCATCTATTCTGAGATTTACAACAATTATTTAGATTACATTTATAAATTGTTTGTGGTGCTTGCCACCTGTCCTTTTATACGATTATGAAATTCTAAATTTTTTTTTTTTTTTTTTTTTTTTTTTTTTTTGAGACAGAGTCTTGCTTTGTTGCCCAGGCTGGAATGCAATGGCACAATCTCGGCTCACTGCAACCTCCGCCTCCTGGTTCAAGTGATTCTCTTGCCTCAGTGTCCCAAGTAGCTGGGATTACAGGACCCCGCCACTACACTGGGCTAATTTTTGTATTTTTAGTAGAGAGGGGGTTTCACCATGTTGGCCAGGCTGGTCTCGAACTCCTGACCTCAAGTGATCCACCCGTCTCGGCCTCTCAAAGTGCTGGGATTATAGATGTGAGCCACCACACCTCACTGAAGTTCTAAATTTTCTTTTCTATCTCAATTATTTTGAGTGCACATTAAGCAAAGAACAGGGAAGATAATTTTTTCTGAGGCCTTGTATATAAAAGAATGGCTATCTGCTATTTTCAAATATGAGAGATTTAGGTGGGCGTATAATTACTGAATCACCACTTTTCATCAAAATTCTGTGAGGTTAGTTTCATTTTCTTTTGCTATTTAACGCTGGAGATAAAATTTTTGGTATCTGTTTTATTTTTGTTCTTTTTTAGGGGGAAAGGTTGTAATCTGTTATTTTTCTTTTGAAGTTTGTTCAATTTTTTTCTGCCATTCTATGAGAAACTATTTATCATCCCCAATGCAGTTTGATCACCCAGCCTCTGAAATGGCAGCTGAAGCATCAGAAGAGCAGAGGCTGAGCTAAGAAGGCCACAGGGTTAGACAAAAAGGGAGATGGGTGACTAAGAAAGAATTGAAATTCTGTCAGAACATAACTGAGAACATTTTTCTATGGTTTTGCCTAGAATGTGGTCAGCTGGACAATATGTTTTTCAGGTAAAAAGAAGCTTTCTTCTAGAATATCTTTAATTATTGTCTCTATTCCTTTTCTTTGAGTCTCCTCTTCAGGAAGACCAATTATTTCTATGCTGCCTCCATGCCTATCAGACCCTGTTTTCTCCTGAACCAAGCATATCCCTTTGTCCTCTGCTTCTGCCCTCCAGGAGTGCTCTGTCTTCAGCATCACTGTTTAGCAGCAGTTCTGTCTCTGATGGGGATTTCATTTTAATTCTTTCTTATTCACCCATCTCCCTTCTCATCTGTGGCCTTCTCAGCTTTGCCTCTGCTCTTTCAATGGCTTCAGCTCCCATTTCAGAGGCCAGGTGATCAAATTGTGTAGAGGATGATAGTTACCTGCAATGTGTGTGTGTGGGGGGGGCCTGAATTTTTTTAACATTTTCAAAAATATGTTCTTCCTCTGATTTTTCCAAATATTGTATTGTTCTCTTTCTCTTATTGTGTTATCTTTTTATTCTAGTTGTCCTTTGCTGTTCAACAAACTCACACCAAAACTTAGTAGCTTAAACAACAACTACTTAACTTTCCATGATTTTGTTGGTCAGAAATTTGGATAGCATTTTCATGAGCAATTCTTTTATTCTGTGCGCTGTGGACAGGAGTCACTTGGCAACTTTCAGCTGGTGGATGGAGTGATCTGGAGGATCTGCGATTGTTTCACTCACATGCCTGTTCGCAAGGCTGGCCGAAAGGCTGGGATCAGCGGAGACTGTGAGGCAGAGAGCTCACCTACGGCGTCTCCAGCATGGCAACCCCAGGGCATCAGAACTTCTCACGTGGCACCTCAGGACTCCAGGAGTGACTGCTGCCACAATCCAGGAGGCAGTGTATGGCCTCTGTGACTTGGCCTCAGAAGTCACACCATGTCACATCCTTTCTAGTTTATTGGCCGAGGCAGTCACAAGGCTGCCCAGATTCAAGGAGAGGAGACATAGACCTCTTAGATGGAAGAGGCATCAAAGAATTTGCAGCCATTTTTAAAACAGCCAGTTTTCTTTGACTGCATGCTTTTATTTTCCCCTGTAATCATTCTCAAAATGAGATCTCTTTATAGTAGGTGATGTCAAATGACATGGGGGAGTGTCTTTCTCAGGTCTCTTACTGGGAGGTACAGTACTGGTATGGATTCCTCCCCGCTGTGTGTAGAAGGCTCTCACCTGGGCTGCATCATTCTGGATGCCACACTATTACTGACCCAGTCTAAGACATGATTAATCCCTTTAGAGACAATGTCACATTGCCAACCCACATCAAGCTCACTGTATACTGCAGTCCCAGCTCTTCTTCTTGCTTGCTTGGAAGTACCTGCCCTACCTGCCAGCTGCTAGTGACCCCCGACTCATAAACAGTCCATGCCACAGTCTTCTCATGCTCAACACCAAACTCATTTGATTTTGAGTTGGTACATTTTTGTTCTTCCTATTTATGAGGTTCCTCAAATCCAGGCCTGGGGCAGGCATCTCTGCTACTCCATGACTGTCCATGAGTCATGGAGAGTGGCCCTGTGATCTCAGAGGGGTTTTCAAAACAAGAGTGTGTTTGCCAACAAAAATGATCAACATGGATTGGAGGGGTGGAGAAGGAGTTACAGAGTCCAGAAAGTGAGCCAGCTAAATCTCCATCTCGGAAAATGGAGAGGTTGTAGATAATGTCTGAAGTTGACAGAGCAAGGAAAAACATTCTATAAACATATTACTGTATTTGGAGTTATGCGGATAGCCACTGAAAAACTGAGAAAAGAAATGCTTCAAGCTGGTTGCCTTTGGAAAGAGCTGGGAGGAAGAGTGGGCTGGGAGAGAGACCAGCTCTCCTTATGCTCAGCCCTACAGTGCAATGTAGTATTTTACCTTGTGCATGGATTTTTGTAATAAAAAATAGTGATGTGTATTTGAATATTAAAACATTATACAACAATTTAGAGTGAGGTGTGCCATTTAAAAGGTCTGGTTAGAAGCTGCGGTTTGTAATTACATTTTATAAAGGTTGTCTTCTTGCTTTGTGTTTAAGCTCTGTTTTCATTATTTTAATTTGTTTTTTAGAAAATCACAAAATTGGGACAAAACCAGGAGAGGGTTGAAGAGAATGGGGAAAGGGGGAGAAAAGCTCCCCAGTGAATTCAGCTGCCCTTTCTGTATCACTCTATGTACTTTGATTTTATGTCCTTCTGGAAAAATTAAATTGGAACTCCCTTTATCACTTCTTCATTTCATTTTTTTTCCGTTGTAAAAAGGGCAAGAGCTTAATGTGCCACAGACTAAAGCTGCAGGGGCAGCTGGGCACACATGGGCAGATGCCCGAGGCTCTGGGCAGCTGGCTGGGTCTTCCACTCAGTTTCCAAAGTACGCAGTCACAGCAGCAGCTGGAACCTGGCAGGCAGGTGACAGGGAGACAAGCTAAGGGGGTGCATGGTATTTCTGTCTGGTTTAATGTTTTAACAAGTAAGAGGAACACTTAAATATCAAAACGAAGTATCCCTGCAGTAAATATTTATCCTTTAACCATAAAAATATCCTTTTATACCCTTTGAGAATCAAGAGGAGAGCAGAGGAGAGGAGGGGAGGGGAGGAAAGGGGAAGGGAGTGAAGGGGAGAGGAATGGAGAGGAGAAGAAGGAAGGGGAGAGGAGGGGAGAGGGGATGGGAGGGGAGGGGAGGGATGGGAGGGGTGCGGAGGAGAGGAGAGAGATTCTTCAGAGGTTGATCCAAGCTACTCAAAGGGTTGTTCATTCACCAGCAGCATTGGCCTCACCTGGGAGCTTGTTAGAAATGTAGCATCTTCCTGTTCCCCTAAGTGGTCTGACAATCTGTGAAAATGTCAACCTCAGGCAAATCGAGAGGTTCAAATCTTTGTGTCCACTGAACACTTGTGAAACTGCCCAGGCCATCAGGGTATGCGTATATAAAGAGCATACTATATTTTTATGGTTAAAGGATAAATATTTACTGCAGGGATACTTTGTTTTGATATTTAAGTGCTCCTCTTACTTGTTAAAACATTAAACCAGACAGAAATCTTTCAGTATCTGAAAGATGTCACTTTATAGAGACAATGTGTACCATTCTGACGTTACAAGGGTGGAGTTGGTAGGCGTGTCCAGGCCAAAGAGTGGGACTGGACACAAGGTCAGTGGCCCAAAAAGAGTGCTGAATGTTTGCTGCACATGCTTAAAAATGCAGAGAGCCACGCTGAACATAAGGATTTACATGTAGATTCTCTGGTCATTGAGCATAGCCAGGTGAACAAAGTACCCAAGATGTGCGGCCACACTCACAGAGCTCAGGGTCAGGTTAATCCATGTGTGAGCTCTGCCTGCCACAATGAGATGAAGATTATTGAAAGGAACAGATTGTTCCTAAACCAGAAGAGGCTGCACAGAAGAAAAAGATAGCCCAGAAGAAACTGAAGAAATGGAAACTTACGGCACAGGAATAGACTCATCAAACAATAAATGGAATTAAAAGTAGAGGAAAGAAGGAAGGAAGGAAGGGAAAAAGGAAGGAAGGAAGAGAAAAGAAAAGAAAATGTAGCATCTCAGGCTCCCCATTCCATGACCTCCTGCTCCTAATGTGCATTTTAAGAAGCACAGGGGATTCATGTGCAGAGCACAGTTTGAGAGGTGCTATTCTAAGGTGTAGATGAGGAATTCTTAGTCAAGAAAGTGCAAGCTTGTGGCTCTCAGCTTTAGCTTAGGAGCATGTGGGGCACTAAAAAAATACTGACGACTGGGTCCCACCCTAGAATAATTAAAACAACCTCTGGGGGCGGAGCCTAGGCATGGATGTGTTTTCAAAGCACCCCGGTCATCTCAATGTGCAGCCAAGGCAGAAAATACAGAGCAAGTGATGCTCAGAGCTGCTGAGCACATTCTGTGACAATCCCCGGGTGGAGACCCTGTCTCCTTCATGCGCTGCCTCCTCTGCACTTGGCGATGTCAAGGAAATCTGTCATACACAGGCCCGCATCGAATCCACAACCGTTCACAAGATGGTCTAAATGGGGTGTCCAATCTTTTGGCTTCCCTGAGCCACACTGAAAGAAGAAGAATCATCGTGGACCACATATAAAATGCACCAACACTAAAGATAGCTGATGAGCTGAAGAAAATAAACTGCAAAAAAAAAGTCATAAGGTTTTAAGAAAGTTTACAAATTTGTGTTGAGCCACATTGAAAGCCACCTTGGGCCCACGGACCATGGGTTTCGCAAGCTTGGTCGAGGACCTCATCCTTGAGTTACAGAGTAAGCCTCTTGTCACTGGAGAAATATCTTACTGCTGTAGACTACAGGAAACACTCATGCGTACTACAAAGTGGAATATTAAAATCTGCTGCCCTGAGACACTGAACAGCTTCGGTGTATCCCGCAATGCTTTACTCAAATGTGGCTGGAGAGTTTAACTGAAAGGAAAGCATGGACACTGGGAAACCAATCAATCAGATTTCCTATTTTCATAACCGAGAGACAAAATAAAATAAGGGTTGACAGAAGGTGCACGTGTTTGCAATACTTTCGTGAGAGCCCATTGCCACAGCCAAATGTTAGCCTCTTGAGGCATAAATTAATTTACCACAAATGCATGCCTGGTTGCGTCTGGATTCTGCTAGGGCGAGCAGTACGTGTTAGACTTTTGGACAACAGCTTAAAGAATGACATTTCTCCAACTTGCTGTGATTTTTATCCTTGAGCAGAATGTTTTTCTTGGAATGGGTTTCTGGGAGGGTTTGCGGACATAATTCTGGTTATGTGTGCGGCCCTGAAGGGTGCTTTTATGAATTTAGAGCAGCAGCTGTCCAGGCAGAGGGATGCTCTTTACCCAGAGAGCGTGTGCCCCAGTAAACATATGAATGGCTCTCATGGAGCTCTCCAGACACATGGCTTGCACCCCCTGTGCCCGGCCTTACCTGGTACTGCTGCCCGGTGCAGAGGATGAGGTGGTCATAGAGCACGATCTCGCCTGTGGAAAGCACAACGTGCTTGGCTGCTCGGTCTATGCCGGTCATTCTGCCCACCACGACATTAACCCAGGAGCACAGTGACATCAGCGCATAATCTTTATCATTAAAACAGTGGCTGCAAAGAGAGAAGCTCCATAAGTGACATTTGAGCAGCTGACAGCGGGCATTAATTAGACATCTGGTGAGCTGGTTCAAGTCCCCTAGTGGGCTGAGTCTGTGCTCTTGCTGTGAGTTTACCAGGACTGATACTAGGAGATTTTTCGTTATGAAACACTTAGTCACAAATTGACATCGTCCCATTAAAGCTAAATTGTTCCACCTGGCTTAGATCAGCCAGCAACTGGGTGGGAGGTGTGTGTGTGTGTGTGTGTGTGTGTGTGTGTGTGAAATCACTCATATTATACCTTTCTTCTGCTTCTATTTCATAGTGGTTGTAAATTTACTTTAGTTGTTAAATTGGTGTCTTGGCCACAGCCTCAAAGGGAATGAGAAGGAAGAAAGTGACATTGTTGAGGATTCCCAAAGCCAGGGGTCAGAATCCTTGAATACCGAGAACCCTTCCTATTCGCTAATACTTTTCAGTAATGACTCATTCTGAGAATTAGCATATGGCTTCCTGCCAAAACAACAAAATCCATTTTACTTAAAGAATATAGCAATTAGGGAGTTACGTTCGCAGCAAGTACACTCCCTGGAGACCTTGGGATTCACTCTTCAGGGCAGAGGTGATTTTCCAGGAACGGAGACTTCCACCGCCAGCAGGCCCCGGATGGCCATTCATGCCGTGGCTTCAGGGTGCTGTGGCTGCACTGGCTTTCATTTTCTGGGCTCTGTTGCAGAGTTTGTGTGCTTTCACGTAATATGATAAGAGTGAGTTTCTTGTGGCTTTGGATTTAAAGAGTTTTGCGAGGGTTGTTTCCAGAATTTTCTGAAAGGATTGACCTCAGGTAAACCACCTTTTAGTGATTCTGCTCTGAATACTGAGAGTCTAAGGTAATAGGACATTAAGTGCTTCTTTTAATTTAGGCTGTATGATTCTTTTCTTCCTTTTTTCTCAATATAAAAACATTAAAATTTGTATTTATTCATCTATTTATTTATTTATTTTTAGAGACAGGATCTCGCTATGTTGCCCAAGCTGGTCTTAAACTCCTGGACTCAAGTGATCCTCCTGCCTCAGCCTCCTGAGTAGCTGGGACTAGAGGCACACGCCACTTCTGTGCTTGGTAGCACAGTCCCCTTCAAAAAGAACCCTGCCATGGTCTGTGTTGCTGACAAGCCTGGACTCTGTGTCCGCCTGCTATCTTCAGTTACCTCACCTCTTAACACAGGAGAATGAGCTCTCCCTACATGCCTCCACCGCTGACCGCTATAAGGAGTGACTGTGAGAATGTAAGACAGGCTGCTTTGTTAGGCGGGATGCATATGTGAAGAGTATTATTCTAAATAATATTAATGAGACAGAACCCTCTTTACTCTCTTTGGAGGCAAACAAGATTCTGAAGTGGTAATGACAGAACATTTCTTCTTTTTGATCTGCACATAAGCCTGGTCTTACCACACAAAGAGAATTCTAGTCATGGGGACATATTAGACCTTGTTACAGGACCTGTGAAAGAGCTCTGTGAAACAACTTAAAAACAAGAAAATTTCTTCTTAATAAGAAAAGAAAATCAGGGACTGGCCTATCACAGGAAAATAATGGATAGTGAGAGGAAATTCTCTTGTAAAAACCATTTCCCTAGCTTTATAGGAATACAGGAAATGTCATGGCTTCCCACATTTGTGAGAGACCCATGAAAGACTGTTCTTACCTGCTCCAGATCCCTGCTGTAAGCCAGCCATGATGAGGAAAAGTTAAATACAGTTAGTGCACAGGGATTCGTTTTATGAGGCTGTGCCCAAAGATAAAGGCTCTCAGGGGAAATTTGCGGAAGGTGAAGACAATCATATTTTTAATGACAGTAGGACAGTAGCATTGATCACGTCAGAATGCATATTTGAGAGTTAAAATGTGAAGCTCTGTCCAGTGGGAATGGCACTGGGGACCACTGATTTTTAGGAAACTTTACTAAGTCCTTTACAAAAGGAAGTGTTGAAGAATGTGGGGTGATTGCTGTTACAATATGTTACTACACTGAATGATTTTATTCACTTATTTGAGACAAGATCTCACTCTGTCACCCAGCCTAAAGCACAGTGGTACAATCATGGCTTACTGTAGCCTTGACCTCCTGGGCCCAAGCTATCCTCCTACCTCAGACTCTTGAGCAGCTGGGACCATAGGTGCAAGCTACCATGCCTGGCTAACTTTAAATTTTTTGTAGAAATGGGACTCTCCCTATGTTGCCCAGGCTGGTCTTCAACTCTTGGGTGCAAGCAATCTTCTCACCTTGGCCTCCCAAAGTGCTGGGATTACCTGGCCATTTCTTAGTTTAAAATATCATTGTGTAAGTGATTGCTACCCATTCTGGATATTACTATCCATTCTGGACCTTCCTTAATTTCGTCACCAGGTGAGTGAAACTATATATTGAAGACTGTAAGTGATATTTTTCCAAAATTATGTTTTAAGTAGAATGAATAAGCTTTAATATTCTAACATAGCAGGGCCTGACTCATGGCTTGGTGGTAAGAGAAATACCTCCACTAGGCTTCGCTCAAAAAGAGAGAAGGCACCAAAGAAGGCACATCGGTGAAACTTCACGTTTCTCAAGTGAGCTCGACCGTGACTCAAAACTAATGTGAAAGATTGTCTTCATAGAAAGTTCTGAAGACAGATAATAGGGAGGAGGAAAAAAAGCAAAAATGGAGAATGGGGAAATTTCTGGAAAGCGCATACATGAGTAGCCGCTTGCTCTAGGTTATAGTGCCCCCAACCTTATGGTCAAAAGCCTAGTCCAAAGCTCCAGGTGTGCAATTAGAAGCAAGCTCTGGGGGCCACAGATGAGTCAGTGGAGACCTGCACCTCATGGAGTCATGACTCTTCCAAGCTGGAAAGAACCTTAGAAATTCTCATAAAAGATTAATTGTGACACTCCTAGAAAAAGGACTATCACAATTAACTTCAAATTAATCAGTGCTGATTGTCCAATTAGTGGATTTCTCGTGCTTCCTGTTCCTCCTCTCCCACCGCCTTCCTTTTGGCTCCATCACAGACATGCCATTAGCACCTCCACAAGAGGCTGGATGTGGGGGGTGGGAAAGAAGACAGAAATGGTTGAAAAATTCTAACAATAATAAATTAAAACACTGGTTAACAAGTTCAAAATTAGTATTTGTAATCAGGGATTTAAATTACTAAATTTATGAATGTCATTTGCACCTTTCCATTTGAAACCCCATGATCAGAGATAATTTCCTTTATCGGGGTTATGAGGACCATTTGAAAGGCATCTCCTATTTATGGTTCAATCTTACTGAAATATGTGGTTTCTAAGAAATATGATGACATACAGTTACCCATGCAAAGGGCTCTGGCTGTATTATTTAGTCCCTAACACTTGCTTGAGAGGAGTTTTGCAGGTATTTCTGGAGGTAACTTTCCTCTGTTCCACATTATTTACTGGGCATCTGCTGTGTGCCAAGGACTGTCCCAGGTATTGAGTATACATCAATGAATCAATGAATAAAAAGGCAAAAATTTCTGCCCTTGTGGAGTTTATATTATAGTTGATGGATTCTGAATATAAACATTATTTCGGAAGGCAAATAATACAATATTTAGGAGGATTTAAGTAGCAAGAAAAAAACAGAGCAGAGTATGAGGGACTGGAGTGTGTTGGGGTGTTGGCTGCAAATGGATGGGGCGGTCAGGATAGACCCCATAGAAAAGGTGACATTTAAGAGAGAAAAGCAGAGACCTCAAGGTGGGGACTTGCCTGTTGCATCTGAGGAACATCGAGGAGGCTGGTGTGGCCCAAATGGGGAGAAAAAGGGCAAAAATGATAAAAGGTGAGGCTGGATAATTAAGTAGACGGAGACAGAGTTTAGGCTGGAGCAGCACAGCACGTTCTGCGATGATGAAAATGTTCTTATCTGTTCTGTCCAATATGGTAGCCACTGGCGACATGCGGCTAATGTAGCTGAGGCACCGACTTTTCATCTCATTTAATTTTAATAATTTAAATTTAAATGCACGCGGCTAGTGGCCACCATATTGGATAGTGCCGTTCTGGGCTGTGAGGAGGCGATGTGATCTGAGCCAGCTTTCTGCAGCCTTGCTCTGGCTGCTGTGCTGAGAATGTGGAGGCAGGGACAGCAGCAGGGACGCCGGGGGCTTCCACCCACTCAGTCTGCCCATGCAGTGTCACACCTGCCGAAAGCCCCCTCAGTAGCTGTTTCCTCCTGACACACACCCAACATGGGATTGAGGGAAACTTTCACTACGCTGATGGAATTAAGTTCCTCTTAAGACAGCTGCCAATAAAACCAGCATTTCCTGGGAATCATGTAATTTAGAAAGAGGGAAATGGAGGGAATGTGTTCTTGGCCAGAAGTTGGTGTTATGTTAATTTTAATAAAAAATCCAGCAAGCTTGGCTTCTCATGTACGGCTCATGATCAAAAAAAGCAAAGCTCAGAGAAATGAAATTCCTTGCCCAGGTCCTTGGTGGCAGAGGCAGGATCTGAATCCACATCCTCCTGGCTCAAACCCATGCCCTTTTTTGTACCATAATGACATCCTTCAAGAAAAAATCTATAGTCTGATAAAATTATTAAGTGGAAATGAACCCGGTTCTGCTGGCAAGGAAGTTGTGGTTTTTTTCTCACTGTTTGAGGGCAAAACAACTCTTTTTCACAGAGGAAAGAGAGTCCCTTCATCATGGAATCTCAAATGAATCCCCTGGGAGGGAACAATTTCCTTCCTCCTTATTGGAAAAATTAGGAGCTTGTTTCTAGAGGCAGAGAAACTAATATTTCTTCTACCCATGTTTTGCTACAGGAAATTAAAATGAATGAAAGCTGTGTGATAAAGACATGGTATTTTCCAGAACAGATGTTGTCAAATAGTGATTCTATTGGGATGAAGACGATAAAGCTCACCCAGACTGGCATGGAAGTTCTTTGCCTGATCAGCTGCTGAGTACAAATGGCCAGGGTAGCTGTGGGATCCATATCCCAGTGAGGTGCCCTGTCGGATGTAAATGTAGTCACCAACCTCCACTGCCCCATAGTGTCACTTAGAGCCCAAAGGCAGGGCTGGCTGGGTCCGTAGGCTCCACCCCAATTGTTTGGAACAGGGCAGATGTCTTCCCACAGATACAAACTGGTGGCCCTGGCCTGCCAGTCTTGGCCACTTGCTTGTGAACACACTGGTACTTGTATCTCCTAAGTGATGCCTGAACTCCAGGAGAAAAGCCCCACCACTTCTCCTTTTCCAATCTGAAATCTACTACTTAGCATTAAGTAGACTGCACAAAGAGTAGAACATTTAGGCCTCAGAATGAAAAAGCAAATAAAATTCATACTCGCTGGCTAAAAATTTCCTTTGTTCAGTGTCCAGAAGTTTTTTTCCTGGGAGTCCATGAGTTGAAATCAGGGTAAGATTATTAAACTTCAAGTGAGAGCTAAAGAAAAAGAAAAATGAAAAAGAATAAGCAGTTAAGTGCAATTTAGCAAACGTTTATCATAATTCAATTTAACTTTATATTTCGTGTCATCCAACTGTTGAATTGTTCTTGGAGCTACTAATTCTTTGCATGAACCTTCAAATAGAACCAACCATTTCAAGGAAAAAAGGAAGATGGCACTGGAGCTGCTAACTGTAGAATCTTCCAAAAAGCTACACATTAGTAATGAGACAGGTTTTTAAAATGTGCTTTTCAAAGTAAAACTAAATAAAACAAATTGGGAGAGAGGTAAATTTAGTATAAAGTTTAAATTTTAGACTACTTCTATTAATAATAAACTGCTTGGAAGCATAACAATTGCAGCTCAACCCTGATGACTGCTTCCAGTCAAGTGTTTTGCATGGCGCATTACGCCATGTAGTCCTTACAGCAATCCAGTCAGGTCAGTAATACTATTATCCCTGTTTTTTTTAGGTGGAACTGAAGCAAGTAATTTGCAAAGACCATTGGTATAGTTTCACTCTGTGTCCCCACTCAAATCTCATCATAATTCCCACGTGTTGTGGGAGGGACCTGTGAGAGGTAATTGAATCATGGGAGCAGGTCTTTCCCATGCTGTTGTCATGATAGTGAATAAGTCTCATGAGATCTGATGGTTTTAAAAATGGGAGTTTCCTTGCACAAGCTCTCTCTTTGCCTGCTGCCACCCACGTAAGACGTGACTTGTTCCTCTTTGCCTTCCACCATGATCGTGAGGCCTCCCCAGCCATGTGGAACTGCAAGTCCATTAAACCTCTTTCTTTTGTAAAAGGCCCAGTCTCAGGTATGTCTTTATCAGCAGCGTTGAGAACAGACTAATATAACCATATAGCTAGTAAGTCTGGAGGCAGCATCCTCTCACCTTACCTCTGCCTGTACTGTCCTGTAGACCTCAAATTGTTCAGAGGGATCCAAAGGTCATCTAATTCCCATCAGCTGACATTAGCTTTATTAGACTCAGATACACACAGTTAGTCAAATCAGGGTACCAAAAAGTGTCATCTGGGAGGAAATTCTAGAGGATTCCTTTTTAAGAGCAAAATTGCTTTATATTTGCATCCGGCTTTCCAGAGCCCAAGGCACATTCATAGGCATTCACATAGAGATTAATCTTCTACACAATTTATGCTGGGGGTAGGGGAGAGGCTGCTTTTTCTAATCCACATTTCATATGTAAGAAAATCAAGGTTGGAAATGGTAAGTAATTTGTTCAAGGTTACAAAGCTCATAAGCAGTGCCAGCTATGAAAGCCAGGCCTGCTGGCCTCAGGCAGTGCCCTGCTCCAGGCACCCACAGTACTCCCTCTAACCAGTTCTACAGGTAAAGTGCACCTGAGTAGAGGCCTCTGAAGAACTCACATGCTCAAGGCTCACTCCATGTTTGTCCATCAGGATTTAAGATGCTCTTGCTGCAAAGCCACCCCCTAGTTAAAGTCAGTAAAATTTTATGGTGAGCTGATCTTTTCATAGGGTTCATGCTGATGAGATTTTTTTTTTCTAAAATCTCTTCTTAGTTCACACCTCCCTTTCAATCAACCAAATGCCAAAAAAGAAGCCTTCACCAAGTCAGAGAGAAACACCTGCCCTCCTTTCCCATGAGAAGATTGGAAATGTTCCAAATGTGGAACTGCTATCAATTTACTGACAATCTGTTAAGTAGCACTAAAAGCAGGAGACTTTTGGTGATGGCTCAGGCCAGAAATGCAATAAACTCAACTGAACCTGACATTTAAAAATAGCTCAATATTATGAGAGGTTTTGCTCTAAAGTCTCTAAGGATGAGTGTCATTTAAGAATGAATATTCTTATTTGATAAGAAGAAAACTGAGCGCATCTTATCCTCTAATAATAAGAATAAAAAATTTGAATATCTTCAAATAACATAAAGGTCACAATTAACCCAGCTACTTATGGCTGACAGTCTACAAATGCACACTGATTACTTGTCTCTGATTTATTACCATTTAATGGAAAATGCTAATAATAATCAGTGTTTATACTCACATGCAGTTAAAATTTATCCCAGCTTTGGGTGTTATGTGATAGAAATGTGGTTTATGTTATACCAATAATAGTTATATATAGGCCTTTTTTACATCTCTATGTAAATAGAAGGCTTAATAATTATCCAGCTACATCTTTTACTACAAAGACAATCCCTTTGGTTTTGAATCATTTGAATTACTGAACAACATGAATCAAATGATTTATAAATTACCAAACTACCACACTGCATTATCCTAAATTATGCCGTTGTACAATTTAAAATTTCCCCCAAAAAACAAAGTAGTTTAAAAAAAACCTAATCTATCATGATATAGTACAAAAATTTTGGGGGGGATAGAGGCATTTTTTGAATTTTAATACATTAAAAAACAGGTTTCCACTCTTTTTCTTTAGCCCAAGTTAAAATCTTTTTGCATTCTTCATTGTTGCTATTCTGGGCCTTTCTCCAGCCTTCAAGTTCTCTACTGTAACCCCTCATTATCCCTACTATCCCCCTTCCTCATCCTCAGGTGAGCATATCCCCTATGTCATAAAGAAAATGAAGACTGGTCACCAGGCATTTTTATGTTTCCTTCTTACCATATTTAGAGCATTCTTCCATTCCCCTGAGTCAGAAGAGACGTGTTTCCCCATTAACCCTGTCTCCTCTTCAAGTTCCTCTTCTCTCTCTCTCAATCCCTCTGAGAGCAAATTTCTCTTAAAACTATACTTAAGACACCTGGACATCACCAGCCTCGTGCTGATAGGACAGATCCACGGAGTCAGCTGGGCCCATGACCTGCTTCTCTGCTTCTCCATGTGTGGTTTCCATTTTCAGGGTCACCTCGGGTTCAAGGTGGCTCCTGGAGCTCCAGCCATCACAGCCACATTACAGGCAGAGGAAGGAGAACTGGGCATAGAGGGCTGCCTATTAAGGAGCCTTCCTGAAAGTCTCACGTTTCTGCTTACCTAGCCAGAACTCAGTGACATGGCCAGGGAGCAGCAGGGAGTCTGGAAAATGTAGTTTTTCGAAGAAAACACAGTGATGTTTCCAAGAACCACAGTTACCAGGGTTTTGTCACCAAGTGCAGAATGAATACTGGGAGGCAACTAGAAGTCTCTATTTTCGTTGACTCATGGAGGAAGAATGAGGTGGGGATACGAGAAGATCCTTATTAATCAGGATCCAGGCCAAAAAAAAAAAAAAAAAAATGGCGGACTCCACAAGGTGTTACTGAATGAAGGCAGCTGTGTATGCAGGGTTACTGCTGTGTAGCAGCAGTGGGTGCCATCACTGATCCTGGGCCTAAAGGAGCAGGGGTGGAGGAAACAGTGAGGGCTGGGACCATGCAGGAGGCCTCCCCCAGGAGCTGTCACCACAGAACCTCCTGTCTGGGACGAAATTAGGTCTAAATTGAGGCTCCCTTTCATGACTGCTTTTTTACCAGCTCCTCCTCCTTTGTCCATTTCTCCCTAACCAAGTTTCCCAAGCTTCATGCCTATTTCTGTGGATGATGTTATCCACCACCAGGACTTCCTCTTACACATTTACTACAATGTACTATACTACAGTGATTCTTCTAAGCTCTAAATCTAATTTCTAAATGCCTATCGGCCCTAACTGGCATGCTCCAGGGGGATCTCAAATTTAGTATATGCCCAAACAAAGCTCTTGGTCACCTCATCCCACTCCTCCTCTATCTCCGTCAAAGCTTCGGCCAACTAACCACCTCTCGAGCTAGGAATTTTGAAGCCAGTCTCAGGCTCCTTCCCACTACCCACATTGGCCACCGTGTCCAATCACTTTGACCTTGTCCGCATCTCTTGAACGCCCCTGCAACCCGCCCCTCCTATAACACACTGCCTTAGTTCACCATTTTGTCTAGAGGGTTTGTCTCTCTGGCATGAGTCTCTCTCTTCTGCCCATCTTCCACACAGCTACTGGAAACCTCTTTTTAAATTAAATAAAATCTCAACGGTTTCTGGCTTTAAAATCCCTACCTTTGTTCTTGGTAAGGATTTTACCAAGGTAGCTGCAGAACAGACTCGTTAAGATCCCGGTCTCAGAAATCGGACTGCCTCAGCGTGACTCCCAGCTCTAGCACTTCTAGGTTTTTTACCTTTGCAAGTTATTTGACCTCTCTGTGGCTCTAGAACCTAATGCTTCTTAGGGGTTCTGTGAAGATTAAATGAATCATTGTCTGTAAAATGCTTAAAATATTGCCTGCTACATAGTGCATTTTCAATAAATGGTAAGTGTTTTGATTACCAAACTGTTCAGTCCAAATTCCCTAGCGTGGCATAAACATCCTTCCGGTTGGGCCTAACCAAACTTCCCCAACCTTCTTTGTAACATCAGCCTCCTTGCTATTCAGGGAAGGTTCCCTGCCCTTTCATGACTTCATATGAAAATATCACCAGCATTTTCATTTCTTTCTCCAACCTCATATTTTTGCTGTGATGGTTCTCTCTATAATCCGATTTAGCAATGTCTAAATATTTAATTTCTTAAATTTGTAACTATGTAAGAGTATTGGTTTAAAATCATGACGTTTATAATACATAATTCTAATAGACTGATTTTGAATTTGATCGCCTATGAATATTCAAAAAGTTCCTTCAAATAGAACAGTGGGTCACGGAGTACAGCTTGGGTTTGGGCATGCATTTGATGAAATGGCAGGAACAGCAGAACCACAGATAAACTCAGATCTAATGGTGTTGGCTTAATGTATATAAACAATATCTAACATCACTGTGAGCCTTCAGCTCCAAAATCAAAGGTCACCATATCATGAAAAAAAAAAAAAAGTTCCAAGTTAAGTGCTCAAGCCAATGAAACATTAAACAAGGGCACCTGCATTTTCACAGCAAATAATTCCAGTGGGGATTTCACGTTGCTGTGGATACAAAGGGAGGAACAGCTCAAAGATACTTGTAAAGCAGGGAGGGATTAGGGTATCCAGGGAAATAAGTAAAAGGTATTGTGTTTCATTCCATGCTTCAGGAGGACAGCTACAAAATTAGGTCTAAACATCCTTATCCTTCAAATAAAGAGGGTCACATTGCCAATTTATTGTGAACATGATAAAAGAAACATAAAACTTTTCATGGTGCTTACCCTTCTGGGCAGTAGATACATGTCAGCCCGCTAGGCGATCGCTAGTTATTTTCTAGCTGATTTTGTCTGTGTGCGTCTGCAGGGTGCAGGCATAGCAAAGGCAACCAAAGCAAGTGATTTAATTAACTGCTTTAATTAATGCTGTTATTTGAACAAATAGATAATGTAGAGAAAAAATTATTACCCCACATCGATCTAAATGTTTCAATTTAATTTACTAAAACCTCTGCTTTCTGAATGGTTCAAAACGTGACAAAAATATTTGCCAAATGAAAATAAATCCTAGCTTGTGATAGATATGTCACCTATCTACATATTCTACTAGTTAAAAAATAACTCAGATTTAATTCAGTCTTAACAACAACACATGGCATAAAATACTATAGATGGAGTTTAAAAGTTGGGAGCTCTGTGAACTTCCAATATTAGAGGCAAAACAAATCCTCACAAAATATATATTGTAAGTACACAGCAGATTAAGAGAATCTACCAGTTTTTCCCTGAAATAATTTAACTTTCTTTAGCAATATTTTTTTCTGTGTAAATCATAAGAGACTTTTGGTCAAGGTCCTGAGCCATTAATTTAATTTTTTTACTTTTAAAAAACTTTTTATTTTGGAGGATTTTAAATATACACGAGGTGAAAGAAGCTTAGCAATTACTAACATTGTGCTGCTTTTAAAATACTCACCAACACTGTTTGTTGTGGTTGAAGTAAATGCCACACATTGTATTATTTCATCATAAATTCTCTAACATGCAAGAACCTAACAATAAAATAAATTTAAGAAAACGGGAAAGATGCAGGAGATTGTTAAGTATTTAAAAGGATTTCAGGGGCACATTAACCAAATGCAATATTTGGACCTGGTTTGCATCCTTATCCAAACCAACTAACTGTAAAAGAACAATTTTAAGACCACTGGGAAAACTGAACACGGACTGGTATCAGATGATATTAAGGAGTTATGGGGTGTGTGTTTGAGTGTGTTAATAGTACTCAATTCATTTTTGTTGTTAGTAAAAATTAAACGGCAGCTGCATCCATGGCCACAAAGTTGTCGGTCATGACACACTCTGACCTCCAGGGGGAGACCGAAGAGAGAGATCCATAGAGGAGGCATGGGATGGAGGATTCTGAGCACATCCAGAAGGGAGTGGGCAGTTCGTGGGGTAAGACAGAACTTAACACCTCTCTCCCTGACCCTACTTCTCTCTTCTCTTGAGTGCCATCTTGCCCGGCTCCACCTTGGGTGGTGGGTCAGAGCTCCCTGGTCCTGGAGCTCCTGTAGGAATCAGGATGGGACGTGGAGAAATGGGGCAAGGAGTAAGTCTCGTAAGGTACCCTGAGTCTGGGTGTGACTCAACACTGGACCCGACACTAAGGTAGAAGTGTCTGCCTGGAGGGCCCTGGGTGCTCTCTGGAGTCCTCAGGGACCTGGCAGGGGAGAAGCGTAGTGGCCAGGATAAGGGGCTAGGCAGACGTTCAGGATCTCAGATAAAACACTTATGTATCACAAAAGAAACACAGAAATCCTTACTGAAAAAATGAAAATGCCAATTGAAAAGATAAGAATAAAATTTGGGAGTTCTGGCAAAACAGATTAAAATGAAATTGAGTTTTCCTTTATAATCTAGGGGAAATGATTAATGATGTTTTTATCTATGTCTATGAAGTAAAACCATTATACATTTACATTTTAAGCATAGGTTTATATATACTGAGCACATACCAGATGTAAATACCAAGATGGCAGCTATCAAAGACAAGCCAGAAAGCCCTTGCACATGAGAGATGGCAAAATACAAAACACAAATCAATTTGTTCCTTAAGGATGGAATCATGGAGCGTTATGGGAATTCAAACTCGAGTGGAATCACTTCTGGTGGGGGAGGATGAAGAAGAGCTTTATGTTTTGGGCAAAGGCTGGCTATTAGCAAGGCTTTATTAATACCACATGGGCAGGTTTCTTCTTGGGCCTTCCTTCTTAATGGTGACAGTTTAAGCATGAGACTTCGCGAAATGCTTTCTGCTAGGTCCAGTTTAGCATGCTAATACTATGAATGTGGGTTCAACTATATAATGCTAATAATAACTTAAAAATTAGGCCCTGCAAGCCCTAAAGTAATGATGTGACTTAGAAGTTATATGATTTGCTAGGAATTAGAAAATGTGGTTTGGAAAACAAACCCATAAATACAAGTTAGTTACAATGAGCAATTACGGGGGAAATAGGTTTCCTTATAGATGAGACTGCCAATTTTGAGCAAATGTCTACATAAATGGCTCCTAAACCCACCTGCATGTCGGAATTACCTGGGGATTCTATTAAAAATATTGTACATATTCCTGAAACCCACCTCAGGCCAGGAACAGGGTCCCAGGAAACTATATTTGTACAACCTTCCCCATCCCTATCCAAGTGGCTGTGATGTGCAGAATTGTAGAGCCTGGAACTTTTGCAATCTGTTGCTTATAGAAACAGTTACTTAATATTAACCCTAAAATCTCAAGGTGATTCACAACATTTTCCTCCACCACAAGGTCTTAAAATAAAAAGGAGAATTCAAACCTTTTTTTTCAGGCCCCCATGTCTTACTATACTGGTAGTGTTGGATTATCTGTTTGAAAGGCATTATCTTCAGAGAAGTACACTTAGCGAGAAACCTGGTCTCCACAAGCCACCTGCTCCATAGATGGCTTTGCCTGCTCTGGGTCTCACACAGAGGCTCACGGTCCTCCCACTCCCCAGCAACGAGGACCACCTGTCACCTCTACTGGAGGGCCCTCATGCCTGTGTTTCCAGGCAGGGCTCTTTCTGGGCTTCCCTTCCAAATTTCTACCCAACATCAAATGCTATAAGTCGGGGGCAGTTTGACATGTCCTTATTCCTTCAGTCCTCTTGTACGTCATTTTATGTGTGCCAAGATAAAAGAATTCAAATGCATGGGTGTTACGGCCCTAATCCTCCCTCCGCAGGGAGGAAAGTAAGTGACTGGCGGATGCAGAGCTGACGAAGTGGGAGAGGGTGCGCAGCTGAAGGTGTACGATGCCTTTTGCTTTTTTGGGAGTGAGGCTGCCCATGAAAAAAGTGGGGATGGGAGGATGGGGCAGGAAGGGCAAAGACCACATTGGCCTATTGGCCTAGTGGCATTGACTGAGTGAGTCCCTGCAGGTCTCGTGAAGACACACATTGCTGGGCCTGATTCCCAGAGTTTCTGATGCAGGAGGTCTGGGTGGGGCCTGAAAATCTGCATTTCCAACAGTTCCCAAGTTTTGTCCATGCTGGCGGGCCAGGGATGGCACTTTGATAGGCTCTGTTCAAGGAGGAGAAAACTGAGAGGCTCCTGAGCGTTTGGGAGTCTCAAGAAAGGTGGGTGGAGTTTAATGTAAGTTTCTATGAAGGAAGTGTATGATCCCATTAAATATCTGAGAGACATGAATCTCTTAGGAGGATGTTCTGCAGACTCCAGGGAATGTCTCACCAGGAGTCAGATGCAGCTGCAGGTTGGAAACACCTCCGGCTCAGTCCTCAGGGAAGAGGGCGTCCTCCACATAGAGGACACTCCAGCTCCCCAGTCACTTCCCGCCTTTGAAAGTCAATGCAGGCTTCCATGGGGGTCTAGACATGCAAATTTACTTACTGGGGAGGTGTCTGTCTAACAAGTGTCAGCACTAGGCCTTTGGACAGATGCTTGACATTTGCTACCTGACTGAATGCTCAGGCCGGTGTGTGAGGAGGGAATTCTGGATGCCTTCCCTGCAGCACAGGTGAGGAGACTGAAGTTCTGGGTATTGGAATCATTCTCCTGGGCCCTCTCCACTCCTCACTTCTGACTTCCTTGACCTGCTACCTCCCCTGCAGGGCTGGGAAAGCAGAGCCTGGCCCTACCCCCAGGTTTTGGATTCAGTCCCTGGAGAGTGGGGCCTGAGTATCCCCACCTCCGACAGCTTCCCAGGCAATGCTGATGGTGTTGGGCCACAGACCATGTTTTGAAAACTACTGATTCTAACCTTAACTCCATCCCAAAGTAGAAATAAAGTATTTGCCAAGACAAGGTCCTTAAATGCCATCTCTTTTCCAGCAAAACTTTCTGGTAGTACACCTGCATCCTCTTTAGAACTGCAAGAAACCCACAAAAACCTCTCCACACAGCTTCTTCTCCATCATCGTCTATGCCCAAGTTTCAGTAAAAGGCAACTTCAAGAATATTAACAAGGAAGAACCGAACAAACTTAGCAAACGAAGGGACCGTAAGGGCACTCCAGAGACAGTGTTGAGGCCCACTCACCTCACCCTGGCCCACCTGCTCACCTGAAAAAGGGTCTCCTGTCTGCCTGTCTCTGCCCAAGGCCATTCTCGGACCTCAGTTGTCCACAGTGGGGACCCACCGACAAGGGTGTCTTTTGGCTTTGTGGCTGTCCTCACTTCCCTGTCACATGGCCCTGCTCTCAGGCAGTTCCCTAGGATCACTCCCAAATCAGCTACTTGTATCCAAATGCTTTGTTTTCAGCTTGGTTTGAAAGAATGCAAACCAAGACAGGTACCAATGTGATTATTTGAAAATCATCCAATAACAAATGATGAAGACTGAGGAGGCGGGTGTACGACTCAGATCCAGGTACATGGTTTGTGCTGTGTGTGATCATGAAAAATGCATTTCCTACTTACCCTTGATGCCAAAGAATCACAAAGCACCCACAAAAAAAGGACAATAAGCTGACCTTCCCCCATCGAAAAGGCCTAAGGTTGCTCAAAGTGGATTGCTTTGCTTTTGTTCTGGGAGTCTCTAATGTGGGTATGAGGAGATAAGTTACCTTGAAACAAGCAGGGGTGGATAATTTCAGTAAATGGAGGTGCTTTTATTTAACATTAATTACATTTAAATATTGGAGTCAAATAGGAAACCCCATTGTGATTAGTGACACCAGGGTGCGTTCTGGATCATTATTCTCCGATGGCAGAATGTCAAGTCTTGCTGCCTGGGGAGAATGAGACTCTTGTACCTGACACATAAAGCTCCTTCCACCATCCCCTTTGCTCTGGCCACCAGACCAGCCTCTGCACCAGACCTGATGTCCTGTATGCCCCGTGGATGTCCGTCTCCTGTACGCCCCCGCTGTGGATGTCCGTGCTGCCTGCTGCCTGGGCACATTGGAGGGCGGCCCTGCACATGCCCTGGGCCTCACTCCCATGCCGTCTTAGCACAGGGCAATGAACAGGGCAATTGCGAGGAGCACACGTGCAGAGACCGAGAGGACAGGCAGTCACAGTCACAAACCTGTCCATTGCGGTTGAGCTCTGAGATCAGCAAGGAAGCACTGACTATTTAATTAGTCACCTAATTAGTGACAGGCCACACTGAAGGTTTCAGATGTCCTCAGACAAATGTAAAGATAAAAAGCCTAATTAAGCCGCCAGCGCTAGGCTGGCTGCTGCCAGAGCCCACAGCTGTGCCGGATATTGTGCGGAACTGCACGACCCGATAACAGGAGTTGTGGTCATTGCCACAATTGCAGCTTTAAAAACATGCCCTGCTTGGTCCAAGCTATTCTTAGTCACCTCGACACATTCAACCAGATGAGGGGATCAATGTCTAGGCTGAAAGTCTGAGGTTGCCTCTTTTGCTGGGATGATTTGGTTGGTTTTCAAGAAAACTCTTCTCAGTGGTGGAAATGGAAGACAAGGGGAACCCGGGCTTTCCAGTGCCCACCAACCAGTGCTTCCTGCGAATCAGTGTTCTAGTCACACGGAGGGTCGCGGGGACACAGGCTGGGCTGCTTTCAGTCATTCTCATCCACGACTCTTGTAAGCATTTTTCTAGTGCCATTACAGGCTCTTCAAAAGATTCTTTACGTCAGGATTAAATTAGGAAAGAGTTAAAAATAATGGATTAAAAAGGAACTTCCCCGTAATTAGGAGTAAATACTACAAAACACTGAAGCATAGAGACTCATGTGCTGAAACAGAAGAGGAGAGCAACTGCCTCAGCTCCATGAACGCAGGCCCAGGAGACAGTCAAGGTGCTGTTCTGCATCATTCTGGAAAAAACGCCTGTTTGGGACACTGTCTGAGGCAGGGCCTGAGGTTCTGCATTTCTGACGAACTCACAGGTGATGTCAATGCTGCTGGTCCACGTGTCACACCAGGAGTGAAAGGATGCAGAGAGGTGCATACACCTGGTTCCGGCTCCTCCTCCTCTTCTTTTTTTTTTTTTCTTCTATTTTGCTATAGCATTTATATACTTTAAAAAAAAGATTCTGGAGTATCTTTGTGGAAACCTGAAATAGTCAAAGCACTGCATTTGAGGAGTTCAGTGATGCTAGACTCGGTGGAAGTTCACTTTATAGTGAGTTCACTTTACAGATCTCACCCTCATAGGGTTTGTGGAGTTTCTACCGTGGTGGTGCCTTCGGGCTGGCAGGACCTGGGAGCCCCTGCTGGGACTCTCCTTCGGCACAGATGAGGACAGTACCTCCCTCAGGGCCACAGCACTGCTTGGCAGCAGAGGTGGGCTAATGGCTGCAGCCAAGTTCTTTCTGCTTTCTCCAGTGCTTGGAGGTTTTACAGAGTCTTCATAATGGAAGTGCTGAGAAGGAGAACGCACACGTGACATCTGCAGTGTCCGAGCTAGGAACTTTCAGTCCCAAAGAACAGGGCGGCCAAATGAACAAACCCACCAATCACAAGAACAGTCATTGAAAAATAATCCAAGTGTATCACTTAAATGTCTTGGGCATTATGAAGAACACACATAATCTCACAGTGAATGTCTTAAGATCTGTCTTTTCCCCTCCAATTCACGGCCCTCTACCCCATAGTACAAGCCGGCATTTTCTTCCTCTATGCCCTGCAATGCAAGAGAACCACCCCATTGCCCTCGCCTTGCCCTGCCCAGCTCCTGATCCTTGCCACAAACGTGCACGCTCCTGCGCCGGCCGGGCAGGTGACAGGAAAGAAGCCTGGGTCCTTTCCTCCTGGGCTCCCTTCAGAGGCCAAGTGGACAAGACAAGGGGGAAGGGAACCAATGAGCTGAGCCCACCCCACCCTGAATGACTCTACGCCCCTGCCCATCTCCACCCCTGGAGGCCTCCCGCAGGGCTGAGGGAGACTGTAGAAGCCTCTGAGGGCCGTTGGCTCCTAGGCTCTGCTGGGGATCACTAGGGCCAACAACAGGAAGGCACGGAGGACAGCAGGGGAAGTAAAAGACTGGGATGCTGGAGTGTGTCCCCAGGAAAACGCCTGCCACGCATGTCTCCCGGTGCTGGAGGGCCCAAGAGGCTCCCCCTAGGAAGGACAAGACGCAGGACTCAGGCCTGACAACCACAGACAAGGAGATGTGTCTGTGCAGATTAACTGCACACAGCCAGCAGATAAAATAGCATACTTTAAAAACAAGTCAGAACACCAGCGCAGTATTCCCTCATCACATGGAGCTTACATCCTAGGGTATATTAGGTAGTGAGTTTGCGTAAAGCACTTCAGCTCTCCCAGTAGCACCTCAGCACTTGGGGAAGAAAGCATAGAAATTTACACAAACTGCTTTTGGTGTCCCTTGAAGAGAAGACCAAATGTATTTTATAATTTCTTACATGGAAATAATACAAGAAGAAAGTTGTGTTTGTTTTGTCATCAGATGACAGAATTACCAGATTTTCTGGAGAAAGAGGTTACTGTCCTGAGCCTCAAGTGGATTTTCTAGGAACGATGGTGCGCCTGCTGAGTCTGACAATGCAGCTCAAGACTACAAGGAGGCAGCCGGGTGCAGTGGCCCCTGCCTGTAATCCTAGCACTTTGGGAGGCTGAGGCAGGTGGGTCACTTGAGGCCAGGAGCTTGAGACCAGCCTGGCCAACATGGTGAAACCCAATCTCTACTGAAAATACAAAAATTAGCCAGGCATGGTGGCTTGCACCTGTAATCCCAGCTACTTGGGAGGCTGAGGCAAGAGAATCGCTTGAACCTGGCGGGAGGCAGAGATTGTAGTGAGCCGAGATTGCTCCACTACACTCCAGCCTGGGCAACAGAGTGAGACTCTCTCCAAACAAAAACAAAAACAAACAAAAAAAGACTACAAGGAGGCTGATTTTCCTAAATTTTGCTTCCAAAATGTAGATTCAATCCTTATTGGTGGTCAGTGTTGGGTGAAAGCTGTATTTCTTCATTTCAGCTCAAATCATGTATAAAATTAAATTCAAATGGCAGTTAAACTGGGAAAGTAAAATAAGCAGTAGGTTACCATGGTGATTGCTAACTTAAGATAATTAGAGAAAAATAATAAGAAAACTATTTCCTCTCTTAAGGATTAGAGATCCGTAAACTGATACCAGTCTATTTTTAGTGTACATAATCTGTGTAATAATGATAGAGAATTATGAGTATTTTAGAATGCTTTAAAAAGCTCTATTTGATTGGGAAATTTAATCAACCCAATACTTACATCAAAATTTATACTTGTCTTTATTAAATCTAAGTTGACTCCACAAAAAGAAAATTACTCGTATATGTCTCAATGTAATCATTTAAACAAAACATTATGACTAAGTAGATAGCTAAATTAAGATTTAAGGCCTGTTTATGATAACTTCTTAACTGCTATAATTTCACAGCTCCACCTTGATAATTCATCATTCAAAAATGGTTGCATAAAACTTGCTGTTCGAAAGTTTTCAAGGCAGAGACCCATCAGAATAAGTAAAGCACTCAGACTACAATGTGGCATGCCCTGGGAATGGAATATTCCTAGGTGCTTCTCATCATTTCATGCTTGCAGTGAAATATTGCTGCAGACTGACCACATTATTTAAAGCACATGAACTCTGTTACTAACTTCAATAATGACACATAATTTATTTCTAGTTACCTAAGGGTATGTTCTGGAGAACTGAACAAACTGGCTAGAAAGGGAAAAAAATCAATTCTTTTTTTATCTGGTTAATGTGATGTTAAATGAGCAAAATAACCACTTGGGATTAGCTCGTCTCCATGTTAACCAGGCACATACACCTTTTGAGGGTCACTTCCTCCGTTCATTTTCTTACCCAGCCCCTCACAAGGCCCCGCCTGTCTTGAGCTAGGAACTCTGCTGGCTTCCAGAAGAGTGACGGTGGGCTGCATTTTCCTATCTCCTGCTTACCTCTCAGCACCTGTAGTTTTGAGTGGTAGCTAAAGTTTTTCACGTGATCCTGAACAAAAGATTTGGATAAACTGGACTCTTAATCCAGGGTTCTGTGGTTCCCAAAGTCAGGGTTTTAAAACATCTATGAGACTTAAAAAAACATAAATGAAGGTAGCGAGTTTGACAGAAGCTAGGCAATACACTGATGGCTCCATGTTAGGTGCTGATGATGCCAGGCCATGATCCCAAGTTCTCAGACCCTAACCCAGGGTGTTCTCTGTTAAAGAGGTGCTCAATTCAATGAGCAGATGGAGAGAGAGACTGGGGATGCTGCAAATCCCTGAGCCTCACGCATCAGAAAAATGGGCTCTGAAAGGAAACCTTGTTTAGTGCTTTGAGGGGGATGAGAAAACAGCATCAGAAGAGATGCATAGGCCTCTGTATTCCCTGAAGGGTTTTACCTGTTCCATGGGATCCAAAATTCAAGGGCTGAAGAAAGGTCCTGGCCCACATGCCATTTCTGAAACTGTAATGTATGAAGTCAAAACTCATTCCCAAACCTGCCTGATTATGTGGAGTGCCTATTAACATTCAGATTCCTAGACCCTTCCCCAGGAGTCCAGGTTCTGCAAGTTGGGTGCAGGATCTTAGAACCTACATCTTTAACAAATGCTGCAGGTGGTTCTTATGATCTGGCCAGTAAGGAAAACATTCCTTTAGAAAAGGGGTCAGTAGGTTGTTTCTGGGAAGGGTGAGACAGTACATATTTCAGGCACTGAAGGCCATATGGTCTCCGTTGCAACTACTCAGCAGAGGAGTCTGCCATCTAATCTGCTACTGTAGCACAAAAATGGCCACAGACAACACATAAATGAGTGTGGCTGTGTTCCAATAAAGCTTTATTTACAAAAGCACTTGGCAAGCCAGTCCTGGCCTCAGGGCTATAGTTTGCTGACCCTGATGTAGAATATTCTTTCACTGATTGATTCATCCACATAGGCAGGGTGTGTGGAGTACCGAACAATCTCAGGTCTGTTCTCTGAGGGTGTTCTCTTCAGATGTAGAAAGATAATTTTTATTATTTAAAAACCAATCAATCAATAGAATAAAACAACTCACCAAAATACCAATGTCTCTAGGAAGGAAATTCCAACATTGGATGCACCGACCACAATGATCTTGGCATTGACAGTTATTTTAGGTTCCAATGTTAGTTTTCTGTTTGTATGGTTTAAAGCATAACTGATCTGGAAAAAAAATACAAAGACAAAGAAGGAATCAAAGAAAATGTAGCAGTGTTCATACCCCCAAATTACCAATTATGTAGAGTTATTTAACCAGGACATTACCACCAAAACAAACCCAGTAGTGCCCATGTACAGCCACAGTGAAATGCACGGGAAGGTATTTTTAAGAAATTAATGTATGAATATGTGAATATGCCTGACATCTCAGCTAGGTCACATCAGAATGCCTGGTTTTCAAGATTTTGTCTTAATGCTGACAGATGTCTCATACAGAGCGGAGACCCTCAATGATTAGAGACCACCAGTAAATGATACTACAAGGAGATGGGCAAGCTACTCCCTGAGAATCTGCAGTTCCATGAGAGGTCCTAAGTGTTTTCTTCTGTCCACAGTTTCCCTGAAACCTTGAGTAACAAATTATAATAGTTGGGTACTTGAAGATAAGTTTTAGCTCATGTTCAATTCTGTGTCCCTCACGTTACTTAACGCGGTATCTTCTGGACAGTAGATGCTCAATAATATTTGTAAAATGGCAAACATTTATTAAATGGCAAAAATGTGTTAAATAATTAGGGTTGTTCAACCTTTCAGATACTTCAGAGTCAGGGAGGCCTCTTAGAATCACAGAAAGTAACTGGTGATCATGTTAATGTCCATGTTTACAAAAATGGCCTGAATTAGTCATTGATTTGATTTACTTCCCTGCAGAAGCTGCAAGGGGTACATTAACTGTGCAAAGTAAAGTTTTACAAAGAAGTGATAGAGCATTCTTGGAAGAACATTGGGATCTATGCCAAAAGATCTTGGTTCTATTTTTAACCCATTGATTCAACATACTTTTTTGTTTGGTGCTTACTATGGTGTCTGGACAGTAACAAGAATTACAGCTGACTTCTCATTGGAAACAATGGTGACCAGAAGTCAATGGAAAGATATTCTTATCACCTCATCCCATGCTGTTAACTACATCAGCATTAACTTCATCCTCTGGGTCAGAAATCTCCACATTCTGATAGGTCAAACCTGCTTTGGATTTTCTTAAAATCCTGGGATACCAGGAGTTGGAAGTCTGACAGAATAATGGTAAAGTCTTATTTGGGTTCCCACCCACTTTCCAGTACTGTAGGGGCATGGGTGTGGCCATATGCTTTGCCATTTAAAGGTAACATCTCAGATCTAGAGCATAAATCCCATTTCTCTGTCTCTACATAGCCTAGCAACATGGAGGAAGGAAAATGGCTTGAGCCAAACAATATATTGATAGAAATTTAAAACAAAAGTGGGAGATTTCAGACTCCATAATTAACATTGCTTGTACCTCTCAACATCATTTCCACCCTACAACTCCCACCTTTAAGTTGGCACAACAGAGATTTTGGAAGATATTGGGCTCACTCCCATTTTCAAGAGGGACTCGGATCCACATAAACCAAGTCACATACTCCATTCTCTTTCCTCAGTAATTGGGTCAGGACACACATGTGACCTAAGTTAACCTAATCAGAGTGAAGCCCAGGACTTCTGCATGATAGTTGAAGAAGAGAAGCCGTCTTGTTTTCTGGATGGCATGTGGTGTAAATGTGAAGCCTGAAATGGTTATGGTCATCATGCCAAGAGGGAAACCATCCTGTGTTGAAGCCCCAAGAGAATCACAGAGAAACAGAACAGGCATTCTTTTCAAACCCTACCTGAAACCCATACTACCTTTGGACTCTTCAGTTATATAAGCAGTACATATCAGTGAGATATTGCCACAATAGTGCTGTGTAACAAACCACTTCAAAATGCATTGGCTTAAAACAACTGTCACTTATTCTGGCTCTTGCAATTCTGGGTCAGCTGGAAGTTGGCTGATCTAGGTTGGACTCAGCTGGGTCTGGCTCCAACCTGCAGATTCCAAACCTGCCTCACATTTCTCTGATGCAAGGGAGCCAGAGCTTGTTCTTCTCATGGCAATGGCAGAAATACAAGAAAGGTAAGTGAAAATAGGAATACTTTTAAAATCTGGCCAAAGCAAGTCATGTAGCTGAGCCTAACATCCATGAGTTAGGGAAATACGCTCACCTTTAGAGGGAGAAACCTCAAAATCACACAGTAAAGGACACAGCCCAGGGAGGGATGAAGGCTGGGAAGAATGACACAGCCCACTGCACTTCTTTGATTGTTTAGGCCAGTTTGTTTTTTATATGCTACTGAAAACTTCCTAGATTGATATACTTTCTAAATGAAAATAATGAATATACCATTTGGTTGAAAAAGTGCATGTTCTTCAAATAAATGTCAGTTCTGATTTGCTCTACGAGAATTTCCCAGGACAGATCCATGAGGAATTGTGCGAGAAATCTAGTTCCTACTGGTTCACCTGGGTGCCAGTGTATACTGTACTCTGCTTAATTTCCAAGACAGGCAGGCTGACAGCAAATACATTTTAGCCAGCCTTACGTTGGGTGGTCTAGAGCAAGGAAGGTGGGAAGCATATGTGTTGTAATGATGGCATCTAATCGCAGGTCTAGTTAACAGATTTAAAATGCAAGCATCTTGACAGAGGTCAGAAGCCAAGATTCTTTTCAAAAGGAGATATGTTCAGACATTCCCCTCTGTGTTGGAAGTGTAAGCTAACATTGAAACATGGGCAGTAATGAAATTCTCCGGTGAAGAATTATACCTCATTTATGAAACAGCTCCTGTATCAGTGATACAAAGGCAGTCTGGGGAACAGAACAGAATGGCTTTTGTTTCCTACACAATAGCTGTAACACCAACAGCTGCCGGGCCTCACACATCACCTTTCTAACTGCTAAGTACACAAAGTGGCCTCCGGTGTCAAGAGCCAGCAACCAGTACCAATGATGGTGGGTATCTCAGGAGAGCGGCCAGGCATCACAATGATTCATAGTCAACCCAATTTTGTGCCCAGGTTTTAATTAAAAACATATCCATCGCCAGGTATGATGAGGTCTTCCGACCTGAAAAAATCGTGTTTTTCTTTTATTAGTATAGATAGTTTTTAAATGTCTTGGAAAAAAAAATTCTTCCCGGCCTGAAAACCCCCTTCAGTGACAACTGTAAATGAAGACGGCTTCTGCTGCTTTATGAAGGGTTTATTTTGCACAGAAGCAGGAAGCACAGGTTACTTTTTGATGAAAGCAGAATATTTCCTTCCTTTATGTTCCCTCAAACTATGAGTTTTCATGGGAATGAAAAATAGACATGCAAGATCCTATGAGTCAAGCCAGCTTTTCCTTTCCTCCCTCTGACCATCTGCCAAAAACTGTCCCATGCATTGGAGATTCTATTTTGGGTCTGATTTCCTTCATAGAAAAGTAAAAATAAAAGCCCTAGCTCTTGGCTCACATTTTATAGACAGAAATTAAATGATCCTCATAATGGAAAATTATTTCAAAGATTAAACCGGGTGAATTGTAACCTATTTACCTACCTACCATACCAGGAATAACATGGATGGGAAATCCAATTCTTACCTCCATATCCTTTCCAGACATTTCTATTTTTCTAATGGCATTAGGTTAGCATTTTAGACAAATAGATGATTTTTTTTTTTGAAGTGGAGTTTCGCTGTTGTTGCCCAGGCTGGAGTGCAATGGCACCATCTCGGCTCACTGCAACCTCCGCTGTGGTATCCGCTGAGGGTAATGGTGATTCCAGGACACTGGCTTTTTTCTTAACACTGGATAGAGCATACTCAAAATCCGGTAGCAGAGGTCAAAAAGTGGGCCACGGTGGCCTCTATGATTCAATAAGTAAATTTCTTTAACTAGCATTTTTCTTATATTTCTCTTATCAACTCCATCTGTCTCAATCCCTCATATACCCATATTCCCTATTTGGGCGTTATCATTAATTTGCACATTTCTAAAAGTTAAAATTATTGCCACCCTATGACATTCACTTGTGGCCATTCTTAAACACTTAAGAATCCCAGGTTCAAGCGATTCTCGACAAAGGGATGATTTTAAGTGTAGAGATCAACAAGTAACCCAGCAAGATAAAACAAACCATACATCATGGTGTATAAGCTAACCTTTTAAGCTAAAAAAGAAATTCCTTAAAGTTGATGTCAACTCTCATAATGACTTTAAAATACAAACCATAGATTCCATTGCTTAGGTAGGAAAGGAAGTAATGATAATATTTGATACCCCTGTTAGGAAATTCTAAAGTTGAGCTTGGGGGTTGGGGGGGCGGGGAGGAATGTGGAAGATTCGGAGGTCAGATGGGAGGGGAGACAGGCTGAGATGGGAAAACAGGGAATAGAAATGAGCAAATATTTATTTTTAACTCTTTATCTATAATTCCCTATGAGCTTCTGAAACAGAGGACTGTACATGTGAGTAGCTGAGTCACTACTGAAGGAGCTTGTGGTTGCTTTTATCCATTTATTTGGTTGCCTGCCACCCTGCAACTAGACTATTAACTCCTAGAGGCCAGGAACTATGTCTCTGTGTTTTGAGCATTTGCCTTCTTTTAGCTGAACAATTTCTGCCATGCATTTTGGGGCATGTGGTAAGTGGTAGAATAGGCACATCAACTTCGTGTTTCGTGGACCCTTTGGAAAGGGTGTTGACATAATTTCTGTATTCCAAATTATTTTTGTTGCTTCATTCCCATTTGCTTAAATGGCCAAATGAATAATCTGGATGTAATAACCACTCAGGATTAAATTTGATCTTTTTAGTAAAAATGATGTTGATGTGCACACCCAGTTGAGTTTATGTCATGATTCACATACATTTGTCAAGAGAACTTAAATAAATAGTTTTGAGTTTTAGTTAACACTTGTTAACTGTTCTGTGTGTATAGAAAAAAAATGGTCAAAATATAATTTCATTGGATATACATAGACCCGAGTTCCGTGTTTCTGCAAGTGGTTTGGTTTCTCTTCTGCACTTAGAATGAGTTAGAATGACTATAAAAGCATTACTGAAACTCAATTTCAATGTTAGATTCAAAATCGGGAGTTATTAAAACAACAAATAGGCTGATACACTAGAAAGCGACAAAAATAAATACAAATGATCCTACATAATACATACAAGGTTCATACTAAAATGGATCACGATGTTATCTATGGTGAATTTTTTCTTATCATAGCATTTCTTTTGGAGGTTACGTTCCACCTTTGGGATCATTAACCTGGGTGTCATTAGCTTGGTGGTAAGGTTTGGGCTTGTTTTCTTAACTTTGCCACTGGTTGAAATTCTGAGCCTCTTTTTCCTAAATACCAGTTTCCTCGGGTGTAAAATGGAAGTAAATTACATGAACCTCTGCTTTCCTCAGCAGGCAAACATGGGAACCAGTCTTTTAAAAATGTCTACAAATACTTTGAGCTTTTCAGGCAAAGATGTTACACAAGGTAAAATTGCAGATGCTCTCTCCCATCTGCAATATGAAAGGCAAATCTTTGAAAAACACGTTTGAAAAGGGCAAAACAATGAGCTCAATTTTCAGCTCACACCCATGTGTATATACATCTTTTCTTACAGAAAGCTTCCAAAGACTTCAAAGGGAGCTCTGTCCATACAAGGAAATGAAAGCTGGAAAGATTCAAACCCATTAGGAATAAAATTTCTGAAATCCATAATAAGCCTACTTTTGCTTTATAAATGTAATCTTTCTTATGCTTCTCTCTCTCTCTTTTCTCCTTGAGAAACTCTCTGTTTTCCCAATTTGAGCAAAACAAATTATGACAGATTTACAGTGGTACAAATATTAGTTTAGGGCTCAAAGTTCAAGTTGACCTCTTTGAGGCAAAGTATTGCAATATTACAAATAAATAAAGAGTAGGGGGGTATAGACATTTTAAATAGAACCAATCAGTTGGAATCTCTTCAACAGGCATAAAATGCAATTTCAAAAAGACTTTCTACTAAAATAATTAAAAAGTTTCAAAAGTATGATATGAATACCAACACCTCTGTCCCATAGAGCGTAAGTCTGTTGAGGTCAGGCTGTGGTTTTGAGACTTGCTTTATGAAGGATTCACTTAACTTTCCTCTCGGTTGGGGGTACCGGGAAGCTCAGAAAAATTTAGTAGCTCCAGCACTTTAGAAAAAATGTAAACTGTTCTGCTGTGATATCCGCTGAGGGTAATGGTGATTCTAGGACACTGGGTTTTTTCTTAACACTGGATAGAGCATACTCAAAATCAGGTAGCAGAGGTCAAAAAGTGGGCCACGGTGGCCTCTATGATTCAATAAGTAAATTTCTTTAACTAGCATTTTTCTTATATTTCTCTTATCAACTCCATCTGTCTCAATCCCTCATATACCCATATTCCCTATTTGGGCATTATCATTAATTTGCACATTTCTAAAAGTTAAAATTATTGCCACCCTATGACATTCACTTGTGGCCGTTCTTAAACATTTATATTAGAAAAATGATTTGGAAGCTAAGTTGAGGTACTTTACTGGATTTCATCAATTCTAGCGTGCACATTTTTTTAATGCTGGTGTTCCTGAAATCAGCCTTCCAGTCAACAGCATTTCAACAGTAGCAGTCAGCCAGACAGTAGCAGTGACATAGTTGTCCTTACTTGTGCATGGGTACTTGGCCATGGCTGTTCATCATCATCACTTCAAGAGAGTCATGTGCATTATATGCACAATATGTGTTAAGTGCTTCTAACAATGTCTTCAAAAAGATTACAGCATGATTTGGCACTGAAATGAATACTTATTGTGGTGTTCCCATAAAGGCCCAGAAACTGAGCAGCAAGGTACAAATTTGATATTAGTGAAGCAAATACTAGTCATTGGAGGAATGGATGTAATTCCATGTTTTCTTGCAATGCAACAATTGAGTGCTTTTCAGGAGCAAATAAAAGATGACAAGGAGATGAAGCTGTGTTACATTTTGTTACTGAGACACATGCAAAAAAATTTTTCCACATCACCCAGCAAATAGTGCAATTGAAGGGCACGTAAATTGCCTCCCCTCTCTGAATAGATGAAAGAAATTTCAAAGCACTAAGACTTATATGACTGATTCATATGCTGTTCAGGACTCTCATTTAGACATTGTGTTACAATTTAATTGGCTGCAGTTTTTTTTTCTTAATACTACCTAAAATAAAGGTACATCTTATAATTGATAGCAACTTAGATTTCATGAATTAGGTGGTTAATTCACTTGTGTCCAATTAAATAATAGCCCCCAAACAAGTAGCTCATACGATCATTAAAATATGGTTGCCTTTGTGCAATACACAAACATCGGCAAGGGAGATCCACTGTTGGCTTTTCAGAGGCACTGAAATTCATTAATCCTTAATATAAGGCACATTAGCACAAGAACCAAGATAACCTCATATGTCTCTCCTTCGCCACCTTGGGTAGTGTAAAGTGTTCAGAAATGTCCTCTGGGTTTCTGCAATATCCTACTCGAATCCTATCTGGTCTGTGTCAGCTAGCTGGCACTCCAGGTATCAGTCTCAATACAGGGTCAGCCATAAACTGGAGAAATGACTTCTCTGGGGGTGAACACACAAGGAAAGGCAGGAATAAAGTAAATCCATGGAAGAAAAATGATTTACAGAACCAACAACCTGACTTGCATTGTTCTATAAGTAATAATTAGTACTACCTTACAGATGTATCTCTTTAACAAACTACTTAACATCCTGCTACCTAATCATTCTCAAGCTCTATATCCCCATGAAAGAACTACTTGTACTGGAATAAAACGAGGACATGAGCTGAAAGGTTTGGGAAACACATTCAAAAGTGATGGAAGGCATTCTTCCTATTAAATAGTACCCTTCTGAAATGATGGATAGTTATTAGAGAACAAAAATTGTCTTCCATGTATTAAACTTAAACTACGTTAAAAGGAAAAACAACTTATTTCTTCTACATTTTCTCAGAACACTCATGATGCCAAATGTGTGAGTTTTTCCCACACTGACCAATTTTCTGACACCAGCAGTGTGTCTGTTCTGTGGTTCAATTCCATTCTGACACTGTCTATCTAGGCTTAGTCCCACAAGGCTGCTCCCTGTACCCCCACTTCACATGCCAATCACAGGTCCATGTTGCCACCTGTACTTCTGACTGGCTGGCTATCAACTGGAGGTTCCCATGACCCCTGCTTAGGTTACGATAATTTGCTAGGATGGCTCACAGAACTTGGAGAAACAGTTTGCTAACTGTATTACTGGCCATTATAAAAGAGTTGGGCTCAGGAACAGCCAGCTGCACAGGGCATGCAGGGGGAAAAGCACAGAGCCTCCATGTGCTTTCCAGATGTGTCCCCCTCCCAGCACCTCTGGTGTTTACCACCTCAGAAGTTCTCCTAACCACTTTGGTTAGGGTTTTATGGAGGCTTCATCGTGTAGGCATGGTTGATGAAATCATTGGCCATGGGTGGTTGAACTCAACCTCCAGCTCCTCTCCTCTCCCTGGAGGTTGGCAGGTAGGCCTGAAAGTTCCAACCCTCTAATGACATGGTTGGTTCTCCTGGCAACCAGCCCCCTTCCTTAGGTACTTTCCAAAAATCATCTTGTCAATATACAGACTCATGTGTTGTTGAAAGGAGCTTGTAATCAATAACAAAAGATGCTCCTCTCACCTTTATTGCACCAGAGTTTTGTCAGGGGTGGGGAACGAAAACAAAATATTGTAACAAAAGATGTTCCTGTTGCTTTTATCATTTAGGAAGTTACAAGTGTTTCAGGAGCTCTGACCAGGAGCTGGGGACAGAGACCAAATGTATATTTATTTTATCACAATATCATAGCATATATGTATATGTTTATAATACAGAGTTTGATTATGAATGTCTTAATAATGAGTTAAGAAATCAGAGAAATATATGAACTAATCTGTGGTAAATGTATTCTAAGATTTTTGTGAAATGAAAAACAGTTATATTGTTGGTTGTTTTCCCATCCTAAAAACAGTAAGGGGAAGGTTTATAGAGAATGTAGGGGGCATCAACTAAGTACTATTTGCTTAAAGGAAAGAGAATTTCAGGTCATTTTTCTCTTTCCAATCTGTATCATAAAGGGTGGGACATATGATATATCAGAGATGTGTGAACAGTTGCTATTTAGCCATAGACTTTAAAATATTTTGTACTTATATCCTGGAAGTAGGCTGGAATCTGCCCTTATTCCTATAGAAACAAAACTATATAGCAAAGAGTTACTATGCCAAAGAGTCATTTCTCCAACTAGAAAAGCAACTCTGGAAAAAAATTTGGGGGATAAAAATCAATATTCTAGAGTCAAAGAACAAAATTTCAACAAATTGAGTTTCACAGATCTGACTGACTTTGATTAGCAATTCATGAACGGGGCAGCATTCAGCCTACAAAACAGAAAGGAGCTCTGATGAGCTAGACAGAGTGGGTAAGCTTTATCAGCAGTAAAGAAGTGAAGGAACACAGGAACAATGAACAAGTAGTGGATTGTTCATTTCAGTATTACTTTCCTTAGAGAGACGTAAGCAAAATCTTGCTGGCTTAACGGGATTTGAATATCACCTCTCTCGTGATTTCTCAGCTATTTCAAGTAAATAACTTAGTTTCGGATTGGTAAAGTGGAACTTTAGCACAAGTGACTCCATTTTGGACCCACTATCTTTAACACTAGCAACAAGGACAGTCTAACTTGTTAGTGGGGAAGGAAACTGAATGTGTGAAGCAATTCTGAGGGCATTGAGATAACCTAGTCAGTATCCTGATGTCTGAAATTCTACCACCAAAACTTTAACAGAGCTTAATTCAACAATTTCAATTTGACAGATACATACCAAGCATCTACCAGATGCCAACAATTGGTCTAAATGCTGAGGTGTGAATGAGGCATGGTTCTTGTCTTTAAGGAATTCTCATTAGGTTGGGGGACAGACAAGTAAACAAATAAAATGCAGCACATGTGACAAGGGTAGTGTATCAGGAAGCTATTGTTGTATAACAAACCAAGCCAAAATGCAGTGGGTTAAAAGAGTACGTATTCATGTGGCTCATGGTTCTGTAGGTCAGTAGTTTAGGCTGTGCTCACCTAGGAAGTTTTTCTGGACTCAGCAGGTGTATTAGTCTGTTTTCATGCTGCTGATAAAGACATACCCAAGACTGGGCAACTTAGAAAAGAAAGAGGTTTAATTGGACTTACAGTTCCATGTGGCTGGGGAAGGTCACACAATCATGGCGGAGGGTGAAAGGCACTTCTTACATGGCGGTGGCAAGACAAAATAAGGAAGAAGCAAAAGTAGAAACCCCTGATAAGCTCATCAGATCTCGTGAGACTTATTCATTATCATGAGAATAGCACGGGAAAGACCAGCCCCCATGATTCAATGACCTTTCCCTGGGTCCCTGCCACAACACCTGGGAATTCTGGGAGATACAATTCAAGTTGAGATTTGGGTGGGGACACAGCCAAACCATATCAGCTGGGAAGCCATGGAATCAGCTGAAGTTTAACTGGTCTAGGATAGCAGGAAAAGTCACGTAAGGCAGCTTGGAGAAAGTGACAGTGGAGCTAAATTTAGCAGAATCACTGGGATATTTCCAGGTGAACAAGAGGGAACAAGTTCCTGGATGAGAGAGAATAGTCAGGGCAAGGATTTGGAAGGATGACACACCCACTGACCCCTAGGTCAGTCTACATGAATGGATTTGCAGATTATATTATATCTACATGAATGGATTTGCAGTTTCTCTCTGTTCTGAGAGAAACCTTTGAAAGGAGAAGGCTGCATGGTCATGCAGAGGCAATACAAGAAGCAGACGTAGAGGGAGACACAAACGGAGGAGAAGGAGTTGGGACAGAAGGCTGGGAGGGAAAGCTCATGGCCAATTGTGTCCACACCACCACCTCCCATCAGGCAATATTACTTGGTAAATCTCTGCACACAGAATAAGATGAGAACTTCTGTTCCCCCAGGGAATATGCTGTTTGTTCAGGCCCCGTAAGTTAAGTGGCTATTTGCTCTGCTGGCTTAGGCCTCTGGTTCATTTGCTAGAACAACGACAGCAGTGGCAGAAAACTCATTTTTTCTGAGAAGTTTGATCCAAGTGAGTGCTGTTCCACAGATACAACTTTTCAATCTTGCTACCTTGCCACCATTTTCACTCCTAGATATTTATTTCACATTTATTTTCACTCCTGGATATTTTCAACACACGTGTCCTGTGAGCAAGCTAACATGTGCGACTCTATTTTAAATTTCTAATGTGTGCCTCCATGCACAATTTTAGTCTTTCAATTAGGCTCACTATTTCTGTTGACATCCAATTGTATCTCTGATTTAGTCTGAAGAAATTAAGCATATCTCTTTCATCTCAATGCGAACAATGGTTTGTATTCTCTTTCACATGACTTTAAAATTCTGTACACCAAAAGGCTCGCTGGGCTTTTGTAAAAGCAATGCACAATGATTGTTTTGAAAGAATAAGCCTTTCGAAAATTCCTACAGAGTGTGCTAAGGCTACAAAGTTCAAAGGAATTTGGTCAGATTCAATGGAATAGCCTCTTGGTTCAAGTGAAGGACTTGGAGGGAGGAGTAAAACAAATCCACCTTCTTTTTAAATAGAAATGAAAAGAGAGCTAAGCAGAAACGTCAACAGGAAGGAAGCTGAAATACAATAAATGGGAGTGACCACTGCTGAACACCAGTCAGAGAAACATTTTAATAAAACACACAAGGCTAATTTCAGTCACTCAGATACTTCACATCAGATCAGGGAAAATAAAGATCTAAGTCTTTACTGCTAATTCTTAGGAAATGAAGATCCCATCCCATGAAAAAAAAATTGGTATAGAAAATGTCCACTGTTTTTCTTCTCATTCTTTGAATCAAATCCTGATGATTTTGACAGCACTTTAAAAAAACGTTAATTCCATGCTCTCAATGGAAACTTTTCCAAAACAGTATTCAAAATATCTGAAGTAGTTATGAAAATAAAAATAAAACCCCCAACCAAGCAAACACCAATAACAATACTGCTGTCATTAATCAGCACAAAAGGCTTCCCCATGCCCAGAAGTCCTGGCAGGGACGCAGGTTGCTGCTCACAAGGGTGACACCTATGTGATGACAGCTGTGACTTTCAGGGTGTCTGAGACTCCAAATACAAAACCAAACAGGAGTCCTCGGGAAATTTTCCCTTTTGCTCACTCTGTGTATATTCAAACACAAACTATTTTCAAAAAATTCCCTAAAACCCCTCTGAGTGGGATGGAAGGGGACTAGGCAAGCATATTGCACTGTAATTAACACCCGTTCACCACTGACATCACACGTCAGTGTAAAGATAGGTCACGTACTTTTAATTTCTCACACGCACGTCAGTGGTAAACAGTCCCAGTGTTCGTGTTAATGACACCATCTGGCGCCTCCCATAACTGTGTAGCATTCAGCTTCCAAACAAGATGTAATGGCAGCAACACATGAAACCCACTGACATTTACAGTAAGGAAATTTATTATCAGTCATCGGTTTGGTATAAATGTGTTTGCATGACTGCTGGGGCTATAAAATCGTCACCTTTGCCAGGCAAGCAAAGGTGCAATAAATAATGGATTTTAAGCCATGCATGTACTACCAAATCATTAAACATTTATCACACAGGCACAATAGCATCTTAAGCAACAATTACCACTTGAAAAATTAATGCCACTTTTGAGGGTTAAATGAAAACCATATAGTCTAAGCTTTAACGATTTTTAATGTGGCTCAGTATAGAATATGAAGTTTTTTAATTTTTATTTTAGTTGAATATGATATATATATAAAAAGAGGTCTTCTATAATAATTTTCTCTTGAGGAAGAATCACTCTATATTCTTTTGTTAAATACTAAAAAATACAATTGAAATGTTTCTTGAAAAAGAAATCATGGTTGAAACCTTTCAAAACTAGAAATGGAAAACAAAAGGTTCTTTAGGAGTCACATGGTATTATTTTCTTTAAAATCCTTAATGGATTAATCAGTGATGATTGAAATTAAACTATTTTAACTTTGGATTTAAGGAAACATAAAGTCAAAACCATGAAAATCCCCTGAGTAACCCAGCCGCATTTGTCCCTACTACTTATTCCTTCCAAATACTCTCCCCATGGCGTGCCAGTAATTTCTCCGATATGCTTGTTCTATGGGTATCCATTGTTTTAAGAACAAAATCCTTAGCAATAACAATTCAAAATACAGATAGATTAGAGGAAGGTTTTATGGAGGATTAGAGGAAGGCTTTATGGAGGATTTATCAAAGAATAATTTTTGACTCAAAGAAACAAAGAGAAACCTGCGTGGGAACTAGTTATTTATTTGCTTGCTGGACGTGGAACAATGCAGGCAGAGAAGCCAGTGACTGCCTTGACATGAGGCTCCCCGTGTGGGAGGTGAACCAGAAGCCAAGCCTGGAGGGAGACTGTGCCATCAAGAGGCTCTGTCACGAGATGCCAAGATGAGCACGCGTCTCCAAAACAACACAATCTCAACATGCAAAATGATCACCGAGCAAAAGGAAACAGAGTGAGCCCTAGAGTAAGTGAGTGGCACTGTTTGAAGAAAAAAAAAAGTTAAGAAGTGACTGAATAAGAGATTTCTCTGTCAGTGTGTGAGTGGGGTTTAATTCCGTGGTGAGAGCTATTGCTTAGAAAGCCTCTGCAGTTTTATGGGTCTGCTCCCTGTGGAGGCTTCTCTGTCCACTCTCCTTTTGCCTGCCCTATGCCCTAAACAGGAAGCAGGTGCAGCGCTCTGCAGGCAGGATCCCTGCTGGGACGGAGGGCAGGATGGTCTGCAGAATACTGAGGAGGCCAGGAGGGGAGCCCTGCTCCCGAATTTTCAATCAGTGGAAAGAAGTGTTGAGATTTAGGCCTTCATCTCTAATAGTGACTGCTGTTTACAGGGGTCCAGGGGACTGTGAGTCTTCTTTGTGTGTCTTGGAGTTGAAATTCAAGGTTTTGTCAAGACCATGCATCTTCCGGGATGGCTTCCTCCATTATTGGGGAGAATCCCTGTGGACAGTGTTCATCTTTGGAGAACTGAATTTAGGACTCAACAGAAGGGCTTGGGGTGGGGTGGAGGGGGTGGTGTCACAGGAACTAAGAGATCATAGGGACGCCCCTCCTTGAATACATATGTATTGCTGGTTCCAAGTCACAGAGGGAGAACTTTGGAGCCTGGCCTGGTCAGACAGAGGAGGGGGTGACCACTCCCCCACCATTGCTGTCTGCAGGGTGACAAAGTTGCCTGAATTCCGTCTGTGTGCCCACATACACAAAGCTCTGTTACACAAAGGAGCTACTCCAGGGACTAACTTACGTGGGATTACGCAGAAACGAACACAATCCACTGGGATGGTGGTACTGTTATGAAACAACACAGACTGCCTGAGCCCCGGACATCACAACAAAAACACCGAGTATGGGAATTTTTCTCAAGCAGCTTCTCTATCCAATATCTGAGAGGGCCCCACACTGCCCTGTCCTTCCATCTGTCACTAAGTAATTCAAATATTTCCTAGAGTTCTTGCTGCTACCTTACATCTTCTGGAAGTGACTATGAGGGCCCTCAAAGAGGTAGAGAATCAATGAATAATTCCAAGAAGGCTTTGCTCATTTCTTTCAAAGTTGTGTCACTTCCATAATACCTGATGAAACACTCTGCCTTCATATGAGAGAGACAGAGAGGGAGGGAGGGAAGGAGGGAGGGAGGGAGGAGGAGGAGAGAGAGAGAGAGAGAGAGAGAGAGAGAGAGAGAGAGAGAGATTGCACACCATGGCGAAAACAGCTCTCCTGAAGGGTGTGAATAAAACAGTTAACAATGAAGGGAGAGAAACAAAAAGCTATTCAACAGATGCATGTCATTTTTACTCTTCAGTGTGGATCAGTTTTTCTTGTTAATTATATCACCTATTCTTTCCTTATATTGATAATTACATAATTACATGAAACAGATGGGTGACAGAATGCACCCAGATGGTGAGAACGTAAACAGGCTTACAAATTGCTTATTCTTGAGCATATTAAAAAGAATTATTTAATAATACATAGATTTCTATACTCTACACATCTGTTGAGTAGAGCCTCAAAATGGGTTACTTTGTCATTTTTTTTTTTTTTTTTTTTTTTTCTTAAACAGATACAATGTCCTCCCTGGGAATTCCTGGGAGGCCAACTGCCATGGAGGTAAAATATTTCACCTTTTCCATAATTTGGATTCCTGAAATTCTAAAATCATGTTCTGAGTCCACTGGCTTGCTGTTTTGAAAAACAGAAATGTTGGTTTCAAGGGGAGTTATAATCACATGTAGCACTGATTATACTTTCACAAGCTGGACAAGGTTAAAAATGGGAGGGCTTGCCTTGAGAACATATTTGACATGTTTTAATTGCATCCAATGGGCTTCTTGCATGAAATTCTTTCAAAATAATTACGCAGCTAAGTCAGAAGCACCAAAGCTGCATGGGCTGAGTGTGTGTGGAGGTGTGTCTGTCGGAGGAGGGGGCTCACAGACCCCAGAGGCTTCTGGAGGGTCTGAGGGAAGAAGTGGCATTAGCTGCTTCCTCGTGGCCCACATGCCACCTCTGTGTTCTATGGAGTAAGGGCTCTGCTTAAATGATCCTTCTCAGAGGAGTTGTACCTGCCCTGTTCCCACCCTCCCCTCCCAGGCTCTCCTCCTGATGGCACTTGCTGCCACCGGGCACAGTGCCTCCTGGTCTGGGTACTGCCTGCTGCCCCAACTAGAACACAAGTGCTATGTGGCAGGGATGTGCCTATTTATAGCTGTCCCCACAGAGGACAGAGTTGGGCCCACCACATGATCAGGATGCAACAATACTGACTGAATGAATGACATCAATTAATTCTCCACCTCCAAGCCCCCTAACCAGCGATGCACAACAGGCCCTGTGCTTGCAGTTTCAACAGAAAAGCCTGTCTAGGCAGGAGCAGGGAGTGACCAACAAGGGGACTTCTCAATGGCAGGTGGGGGTGGAGGATAGCAGGGGTTCCTCTCTCAGTTGAAAAGCAAGTACAGAAGCCATGGTGTTTATCGGGGTCATGGACAAAAAGCAGGATACCTAGAAACATGGTTTGGTGGGGGTAGAGAAACAGGCTCAGGGAGAGACAAACTCACCTGGCTTCTGGTGGAGCGACCTAGCTCTTGGTGAGGCAGGGGTGGGTCACAGAACTCCAGAATCAGGCTGTTGTCTCCCACTGCACCAGGAAGTGACGACATGTAGACATGCTTGGACCTGGAAGTGTGAACACTTCCCCAGGGCCAAACTTGGATGGGGATTGTGTGTACTCTGTGTGTATGTATTTATGTATGCCTGCTGCGTGTGTGAGAGAGAGATGGCTGGAGGGAGAGACGGACAGAGAGAGAGAGTCATGAGAAGCATCTGAGTCCTCAGGGGCCTGGAGATCCTTTTGGAATTTGGGCTCTGTGAGCTGTGGCCACCTTCTGCTCTTGAATGGGATGGGGGAATTGCTGAGCTGTTAGAAGTCACATGGTCTGAAAGGTGCCTGCCAGCCTTGGTCCTACCAATACACGGTGACCAAAGACCCAGTGTGTGGGGATCGATGTTGTCTGTAAACAAATCAAAATACTTGTGGTATGTAATTCTGTGGGACATTGTCAGCCCATCTTTGGGAGTTGCTCAACTGTGATTTGTGACGGATAATACTCAATTCCATTTTTAAATCAACCATCAACTCCAGTTTCATGAAAAGCACTGTCCCCACAGATCCATGAATGGCGGTGGGAGGGGGTGGTTTGCATGAGAGAGGAGCTCTGCTAAGGTGACTGGAAAGTGCTGCCTAAGACCTGTTCCCCGGAAGCACAGCTCTTTTTGGTTAAATGCATAGACTACCATAAAAACCACAATTACAGTGACTACCATGGTAATAATTTCAATGCACTGAATTACATGAAAAAACAAAATAAAACAAACAAAACCTGGGACACAATTGAACAGCACAAGAAGTAGGAATGTGGCATAGACTGTAGTTTATGTTTATTGCCATGGGTTTCGACTGACCAAATGGCTCATGCCTGCCTGCACTGTAGCTAAGTCATGTTTGATGTCTCAAACAAGTGGCAATAAAAAAAATCTTTATGGCTCCCATGCTATTTTCATACCTTATTCATTCTGTTTTTTCCCTGTTTTTAAGTCATCTTTTGTATTTTCTTCTTGCTTATTAAGTTGATTACTATGGAGTTCATGACATCAGTAATCTTGACTAAGTTTAATGGTCTCAAGGCAACATTCAGACTAAAAGTTTTGATACTTAAAGTGGTTCAACCCTGGAGAATGGGAGCAGATTGAGAGCTGAGGACTGCGGGCTTCAAGCTGCTTCTCTAATGGAACACAGAGGTGGAAGGTGGTCTGTGCCCACTCAGCCGAGTCCGCGTGGGGCAGCCCTTGGGGAGGACTGCACCCCTGGCGAACCAGGTACTGCACTTTCCAAGGCCCATTTAATCCTCTGCCTCTGATGAACTCAAATGCCATTTTCCCTCTGGATTTGGTGAGTGCAAATAATGATAACCAAACTCAAATTGCTTTAGGAAAATTACTAAACTGTGGAAGGCTTTTAATCTATCTCGGTTTAATTTGAATGTAAAACCTTTCTAGGTTCTCAGTTATTTTTCCTGATCTTTCACATCTTCCAGAAAGGCAAAACCCATTGTTTTAATTGTTTATTTTTTGTAGAAATGGGGGTCTCACTGTGTTATCCAGGCTGGTCTCAAACTCCTGGCTTCAAGTGATCCTCCTATTTCAGCCTCCCAAAGTGTTGGGATGACAGGTATGAGCCACTGTGCCTAGCCCATATCCCATCTGTAAAACTAGAATTTATTAACGGGATATAACAAGTGAAAGTTTTAACAAAAAGACCTCAAAGTTAGGCTTATGACACTGTACTTTATTCTATACACATCTACTGACCTCCAATCACTTCATAATGAATGGAATCACGTTTCTATAATTCTTCCACGAGCCAGAGGGAGTAGGCCAGCCCCAGAGGGGCATTCGTGGTCTGTGTTTCATATGTCTGTCACTGCTGTCATCCTAGTGGGGTGCTGTTTTTGTACTAGCAGATGTGTTTCATTTCTGCCAATCCATGCTGACTCATGACCCCTCCTGATGCTGCAGGCAACAGCCAGGGGACACCAGGCCTTTGGGCAGACCCAGCCCCAGAGAACAAATGCGTCAATTCTGTGCTGTTTTGTTTCCAGGCAGATAACTGGTTGCAAGAAGGTTTTCTGAGTCTCAAAAGCCTGACTGTTATGCATCAAAAGTCAAAGTTGATGCTTCCAATGACAGATACAGAAGAACACATGGGGACAGCGAGCCCACTGTCTGAGGACCAGGAGGAGGAAAGCCAGAGGGGAAGAAGGAGAAATTAGTGCAGTGCAGCCCTCTCCTTCCCCTGGCTAAGGCCAGGAAAGTGGAAGGAAGCGGGCAGGATCCCCACAAAGATTTTGGAGAATACAAGAAGGAGACTGCTTTACGAGGGGGACTCTACTGCCACCTTGTCCTGGGAAGAGTCCAGCGGAGACGGCTGAGGGAGCTTCCCGGACAAGGAGGGAAATGAGGCAGCAATGAGCTTCTGAAAGCCCAAAACGAGGAAAGCAGGAAAGGAAGAGAGCACCTGGCTCCAGGGAACACAAGGTCACACTCAGACTGGCCTCAAGGCTGTGAGGATGGGATGCTTCTGCAGAAAGCAGTGAGGGCTGCGGGGGCTTGGATGCCAGGACAAGGGGTGACTTTGCCTGAGGACAAAAGCTGATGTTCTGAACTCAGGATTCCTGTGAGGACAGGCACTACCCAAGTAGCAGATACCTCCCCTCCCAGCCTCCTCCCCGCCTGCCACAGTGCCATGACATTCCGTGTCCATGAGCTCCTGAGAACTTGGATGTTTTTCCTACCCCGCTAAAAACATGAAAGAAGAAAAGCTCCTACATGGACTCAGTGTAAATATTAAATGATTAAATTTACCCAGAATTGATGGAGGTTACTTTTACTCCCATCAGGTGGAATAAAGGCCCAAAGCAGAGACTCAGTTCAATTAGACAAAAATAGGAAAATAAAAGATGTATCCTTTTGCACACCTAGTTACTTGTCTTAAAAATCTATATCTGACATAAAAAAGAGGGTTTGCTGTATGTCTCTATACTCTTTATGTTGCTTAGATACAGCGACATATTGCCAAGAGAAATCATCTTTTTCAATTCAGGAATCACAAGTTTTAATTTTCAAATTCTAAAACTTTATGCTTTTTGATTAAAGAGATAGTAACGTTACCTTTGACTGAGCAATACCATTTCTAGGAATTTATTCAAAAGAAATCAAAGCAAATGTGCTGAAAAATAATAAGGGCAGACATGGTAGCAGTGTTCATCATGATAAAAATTGGGTTAAAAACTTAACCAACATGAGGGAATTGGCCTGCACACAGCAATGGTGAATCGTGGGCTCTGACATCACACTGTTTAGTCCCCAAACCGCAACTTAGCAGCTGTGTAGCCCCGGCATGAAGACAATAGATGCTACATTCCAAAGGAGCCCCCTTATAAAAATGCCAAAGTCAGTGACAAGTGCCGGTTAAATGCCTTTTAACTCCTAACTCAAAATGAAGACATGAAAGGGTTAGATGAGTACATGCAAAAGGGGCTTTTTTGAAGATTTCTTCCAGGAGAACTGTTGATGTGCTGTGAGTCCCATGCCCCCCATCCCCAAAGAGGACAGATGGAAGGGGTGCCTTGTCTTTTGCTTCAAGTCACAGAAAGGGTTTGGGAGCCCTCCAAGAGCTTCATGTGAGGCCTCTAGACAAAGTGGATGGATGTGCTGGGTGAGCTGCATGGGCAGGTGGCCTGCATGGGCAGAGCCTGCTGACCCACAGAGGCAAGAGCTCTTCTCTCAGGTCCTTCCTATACGGCACCTCCAGATGCAAATGAGACTCGGTATCAAAGCTAGAGGATGGCATCTCCTGCATCATGGGAATGCTGGTGAGAGCTCCCTAGAAACAGGAATCCCCTAGGAAACTGTGAACACACACTAAGAGAAGAGGAGTCCAGCCCACAGAGTAGGGGCCATCTTACGACAGCAGTGGCCAAGTTCAGACTTGCCTCCTCCTCCAACTGTTCCTCCCTGCCCTGACCCCAATTTCAGAAGGATTAGAAACACAGCTCAATAATAAGAAGACACTAAGAGGCTAAAGAAAGAGAAAGCACTAAATACTGAAGAGCTATATAAATGCTAAGTTAGTGGAAGGGGCATGAGAGTTCGGAAGAGACAAGAGGCCCTCCCCATCCTGCCTTCTCCAACCACAGGCTTCCCACGTGCTTGCAGGCTTCAGCAGTGGGTCAGGGGAGCCTCACCCTTGGAGGAAAATTGAATTTTGATTATTACATAAAATGAAATTGAACATTTTATGGAATTAAGATCAAGTATTGTGATTGGAAGTGACCCATACAGCTTTAATGACCTAGAACTGACCAGAAGGTCCTAGAACTTGCTCACTTTCCATCCGGGTGCAGGAGAAAACTCAGCCACATAGAACATATTTACAGGGCGATGAGATACAGAACTCAAGTGGCTTCGTGACTATTCACACAAGTCCTGCTGGCTTAACGCTCACTTGCATTACCAACCCTTTACTAACCTCAGTTTTCCCCACTGCAAAATGGAGACGATGATGCTGAAACATCTGTGAGAATGAAAGATCACCTGGGACAGGATGTAATGCAGGGCCTGGCAGGAGGAAAGTACTCACTGAGCGGCGGGGCTTGCTGCTTCGCAGAACTGTGTGGCCACGAAAATCACACTTTACAATACTTAGTAACAAGTAAATATAGTCACAACATATTAAGAAGCATGTTTCAAACACTATAACCCCATATCTAATAGCATATATGTAGTCTTTTTCACAGAAAATAATCCAGAAGTTGAAACCCCAAAATATTAACAAAGGTAATCAAAAGATAGGAGGAAAGAAGGTTTTACTGATTTTCTCTATTATTTTTCCCTAAAATGTCTACCAAAAACATGTATTGCTTTTCTAATAACATACTTATTTTTAATCAAGGGGAAAAGATATCACTTCTCTAGTCAGTATCCGCAGCTCTAATTGTCCCCTTTATCATTTTATATCCCCAGCTACTTTAAAATACACAAAGCAAAGCCTCACGTTGGAGCTGCCATTCCTCTCTTCCCCGAAGGCAGATTCTGAAGAAGCCACTTAGCTGCGAAGGCCAGTTTCTGCCCGGGAGCTCAGCTCCACCCGGGAGCCTTGCTAGGATGCAGGCTTTCAGAGCTCTGTGGCAGGCAGCTGATGCGTCCGGAGGCACTTCTGGACCTCTGTGGCATTCATTACCCTGGCTCTGCAGGGAACAGAATGCATTTTTTTTTCCTCCTACTGGGTTGTGGCAAGAACCCGATCAGCATCCAGGAAATCCTTAGAATTTTTTTCTTTTCTATTGGAAGCATTGGCAGCTCTTTTTAAGAGCAATAATATTACTAAAGGTGGATCAAACAAAGAACATGCTGATGTCTTTTAAAAAACAGAAAGTCCCCCATTTTCCTTCTACATTTGGATAGGCATCTTGTTTGCTGCCTGAGCTCTCTTAGATGTCCACACAGGACCACAAGAGGCTGCTGAGTCAGAGAGGGTGAAGCAGGAAAGCTAACAGAGATTTTATTTTAGAAAAATCTCCGCTTTCAAAAGAATTGAAGCAGCATTAGCAGTGTAGTCTCAAATGTGTGTATGAAGCTCTCTTGGAGTGGTGGAAACTCTACTTCTGAAACTGAAAGAACAGTTGAGACGTTGCCCTTCAATGGACTTGATTTGACCAGCACTTCATCAATTACTCGCCAGAATGCTGAATCTGATCTAAGAATGAAAGAGTGCAAAATAATGCAGTCACTTTGGAAAATAGTTTGGCAGTTCCTCAAAATATTAAACATAGAGTTACCATGTGACCCAGCAGCCCCACTTGTAGGTATAGACACCGTCCCCCAAATGAAAAGACATACACCCAAAAACCTGTGTGCACATTTTCATAGCAACATTTCCATCATAGCCAAATAATGGAAAAAATTCAAATGTCATCGACTCATGCATGAAAAAATAAAATATAGTATTATCCACACAATAGGATATTCAACAATAAAAAAGAAATAAAGTACAGACACACACGCTACAATGTGGATGAAACATGCTAAGAAGCCAGTCACAAAATACCGCATAGTATATGTTGCGACTTGTATGAAATGTCCAGAATAGGTAAGTTTATAGAGAGAGTAAGTAGATTACTGTTTGTCTAGGGTTGAGAGGAGAGGGCTGGGAAAGAGAGGAAGTGACTGCCAGTGGGCACAGGTTCCTTTTGGGGGTGACGAAAATGTTCTAAAATTAGATAGTGGTAATGATTGTTCAACTCTGTGAATATACTAAAAACCTTTGAATTGTATAGTTGAAGTGGGTTAATTGTATGGTGTATATATATGATTTATATCACAATGTGAAGCTGTTAAAGACATGGTTGGGGGAAGACAGAGACTGTCCTATAAATATCTGTCCTAGAAAATGAGGATAAGATGTAGCATTGATTCCTGACAACACTAAGATGTTAAGAAGTTACTTTTCCCAATTTCTTCTCTATCATACCCTCAGAGCCTCATCTTGCCCCCTGACCACTGCCCAGTTACTCAACAATTTCCACAGCTTGTTGATCATGCCACTAATTCACATCTTATCTCTTCCCTCCACCCACCTCCCACCCCCAAAAATAAACCTTTAGTCACTCATCTGATGGGCACTTACTTGGGTTCTGAAACCACATCCAACATGGAGCTGAATTTTGGGAAATGTATAATGTAGCCTCCATATGGGATCACAATTTTTTTCTTCCTTTCCCAGCAGCTGCCACCATAATTTTGCAACAACAAAGGTTTTTTGTAACAACAAAAATTACAAAGGTTTGTAACAACAAACCCATACAACAGCGAGCTAACTGCAGACAGCCTGATCAGCAGGTGTCCAAAACCTGCCAGCACACCAACCTGGACCCATGTCTGCTCCTTCCTAGCCCAGGTCAGACAGGGTCAGGCTGGTACCAGATCAAACCCAAGAGTGGATCATTCAGCCAAGAGGAAAATTCAAACTGCACTGGGAGAAATCCAATCGTCTGTGGGTCACCTTTTGGTTAAGTACCTGGTGCCAAGGATTTGTGAGGTTCAACAAGATCTATATTGAACCATACTCCTTTTCTGTAGTTTGGTTTTCCTATAATGAGTCATACTAGTACTTTAGCCTTTTAGGTAGGAAAGTATGTCTGTGGAAGTTAAAGATAGGAGTTTTGGCAACCAACTGCCTGGGTTTGAAATTCTGTCAATTAAATTGCCTTTGGACAAGTTATTTACTCGCCCTCCTGGCAAGCCTGTTTGCTTTAGGTACACTGAGGATGGTAATCGCAGTAACTATTTACATGCGCTGATGAGAGGACGAGATGAGAAACTCCATGGGAAGCCTTTAAGCAACAGCTCAAGAAGTAACAGTAATGCAATAGTAGTTGTTTTTAGTACCTTGTAACTTTTCTAAGAGGGAAAAATTAGGACAGTAAGGAGAATAAACACTGGTTTATAAGTCCTTCTGGTGTGTATTTATATACTATTTATATAATATACGCTTATATAATATATAACATATTATATTAAACTAGATAATGTTCAGAGAATTGGAAAGAAATGACCATAGAACTTGTATTGTAGAAAGAAAAAAGCCCACAAAGGAACTTACGTAAATGATTCTAAAAATCTCAGAGAAAAGAGTTCACTATACATAGAAGAAAGTACACTTCCCATAGATATTGTAAACACATAGGAACTGGCTGGGAAGTGGCTTGAAGAAGCAAACTGGACTCATGGCGATGATTTAAAGTGGGTTAATTTCATTTCAAGAAAATATTTCTCCCATGGTCACATTAATAATGATTAGAGCATATATGATGCTGAAAAAATACGGGTCTGCATTTTTAGAAACCTCTACCAAAGTGATGGCCCAAGAGCTAAAAATACACCGACCACAAATATAACCAAGGGAAGTCTAACCACTGGCGGTGAAAGTTACCACGTTTAAGGAAGGGGCTGGGAAACAATAAAGCTGGGGAAAATCTAGCAGGTGCTGGGAGAATAATGCAATTTCCTAGGGCAGCAGATGCACAAGTGAAACAGTATCCAGTAACAGTCCATCAGATGGTAATTATAGCTGGACTGGGAAGAACAGCCAGATGAAAAGGGGCAATTCAAAGGGTAACTGAATGCCAGTGAGTGACATCTTCCTGAGAGATCACATACCAGGAAAAAGCAGGGCCATCACTTAGCTCTGAGGGGGAGGGCTTCCATAAACCGTCATTTTTCTTTGTAGAAGGACAAAGGGAAAATGTGGAGAAATGAATGCACAGAATCCAAATGGAGGCCTCCAAAGAATTCATTAGTCGAGATTTAATCAGACCATCGTTAATAAGCAACCAGAAAAAAAAAAAAAAAAAGAAAACCAAGATCACTCTGAAAGTATGATTCCTCAGGAAGGATGAAGGGTTGATTTAGTTCTGAAAATATGTGAGAGAGAGGTGAGTTCACGCTATAATTCTATGAACACGATAAACCAAGATGAAGAGCTGAAGTGACTGAAGTGGATGATGGGGAGCATCTACTGATATTGAGGCAATGGCAGGGGCTATTTAAGTTCAAAGCAGGTTTTCTGGAGTGTAATATGACAAATAACACTTATTTAAACTCCCACTCCTGGAAAGGAAGAGGTGCCTTTTTTTCAAACACATTTCCTCTCCAGGAATTCTGCAGAAACAGGTCTGAGCCCAGTGTGGCTATTTCTCCTGAGTTTGGGCTCTTGTCACCTGGAAGGCCAGTACAAGCCCTCTTCCACCCCCAGTTAATACCGAAACTAGACTGGAAGCTCCTTGCAGGTATGCATGGTGACACAGTCATATCTGAATCCCTGTAAAAGGCAAAAAGGAAAGAAAACAGGCTTGTATGTAGACCCACTCTGAAAATAAGTATAGGGCAGCTTGTTCGGCCGTCTTTAATCAATATAACTGCTAAATTAATTCAGCCCAATTTTGAGTGTTTTCCTGATCGTAATACTCATTCAGGATAAATACTTGAGGGAATGGATGGATACCCCATTTTATATGATGTGATTATTACTCATTGCATGCCTGTATCAAAATCTCGTGTATGCTATAAACATCGATACCTACTGTGTACCAACAAAAATTAAAATTAAAGAAATAAAATAATTTTGTAAAAATTAATAATACTTACGCAGGTAGGCCCTGATGAGTCATCTAATAAAAAACTTTCATGAGAATAACTCTCATAACGTAAAAGCACGGGCCAAGATGGCTCATTCAAGCTAAGAAAAGAATCTTCCAGGTCTATGATGTCAGTTATGGTCTTGGTCAGGAGAAAGCCCTCTCTCTTACCCATGCATTCACACTGGTTGACTGTGGAGATATTATTACGAATCTTTGAGACCTTGTTCTGAAATGTGTGATGAAAATCATTTATGTTTTCTAGGCTCTTTTTTATTACCTGCTGTGGAGTGGGCTGTCAATTAATAGAAACGACGGGGAAGGTGTTGTGGCAGGGACACTGATCGTCCAAACCAGGCAGGAATTAGGAGGGCCTTGAGGTGGGAGCGAGGGCATATTTCCCTGCCATGCAGTGATGAATTTCAATCACTGCTGCCTTGTGCCAGATTCAAATTGACAACCTACCAAGATGAAATGCTTTCTATCCCATTACTCATGCCTGGAGTGATCTGTTCCCTTGAAGATTGGCTTCCTAGGTGAAAACTAGGGACTGGATGGTCACTCTAAGATGCTTAAAATAGGATAAAAGGTATGAAAGACGAGTGGCCCGCAAGAGAAGTGATATGGACATGGTGAGGGAGCTGAGGGTCTCATATAAAGCTCGATGCACTGGGAGGGGAAGGGAGGGTAGGAGATGTCAAACCTAAAGGGAAAATTCATTCATTTGGTAATGAGAGTTGCTCAACCTTGCACAGTTGGCTACTGCAATGCTATCACTCTACTAAGAAAACAATGTCTTGAGGGATATACAGAGATTCTTCCTAAAAATACTCTACTTGGCTCAACTTGTCTCAGATAATCACTCTAAAACATTAAAACTGTCTAAAATGTTAAAAAGAGAAAAATTAATAATATAATTTAGCATTTTAACTTTTTTTTTTTTTTTTTTGAGATGGAGTCTCGCTCTGCCGCCCAGGCTGGAGTGCAGTGGCCGGATCTCAGCTCACTGCAAGCTCCGCCTCCCAGGTTCACGCCATTCTCCTGCCTCAGCTTCCCGAGTAGCTGGGACTACAGATGCCTGCCACCTCGCCCGGCTAGTTTTTTTTGTATTTTTTAGTAGAGACGGGGTTTCACTGTGTTAGCCAGGATGGTCTCAATCTCCTGACCTCGTGATTCACCCGTCTCGGCCTCCCAAAGTGCTGGGATTACAGGCTTGAGCCACTGCGCCCGGCCGCATTTTAACTTTTTAATACCGAGGCCCATTCCATGTGGATTATGGTCTCGATAATCCTGTGATTAAACTTTTAATATGTCTAAAATTTTTTACTGAATCTTGTTTACTAAATCTAAATCTCCATTACAATTTTCTGAAGCTTGAATACAACGAGTAGCAACAAAAGTGCTTCTTAAACAGTCAGAATTCACCTGAGAAATAAGCACAATAGCACCAGCAGCAGGTAACAGGCATCTGTGTTAGAATTCTCCCACCCGTCTGCTAAGTGGCTGCCTTCCTGGACCCTGGGTTTGAACAATCCATCTCTGCTTTGTGCTGAAATACACCAGGGCTCAGGGGTGAGGGGCACAGCTTACTGAGATGACCATGGAAAAGGTTACTCAATGTAAGCAATGGTTTCGGATCATACCAACCTGGGAAGTAGTAATGAGATAATTTTAAATGAAACAAAATGTTATCTCTGACTTTCTCCCCACCTAGAGCTCCAGCTCACCTCAAAATCACTTAACTGAAAATTCTCACAATAGGGTGGGAGGGAGGGGGCAGGTGTGGAACTGCACTTCATATTCATAAAAACGATGCTTCCTGATATCCATGCAGCAACTCTGGACTCCTCCCTCCAGCTCCAGCCAGGCCACCCATGCTGCCAGAGGACTGGCTGAAGGCACAGGAGCTGTGGGCTGCCACTGAAGTATAAGTCTCAGCAATGACTGCAGAAGGTCAGCATCTCTCATCCTGACCCTGATCTGATGCGGAAGCTGCAAAGTTGTACGCCGAGCACATCCATGTACTTCTATGCCCAGCGCTTTCTCCAGAGATCAGTTTGCCTCTGTGGAAACTGTATTTCAGTGCTGGAGACAGCATGTAGCCACTGTCTCTGACCCCAAGTCACTGTCTTTGCACCAAACTTCTGGGTGTTGGCTCTCTTTCCAAAGCAGTCTGTTCCCAGGATCTTCACATGCAGACAGACCACATGGTGGCCCATCCTAAAGGTCTTCCAGGTGGGCTAGGCACATCTCATCTCCAGTGCTGTGAACCCTGCTACTTAAGAATATGCCTGTGACCTTCAGATAAAATGATATGAATCTGGAGTTTGCTTCAAAATGATATAGAAGAAAGGGGAAGTGGTGGGGGCACAGATGATCCAAAATTAGCAAAGAGTTGCAAATCATTGCAGCTGGGTGCTGAGTGCATGGGAGTTCCAGTGCCACTCAATCTGTGGTCTGGAACAGGTGCCCATGTGCAAACTATTATTTGTCTATGAAGATATGAGTAAGAGACACCGAGAGAAGCATTCAGAAACTTTTATAGCAAACCAACAGAGTAATGCTATGTCTGTTAAATCTAACAATAAAAGAATTTTGTCTGTCTTTGCTTTTTTAATCTTGTTTTCCCAGGAATTCACTTTTTACAAAACTATCAGTCTATGACTAATTGCATATTAATTTAAAAAAAAAAACGACATGTAGATTGAGAAGTCCTGCTTTATATGATCAGTCTGTACTCACATATAAATTTACAATGATATAAATTTTTGTTATTTTACAAATACAAAGATGAATGTAAGACACAAAGCTGCCTCTGAGTTGGTCTGATGGAGGTGCCCTCCCCATCTCTCAGTGCACCCGCCAGTAAGACAGGTGCCGGGCGGGGCGATGTCCTTCCCGCAGTGCCGAGCCTGTTGCAAGGTGTTTATTTCAGCATCATCTCCAGCTCTGAGGGGCAGCGCCTTGGGTAAGTGTTTGCAGAGTTTAAACTCACACTTTCCCTTTTTCTCTCTTACAAAGGACAAATGTTAGCCCACTGAGGGATTTTTTTGTTTGTTTGTTTTGTTTTTTACTTAAGTAGAAGAGTATACAAACACTACAAGTCCATATCAGTCAACATGAGAAAATTATGTTTTCCAATTAGGTTATTGAAAAAAACTGTGTGTATGTATACAGGTACATTTGCATTTAAAAGAATATCTAGGTTTGATTTCAACCCTTTTTCCTGTTCTCACAATAAAAGTGGCCCCTGGCCATTCATTTTAAAGTCAAAAACTCCTGCTGCCCCAGGGCAGCTAATATGCTTCTGTTAATCATCTTGATGCCCCTGGGGGAGGGAGTTAAAGAAACCAGCTTAGACCCGGGGCCCAAACATCTCAAATGCAGCCAGCTCTGTTTTCTCTGTCAGCTTCGTCCTAACAGCGAATGACCACTTAATGCCTTGAAAGCAAAACATCACTGAAAGGGGGAATCTGCTTTTGAGGACAGGGAAAGAAAATGAAAATATGCTGGAGGATGACTCTAGGTCTTTTGTCCTGGGACACAGCAGCCTGAGAGGCATCCCCATGGGATGACCCTGCAGGGTCCTGTGGCTACTGCTTTAGGCTTGCCAGGAAATAACGACTTGAGGGAAAGGCCTGCAGGGGAGCCTTCGCAGGGCTCCGCCTGTAAGGGTATGAGCACCAGGTTCTCTGTAATTAAGAAGCAGCCTGCTCCTGTGAAGACAGCACTGCCACCCCATCTGCCAGGCCCACGGGAGCTGGCACCGCGCCGCCCTGCCTGCCGCCCTGCTACCCACCGGATCCTTGGAGACCGCCTTTGATGGAGCGTTTATGCCAAGCTTTTCCAGAGGATAGACAATCTGTCGTCGTGGTCGCACGGGAACCAAGTAATGAAGGGCAGATGTCAGGGAGTGGGCGTAGGGGTTCTGGAACTGAAAGACAGCAATCTATATTTTAGGGGAGAGAATGTCAGAGAGGCTCAGCACAGATGTCTGCGTACAGCTTTACAAATATAAAACTCTTAACTCGGCCAAGTCAGAGAAGAAAAAAAAAAATCAGCAAATAAACAAACATACTCTTCGAGCAGTGGAATGAATTGTAGATAATGCCTGACACTAATGAAGATAATTACGAGAGTAATTACATTACTATCTCTGTGGGAATGACAGATAAACAAGTGGTTTGGTTTATGGGATTTTTCAGTACAAGTATTTTCCCCGGGAGGATATTCTTCTCCATAGTGATCATGCATCAGCTTGATCTGACCCCATTAAGCTGTGTTATCTGCATCCTGTTAACCTTTGTATGTTTGGCACAAGCTGCTTTAAGAAGACACATAGATAAAAATGTCATCCAAGGGGTAACTTAGCAGGGATGTGAAAATTCTCCTGTTTGTAAAAGTCACTCACAGTGACTTCAACTGGACCTCTGTTAAACAATAACAACAACAAAAACTGTTTTGGCACAAAAAGAAAACTGAGAAGTGAGGGTGGGTGTGGGAGAAGTAGATCATATTATTTACATCTAGACTAATACTAAATTATGAGTTGGATTTATACTTACTGAAATGAACTATGATAAACCATGTCTTAGGGGAATGCTTTATGTACTGATTTTATCCAGTTTTAAAAACTTAGCAGAGAAAACCAAACACGGTGATCTTTATTTCTGTCACATTTATAAAATCTTAGGGTTTTGGTGACATGAACTAAAGACATTGTAACCATTTAAATCTGAAGAGTCAGACTGTAAAATCAAAACTTTTAATGATACATTTATTGAATTTAAGCTAGAAAGCAAAGAAAGAAAAACAACTGTAGATGCATTTTAATAAATAGGTGGTTTACATATGACTTTTTGCAGTTCTAAAAATAACCCCTGGCATTTCTAAGAGCTTCTAAAATGGTTTTCTAATATCCTTCACCACTGAACTTCACACCCTGACTTCGCAAACTGAAAAACAGAACCCTAGCCAGCACCCTGTTTTTATGCCTGAAAGAGCTCTTAATACATGCCTTGACCAGAGAGACAGAGAGAAAACCATCCCCATAATGTGAGCCAAAAAGCTCAACTTTACTGTAGTCAACTGGGGATTTATAGCAGAATTTGGGAATTCTTACTCAAATTATTTGGAACTGCTTCATACACTTGTTTTAAATGAATATGTGAAATCAACTGGAAGTGCAGACTGAGAAGAAATCTGTTTCCAAGCATGTTTTTAGAGGCTATATACAACAGTGTGGAACATATTCCTAATTTCATACTATTGAGGTAAATGTATAAACATTTAATGAAACGTCCAAGGTATTATTTTTATTATGGATGCAAATGGACTTTCTCTAACCCAGCACATCCAGGCAACTTCATGAATAAAAACAAGAAAGTAATATCACATCCTGAAGGTCACAAAATTGGCATTTGGCCAAGTGCAAAGTAAAAGAAAACTGTGCAGGACCAGGATTTTCCAGCAGAACTGTTACCTTCCCATCTCAGTGAGCTCAAAGCTGGGCCATTTCATTGCCAAGGTGCTGCATTTTGATAGCAAAAAAAAAAAAGAAGCTAGGGCAGAGTCTACATCTCACTCAAAACCTTTTCTGTTTTTCTTCTTTCTTCCCCATTCCCTCTGGACTTCTCCAAAAGGTTTTCCGAACTTCTCCAAAAGGTTTTTGTTAAATAAAATACACTGGCGAGATTATTGTTATGTGTATGTACTAACACACTTCAGATTGTTTAATAAATAGACATGTTAATAATAAGGCATTTTAAGATCTCTTAGCTCCCTTTTGCTGATAAGAAGAAATGAGACAATGTCAAAGACTCTAGGCAGAACATGGGAAAGTTTGAGTTCATGAGTGGAATCTTATGGGGCAACTTCTACCTGCTGTAGTGGTTGAATCCCTTCACCCCAAGTCTACATCAAGTTGAGGACCAATGTTGTCAGTGACTGAGAGACCAATTTGCAGGAAAAAACCCTTGGGAATCTAGCTTGAAAACGCCCTTGCCTATGGAACAACCAGACACCTTATATGAGTGTGTGAGTGTGTGTGTAGGGGGGGTGAGTATATGTGTGAATGCATGAGTGTGTGAGAGTGTGGTATATGTGCATGAATGCATGAGAGTGTGTGGGGTGTCTGTGTGTGTGTGTTTGTGTTTGTGACTCTTCCAGGCAATGGGGATATAGCTTTGAACAAGACAGATAAAAGCATGGCTGTGTTCATGGTAAAATAGATAACTTCAGTTGGTGGTGAGTGCTGTGAGGAACACTAAAGTGGGATGGGACGTATGCAAGTAAGATGGAGGGTGTGTGATCTGTGCATGCACATACACACCATGTATACACATCAGATTCGTGTCTATTACCACAGTATTACTCCATGCAAGTATGGCAAGTGTTACACGGGGTTACATCGGCATCAGGTATCTCCACACTTTCTCTCCATCACCTACTGGGGGTGTGTACAGTGCTTGTTTGGAATGCTGGGATAGCACGCCAGTCTTCTAAAATAGAATTAATTTATTCTATGGAATCATCACTGAAATGTTCTTTGCTTGAAGGAATGAATAGGATCATGTTGGTGCTGCACTCGTGCATCATAAAAAATTATTAGATTTTCACGTCTCTTAGAGCATTTTTGCATGGTTTTCAGTCTCTGTTTTGTCAATATAGAAAAGCCAACATATTTTACTACCAATGATATTAGTTGTGATTGTGTCAGAAATTCGAAGCCTACAGAATGTCACTGTAGTCTATGAAAAAGGCAAAACTAAATATGGCCATTGGAAATTCAGACCCATGTTATCATCAAAACCCATCATGAGAGGAATGAATAAAATGTGGCACACAACACCAACAACACTGTGAACACTGACCTGCTGGGAAAGGGAATCGCACCATTCTCTCACCTTGCCTTCTCTGGATTTTGGGTAAACAGGGTAGTAGAGACAGGATTTAAAGCCTAAACGCAGGATCTCCTTCAGAAAGAACTTGGTGTAGTGCCGGAAAATGGGGTTGAGGGCAAAGTGATGCATGTGCCCGTGTTCTTCGCGCTGGTGGTGACTGAAGTAGATGAAATCTTCAATGTTGTAATGTGACCGGATGTACTCAATGTCCTACAGAAGAGACAGAAGGGATGGTTTCTACAAGCATTTTAAACAAATGGCATGCATTTTGTGATAAATATCTTTTAAAAATTACTTTAGGTATGACAGTAAGAAATGTGTTTTTCTCTTCCATATTTGCCACCTCATCTTCACGGTAAATTTTTTAAATTAGAAATTACATTTCCTGAGAGCTAGTTGTTCTGATGGATTGTCTTTGGGGGATGGCAGCAGAGCTTGTAATGTGCTCCTTCCACACCCATGGCTGCTATCAACTCAGAGAGCCCCGAGTCTCTGCCGTTGGCCAAGTGGCAGGACGGCAGCTCCATACCACTCAGGCAAAGTGAGCACAAGCCAGTCAGCGCAAGAGACCGAGCCCATGGGAAATTAGGGAGTCAGGCAGACAGAGCCACTAGTGTTCTCTGATGTGTTAGTGTGGAAATGTGTCACCCCCAAGTCACACACTTTGTTTTGTTTTGCTTTTCTTCATTTGAGACAGAGTCTCACTCTGTCACCCACGCTGGAATGCCCCGGCGTGATCTTCGCTCACTGCAACCTTTGCCTCCTGGGTTCAAGAGATCCTCCCATCTCAGCCTCCCAACCAGCTGGGATTTCAGGCGCCCACCATCATGCCTGGCTAATTTTTTTTTTAGTTTTAGTAGAGATGGAGTTTCACCATGTTTGGCCAGGCAGGTCTTAAACTCCGGACCTCAAGTGATCTGCCCGCCTTGGCCTCCCAAAGTGCTAAAATTACAGGTGCGAGTCACCATGCCTGGCCCCAAGTCATACACTTTGATTACATGTATGGCTGGCTGGCCTACAATAAAACTGCATAATTGGGCCTTATCCCTGTGCACTTCTTAAACCTTCTATCCCCCTTGATGTGTAATATTTTTACAGTGGAAGGTAATTTAAAGAATTGATGAGTGTCTTCCCATGTAAAGGAAATATCAGGCACACTGCTCTTGTTTCCATAGGTCTGGTTCTGGTTCCCCCACTGTGCCCACATTGCACTGGGATCCCAGGTCTCCTTCATGCTAACTGTGCCCTGGGCCAGCCTGTCCTGTGTCACCTCCCAGCAGTGCACACTGTCAGGAGCATGGCGGGAGGGGAACACTCCAAGGTGGGTGTGACTCTCTGATGACAGCAGCAGTAAATGCACCCAAAACGCAGGAAAAATCAAATCATATGCAGGTTGCAAAACACCAACTTATATTTCTCCTTGTTTTCCACAGTAAAATTATTTTAAAAGCCTACTTTCAAGAACAGAAATTGGAGAATGCAAGGCCCCTGATGTGTTCTGTGATCAGCAAGGCTGGCACCAGCAAATCCATGAAAACTGTGGCATCTGTGGCCAAGCTTCCCGAGGTCCCCTGCCTTTCCAGCTTTTGTCACAAAGCACAGAGGAAACAGAGCTCAGGGTAACCGGGCCAGTGGCGGTACCCTAGGGCAGTTCTGGCAACCTTTCAATCTGCATTGACCCTGTAATGGCCTTTATACTATAAGACTGTTCTTTAATTACCAAGGAGGCATCCCTCATTATAAAATAAAATGAGTGATAAGTATAGGACTGAGAAATCATTGAAAAACAAAAAGCCAACAGAGGTTATTAGCCCAAAACAGCAGATGGGCCATGTGCATCTAATTTTCTTCCCATCCCAAATCCCTTAAAATAACAACAAAAATTATTTTTGGTGTAATGAGAGCATAATGGAGGACAAAAACGTTAGGCAGTTTTACATTGGAAGGAAACCCTACCACTAGGTGAAACCTTCTTACCTTGGGTCACCTGGAGTCCCTGCCTGTCGGCTGGTACTCCATTCAAGCACACAAGGGGAAGCCAGACACTGCCACACCCTCCCAATCAGACAGAGGGATGGTGGCACTACCAGTGACAGGGGAGACGCCATGGAGAAACATACAAGCACAACTGTCAAGGATACCCATGCCAGCCACTCAAACTGATCATTTATTCTTTCACTCATGACAAGGACAGACTTTTGAGGAAAACTGACAAATAAAAAAAGACCAGCATAGAGAAACATACAACTTACTACAGAGAAGACAAATTATTCAGGAAATAGCAGAGAATTAAAAAAAGTTCTACAGAGTGTACTCAGAGAGATCAAAAAGGATCTTGCATGTAATAAACAAGCTGGTACCAAAAAGGAACAATGAGAGAACAAGAGACTTGGAAGTTAAATAGATGAACTCTGAAATAAAGATTCCAATAGAGTACTTGGGTAATAGAATAAACACAGCTGAAGAATTAGAGATTTGGAAGACAAAATTGAGGAAATCTAAAATGATGAGTAAAATGTAACATATATATGTTTAGAGACATTGAAGAATCAATTCAAAAGATCTAATATCCATCTAAAAAAGAATTTAAGAAAAGGAGAATGGAGAAAATGGAGAAGAAATAATTAATGAAATCATAGAAGAAAGATTGCCAACAGAGACATAAGATACTTCTTGGCAAAATTTCAGAATTCCAGAGACAAAAAGAAAATTTAATTCTCGAGAAAGAAAGCAAACAAACACACATTTATTCATAAAAGATCAAGAATCAGGTTGGTATCAGATTATATTTTATCAATGACATTAGATACTGGAAGACAACAATCTGATGAGAAATAATTAGAATGAGGCTGGCGCAGATGGCTGATGCCTGTAATCCCAGCATTTTGGGAGCTTGAGCGGGGGCAGATCACCTGAGGTCAAGAGTTCAAGACCAGACTGGCCAACATGGTGAAACCCCATCTCTACAAAAAATACAAAAAATTAGCCGTGTGTGGTGGTGCACACCTGTAATTCCAGCTACTCAGGAGGCTGAGGCAAGAGAATTGCTTGAACCCGGGAGGCAGAGGCTGCAGTGAGCCGAGATCACATCACTGCACTCCAGCCTGGGGGACAGAGCAAGACTCTATTTCCATAATAATAATAATAATAATTTGAATGAGAATTCTACACACAGCCAAATGAGTATACAAGTAGGAGGACCAATGAAAATTTCTCATATTTGTGTGGATGCAGGGACCTTACTACCCAACACCGTCTCTAAAAGAATAACTAACTCCAAGAAATATGGGATCAAAAAGAGGAATAAATCTAAGAAAGAGAAAAGTGTGCAATATATTAAAGAAATAAAGCCATGTGAACATCTCGATGTCAAAAACACATTTGATAAAATTCAACACTCATCCATAATAAAAACTTTTAATAAGATAGAGAAGAAAATTTCCCTTACTTGTTAAGGGATATGTATCAGAAACCTACAGCCACGATTATGCTAAATGGAGGAAAGTACAGAATCATTCCATTAAAATCAAAAACACCAGAGAGGCAGCTGTTACTAACACTATTACTCAATGTTGTTCTATCCATACACTAAAACTGGAAAAAGACTAAAGGTATAAATATTGAAAAGGAAGGTGTAGCAGGTTCTCTTATCCAAAGAATCCTAAGATGACCGCCAGGACAGTACCTGTCATCCCACATCCCTCATGCTCTTCTGCAAAGTGACTCTGCCACACCCCCATTGAGAGAAGTCCGCCTCCACCCCTTGTGTCTGAGCGTGCCCTCTAACTGCTCTGACCAGTAGAATAGGGTAGAGGTGATGCTGCGGCAGAAAAGAGAATCAGCTGAAAAACTTTCCAAGCTCAAAGATATTTCATAAAGGTGACTGAATACAAGATAAAAATACAAACACTAGTAGTTTTCCCATACACAAGACAAACATTTAGAAAATATGAGAAAAAATGTATACTCAGAATACCAAGAGAAATCATAAAACACGTAGAAATAAATGATCAATGTCGAGAACTGTGTCAGGTCAGGGTCTCAGCAGGAAACAGTATGATCAGATAAGGATAATTGGAGGCGGGTTTAACAAAGGAAATATTTACAAGGATGGGGCAGGTGTAAGAAGATAAGTAGGGACTGTGCCACAGCAACTGCAAGCTATTCCCACCCTAAGAGGGTGGCACAGGAGGAGGGCTGGTTATAGGAATCCAAAAGGAGAGCATCATGAAGAGGCTGCCTTGAAATGTCAGGGAACTCAGTGGAGATCAGCCTGCTGAGGCATCAGACGTCACTGTCCCCTCCTCCTTCTGTCAGGGCTCTCCATCCACCAAACCCAACGGGCAGCCAAAACGCAAAGGCACCCATAATGCTGTGCCCATCGGTCAGGCTCCCTGGGACAGAACAGGGTGGAGAAAGGTGGAGAGTGGACTCACAGGACAAACAAAAACCCGTATGGCACAAAACATGATGCAAGAAAACCACATGAAAGAAGCCACAAAACGTTTCTGAAGAACCCAAAAAGTTAAACAACAACAACAACAACAACATAGAAATCCATGATCCATGATCCTAGTAGGGAAGTCTTTATATTTTAATGTCAATTCCGCCTAAATTGTTCTATAGAATTCACACAGGTACAACTATATTAATAATAAGCATTACAAGGTTTGGGAGAGGAAATAGCCAAGAAAAAAAAATAAGAAAATTTAGAAGACACCAAATGAGAGAACACTCCTCCACTAGATATAAAAGCACATGATAATGCAATAGGTATCAACAGATAAATCCATGGAAAAGGAGAGTTTAAAAATCGACATAGGCATATAGAAATTTAATAAACGTAAAAGCAGCATTTTAAAATCAAAAGGGAAAGAATGGACTATTCAGTAATAAATGCTTTGAAATAGCTGGCTGTGCACTGGGAAAATATAAAATGACATTTCCATTTGACATACACACACATATATGATATATGTAACAAGTGCAAAGAAGAATGCTGGAAAGGATAAATGCATCACTACAGTAGTAATACTTCGGGGAGAGTAATGGAATATATCAATATGTGTATAGGTGGTGGAAAGTTATCTGAGTTTTTAGGGTGAGAATGTTTTCATGTAGTCTTTGTAATATATTAAATATTGTGAACTGCAAAAAAATGGAGAATTGCAAGTTCTCCAAGTGGGACAGAGGCAGATGATGATGGTATCCATCAGAAAAAGGAGGCATTCACATTAAATAAGTAAAAGTACAACTCCAAAAGGGGCATTTGGGCTAATTCATGATATAGCAAGGCACAATCAAAGAAATTAATATCCACTTCACAATTTACCATTTCATTTCTGATCACTGCAATACCAACTATTTGTTCCGCAACTTCAGCTACAAATGCCTGCAGCAGTGTTCCATCCTGAAAAGATAAGCATATATTTTAAGACCCTTAAAAGTATGGCTATGAATATTTCTGTAAGCAGGCAACAGTGGGTCTTAACCACGTTCACATAACAACAACAACAACAACAGAACAAGCATCTATCAACACCTACTTTGGGTCAGGTAGTAAGTTAAACGCCCTCCCTATGTCCACTGGATCCTCACACCAACCCCATGAGATATTATTATTATTATTGTTATTATTATTATCAGTTTTGAGATGGAGTTTTGCTCTTGTTGCCCAGGCTCGAGTGCAATGGCATGATCTTGGCTCACTGCAGACTCCGCCTCCGGGGTTCAAGCAATTCTTGTGCCTCAGCCTCCCAAGCAACTGGGACTACAGTCGCTCAGCTAACTTTTGTATTTTCAGTAGAGACGAGGTTACACCACGTTGCCCAGGGTGGTCTTGAACTCCTGGCCTCAAAGAATCCACACACCTCGGGCTCCCAAAGTGCTAGGATTGCAGGCGTGAGTCACCACACCCGGCCTCAGGGTTGAGACTTAATAAAGTTAATAATTTTACTGCTTCGTCAAGGATATTCCATAGTGAAACCAGCTTTTCCTTTCCTTTTTCTTTAATTGACATACTTGTAGATTTACATGCAGTGTAAGAAATAAAACAGAAATTTCTTATACACGTTGTTCAGTATCCCCTAATGATAACATTTTGCATAACCACAGTATAATACTACAAGCAGGAAACCAACACTGTTACAATTGTGCGTGTGTGTGTGTGTGTGTGTGTGTGGTGTATGAAGTTTCACATGATTTCATCACCTCTATAGGTTTATGTATCCACCACTGTAGTCAGAATATTGAAGAATTCTAATACCACAAAATCCCTTGAGTTGTCCCCTCTGTCCCCATCCTCCCCACATCCTTAACCTCTGGCATCAAATAACCTGTTCTCCATTTCTAAAATATTATCACTTCAAAGTGTCATATAAATGGAACTCTAGAGGATATAACCTGTAGGGGTTAGCTTTTTCCTCACTCAGTATAATTCTCTGGAGATTTATCCAAGCCGATACATGTATCAAGAGTTCATTTCTTTCATTGCTTAGTAGTATTCCATGGCATGATGTTCCACAGTGTGTTTAACCATTCATCTGTTGAAGGATATCTGGGCTGACAATAGCTGCTATGAACATTAGTGTAAAGTCTTCGTTTCTCTGGATCAAATGCCCACAAGTGCAATTGTTACACCATAAAATAGTTGGAGTTTTAGTTTTTAAATAAACAGCCAAGGTTGGGCACGGTGGCTCACACCTGTAATCCCAGCACTTTGGGAGGCTGAGGCAGGCAGATCACTTGACACCAGGAGTTCGAGACCAACCTGGCCAATGTGGTGAAACCCCGTCTCTACTAAAAATACAAAAACTACAGGCAGGCACCTGTAATCCCAACTACTCATGAGGCTGAGGCAGGAGAATCACTTGAACCCGGGAAGCAGAGGTTGCAGTGAGCCAAGATCGCGCCATTGCACTACAGCCTGGGTGACGAGAGCGAGACTCTGTCTCAAAATAAACAAATAAATAAAAATAAAAATTAAAAATTAAACAGCCAAAATATTTTCCAGAGTGGCCACACCGTTCTACATTCCCACCAGCAACACTAGAGATCCAGTTTCCCCACATCCTCGCCAGCATTTAGCAACTAGTGGCATCACTGTTTTTTGTTTCAGTCATTCTGATGGCTTTGCAGGGATATTCCACTGTGGTTTGCTCTTTCGGTAGTTACTGGGTGAAGAACACCAGGACCACTAGGACATTTGCTGCCACTTCTGTGACCTACTCTGAGGTGGCACTGGCTTCACCCACCATTGCTATTGCTTTTGCATCGTAAGTACAGATCTCAACACAGTGAAAAATGAATAAAACAGTTTTTACCTTGCAGACTCCCAGAAAATCCATGTTTCAGAGGCCCCCAAGATTCTTTAGGCCACACTTTGAGAACCAGGGCTTGACCTCATACCACTTAGAGGGCCAGGAGGGAAGGAGCAAAAAATGAAGAAACAAAGAGTCCAAGACAAACCAAAGCAAATACCATGTGCTGAAGGGAAGTTGTATTTTAGTTTACTCTGATGCCTTCGTAAATAGTGAACATTTGTATATACACCATTATGTTTAGGTGTTTGGTGTCTTCCTTCTGATGACTTAAAAATTAACTAAAAGGTTTTTTTCCAAAAGAATGAATAACTGGAACTCCCCAAATGACCTCAACAGTAGAATGAAGACATAAATGGTGGTATATTCATGCCATAAAATACTTCATGCTATAATATGAATGACTCTTACAAACATATTGCTGAGCAAAAGAAACTTGATATCAGAAAACAAGTGGTATGATTCCATTTATGCAGAGTTCAAAAATAGGCATAGCCAATCTCTGATCTTAGAAGTGAGGTGGTATTAACTTAGGGAAAGGCCTGAGTAGAGGCATCGGGGAACTTCCGGCAGGCTGTGGTTAGTCTGTTTCTTAAAATGTGCTTGTTACATGGTGTATGCAAATTGTGAAATCCACCACACTGTTTATTGGTTATACCTCAATAAATTTTGTTCAAAATAAAATGTATCAAAAAAGTGACTATGCACAATATTCTTTAACTATCTGCATCTTTCCATGTGTAGTTAGATTAACTGGCATGGCCCTTAAGATAGCAGTATTAATTTATAGACTGCCATAAGCCTGACTTTTGCCATAGCACATACATGCATTACTACACTAGAAAGAGAACCCAACACTTATCATGCAGGATCTTTCCCAGGCCATGTAATCCTGGGGCATGCAGCCAGCTCAACAAAAGGGTCTGGTCAGACTCATCATTCAATAGGCTCAAATAGGGTCCCACTACCCTCAATCTGGTACCCAGTGCTGCTGAGGTGGGCACCAGATACCCATGGATTCCTAAGCTACCCTTCCCTAACCACGGTCATACTGTATCTACCTATCCCCAAAAATAGGATCTATCTCATTTTGATATGATTGTTTGGATCAAGTCCAAATTTTCTATCTTCATGAGAAGGATTTTGGGTGTCTGATCCCTCTGGGGGATCCCCACTGAGAATGGTCGCACTTCCTTAAGTCCCAGTCTCCATGGTTTCCTCTTCTGCTCCCATCTTCTAACTCTATCTCCACTGCCCCCTGCCATATGATTTTCCAACTCAGATCCAAGGAAGTTTCAGGGCTGAATCTACATGGGTCATCACAATGGTCCCATATCCTGAGGTCTGGTCATATCACGTACTTACAGGGTCTTTGCGAGCCTTGTTGTAACGGTCTAAGTCCTCCAATATGCTTTTATTCAGCATGAGGGTGCTGACAAGATTTTCCACACCAGGAGTATCCAAGAAAGTGGCAAATCTTATATGAATGGACCTGGGTAAGGAGAGGAATATATTTTTAAGTTAAAGTACTAAATATGTATTCCCCCACAAATGGAGACAGAATTGTAACATATCACACTTATATAAAATAATATCCAGTAAAGTATGTTTATATAACATTGGGGTTTGAGTAATTGTAAAAGTAACTCATTTCATTATAGAAAACCTGAAACACAAAAACGTGTGAAGAATAAGGTAAATATCACTGATAATGCCATTAACCAAAGACAACACAGAGACACTTTAAATATTTAGTTTACAACAGCACTATGATTTATTTCATAAACAGAGTCAAAATCCTTTTTTAAATTATGTTAGGAAGAAGTCACACTGCACCAGGGCTGGCTTCACGGGTGTGGGACCCACACAATGCTGTGTGCTTTGTAGAGCCTCACACTCACAGTTTATTGCTCTGAGGCCACCGTTCAAAAATTCTTAATAATTTTATCTTTCACTTCATGTTTTTAAGTGAAGTTAAGTGACACAATGGAGCATGTTAGGGGCCTTGGAGCCTCGGCTCACGTGTGTACCCCACGGTCTCTCCATGATGCTTTTCTCCCACCTGTTCCCTGCCCCTGGCACCCTGGGCCCTAGAGAGCCTCCCCATTCCTGCCTCATGACAGCTGCCTCCTCCTTCTGCCAAGGGTGACACTGGTTGCATTGGTTGGGGGAAGCCCGTGTTCAGCCAACACCCAGTGGGGTTCCTGGACAAGGGTATAGAGAGGCTCATGAGTCAGGTACATGACACATGGAGTCTCTGGTCAGACCAAGGGGGTGGCTGTCCCCACCCTGGGCAGGCAGTGCCATGGCATGTTCGGCTAGCAACTCAGTGTGCACCTCCTACCCATCCTCCACCCAGGGGTTCAGTGCATCCTGGTGCAGAGGGTGCAAGCCCTTGGTTGGATGCCTGTTTGCCATGGGTTGGAGCTCATGGGAAGGAGAGACTGATTGCTCCACACGAGGCCAGAGCCTCACATTTTCATCTTGCAGTGGGTCCTGTACATTATGTAGCTGGCCTTGCAGTGAATTCTCTGCAGTTACTAGGGTATTATTACTCAATGGGACAATTCCATTCCTCCTTGTGCTGATACAATAAAATATCCTAATCTATTTAACTGTCAACTGTAGGGAACATCTGTGCTTAAATTTTAATACATGCTTCCATATTATGAACAAAGTATCCTATTTGCGAAGAACAATATCTATATCTATAATTAACTAATAAAAAGATGAACAACTCCATGTTAATAATGTTTATGGGCAATTTTAAGTGAAAGGTAAGAACTTTGTTATATGACCACCTTACACCAAAATCTAGTTCAGTGGATTAAAGATGGAAATGTAACAAACAAGACCACAAAAGCACTAGACAAACACTCAAGCGAATTAAAAACATATATCCACACAAAACCTGTACATGAACGTTCATAGCAGCATTATTCACAATAGCCCAAGAGAAAACAACCCAAATGCCCACCAACTGATGAATGGATAAACAGAGTATGGTTTATACATACAACAGAAAACTATTCAGCCATAAAAGAAAATAAAGTACTGACGCATACGCCAACATGCATGAACTTTAAAACATTGTGCAAAGTGAGAGAAACCATATACAAAAAGGCACGTGTTGTGTAATTCCATTTATATGAAATGTCCAGAACAGGCAAATTTACAGTGATAGAAAGTTGGTTAGTGATTGTTGGGGGCTGAGGGGAGAAGAGAATGGGAGTGACAGCTTGATAGGTACCGGGTGTCCTTTGGGTGATACAAATGTTTTAGAACCAGATAGAGGTGGTAACTGCACAATGCTGTAACTCTACTACAAACCACTGAATTGTACATTTGAAGTGGGTAAACTGTACGGCATGTGAATTACATCTCAATAAAGCTGTTACAAAAAAATATATATAATGCCAAAATAATTGAAAGGAAAAGGGAATGGCAACTAATAGCAAAAAAAAATAAGCTGGCATAGCTATATAAATATCACATAAACCAGATCTTAAGGCAAAAATCATGAGAAAAAGGTCTTTGTTTGATCATAAAAGTTCACTAGGAAGACATAACAATACCGTATCTATAGGTGTCTAACAATAAAGCTCCAGGATACTGAAGTAAAAATGGACAGGGTTATGAGAAGAGTTTGAAATTTACCATCATATTGGTAGAGTTTAATATGGTAGAGCTCTCTCAGAAACTGGTGTCAGACAACACATTTAAGATACTGTGGAAGATCTGGACAAACTTCAGCTAAAGTACGCTATATCCCCCAAATGAAAAAGACACGGCCATCTAAGAGTTGTCTCACTGTTTCCATTCCAAAGCCCTCCAGCCAGCTGTCTTTCCTGTCTTAGGTAACGACAACTCCATCCTTCCAGTGGTTCAGGCTCAGACCTTTGGCTTCATCTGTTTTCTTGCACACCTCTCTTTCAGCCTCACTTTGGGCTGACTCTACTTTCAAAATGCATCTAAGAATGGAACGACTTCTCAAGACCTCCAATGCTAGTCCAGTCTCCACCACCTCTCTCCTCGGTTGTTGGAACAACATCCTAGTGTCTCTCCACATTTCTGCCATTGTCCCTGACAAGCCATCCTCCACCAATTTGCCAGAGCAATGCTTATCAAATGTTAAGTCAGATCACAAAACTCTTATACTCAAATTCCCAGCAATAGAGGTGTTCTTACCCTCTTTTATGTGTACGGCCCCTCTCAGAATGTTTTTAAATGAATAAAGTAAGATACATAAGATTATAATATATGAGCTTCATTAAACAAACACGATTCAGCAGGGAATCTAATAATTACCATAATTTTGCTACACTGACGAGCATAAGCTTGCACTCCCAGTAAAAGCCAAAGTTCTACACTGGCTGACAGCCCCCTCCCTGACTCCTCACGACCACAGCCTCCTTCCCTGTGCCCTCCCTCTGGGATTGCTGCTTGCTCTGACTCATCTCCAAACAGTTGGCTTCTTGGTTTCCCTGCTCTGCGGCACAGGCCACCGTGCTGTTCCTCAAACATGCCAGACATAGTCCCTCATCAGAAGTTCCTACTTGAGGAAGTTCCTACCTCATCAGAAGGTCCTACTTCATTAGAAGTTCTTACCTCATCAGAAGTTCCTACCTCAACAGAAGGTCCTACTTCATTAGAAGTTCTTACCTCATCAGAAGTCCTACCTCAACAGAAGGTCCTACCTCATCAGAATTCCCTACCTGAGAAAGTTCCTACCTCATCAGAAGTTCCTGCCTCATCAGAAGTTCTTACCTGAGGAAGTTCCTACCTCATCAGAGGTTACCTCATCAGAAGTTCCTATCTGTAACTCTCCTCCAGCAAATCTATGAGCCTGTTCCATCACTTCAACATTTGAGTCTTTGCTGAAACTTCACCCTCTCAATGACCCTGAAACCCTATTTAAAATTTGGACCCTGACTTTCCAACCTCATTCCCTTTTCTATTTTTCTCCACAGCACTTCCTACTTTCTCTTTATTTTTTTTTTCACTGTTTGTCTCCTTCCACTAGAATAAAACTTGACAAAGATGGGAGTGTTGGTCTATTTGCTCACTGCTGCCACCTCATGGCTAGAGCAATGCCTGGCACATGGTAGATGCTCAATAAATAGCTGTTAAGTGAACTAATCATGAAGCTTGCATGGAGATAGCCAGAGAGCTTCTCCATGCTTTTTACATGTCTTTTTGTTTTTTTTTCTTTTTTTACATATAATAAATACTATAACTGAGTTATAAAGAGTGTTGTTGGATACTAGACTGGAAAGTGAGAGTAAGTGGACATCTTCCCCCAGTAAGGCTTGAAGCTCAGACCATATCATGGTCCACTCCAAAAGGCCAGGGCTTTTTGTAGCCTACAGTGGTGCCCAATAAATGTTCAGTGGGACATGGGGCTATCTTCCTGCAAAGGAGCACAAAACTGCAAACATTGTTTCAACAGTCTGTCCATGGAAATCTACTGGTGATTAGGGGTCACAACCATTTTGCATTCATCTCTGCTATTCATATTCACCAAAGAGGAATATTTCAGAGCTTTCCTTTGTTCCTAGAATTTCAGGGGGAGGAACAGGCAATGGCAGTATGTTTGTGCCCTCCTCTAAAATGACACTGTCCAGTACAAGAGCCCGTACACTTGAAATGTGGTACTCAGAACTGAGATGTGCTGTAAGAATAAAATATTCACTGAATTGTGGACTTGGTACAAAAAAGTAATATAAAGTATCTCATTCGTGCTTTTTAAATATTGATTATATGCTGAAACAATAATATTTTGGATATAATGGGTTAAATAAGAAATGTTACAATTAATTTCACCTACTTTTTGATTTTTAAATTAGTGTGGCTATTCAAAAATCTAAAATTACACATGTGGCTCAGAGTGTATTGCTACTGGATGGGGCTGCTCTCTCTGTCTGTATTTGCCTCTGAGAACTATCTCCCAAAAGGTTTTTATTCAGCTCAAAAAGCAGAATGTAGGCTGGCTGGGTGAGGTGGCTCCCATCTGTAATCCCAGCACTTTGGGAGGCCAAGGCAGGAGGATCACTTGAGACCAGGAGTTCAAGACCAGCCCAGCCAACATGGTGAAACTCCATCTCTACTAAAAATACAAAATAGCTGTGCATGGTGGCTCACGCCTATAATCCCAGCTACTTGGTTGGCCAAGGCACCAGAATCACTTGAACCCAGAACCCAGGAGGCAGAGGTTGCAGTGAGTCGAAATCATGCCACTGCACTCCAGCCTGGGCAAAAGAGTGAGACTCTATCTAAAAAAAAAAAAAAAATTCCGAATGTAGGTCTTATTCCACATGTGACCTTTTTTTGGCAGGCTCTGAGGCAAGGTGGCTGTATATACACTATTCCTCCTACAGTGGGTGCTGAGAATAGCAGCCTGTTTGTTTTTGCTTTAACTAGAATGAGATGTGGGAGACCTGAGGAGGAGGTGGTGTAGCTCCTTTGTTTTCTGGGTAAAGGGAGGAAGAGGTGTGGATTCTTTACTTAGTGTGTTCTGATAGCCGTGTGTCACTATGCACTTGTTCTTTGTGTCTTCACATCTCCACCTGTTGCATTTTAAAGCATTTTCATAGTATGTGGTTTTGCCTAATAAAGCATTCTCATAGCAAAAAACAAAAAAACAAACAAAAACGGGACACATACTTGTTGCTACATGGGTATTTCCTTTACAAAGTAAATTGCTTTTAATTGCTTCTAGTTGCTTCTACACAGCAATTGGCAGGAAAAAGTGAAAAATGAATAAATGTAAGAAATAAACTCTTAAGACATATTTCCTTAAAATCAAGGATTAACATGGATTCATTAAGAATTATTCATTCACTCCATCACAAATATTTATTAAACATCTGCTGTGTGCCCTGTGTGTTCTGGGTGCTGGGGATACATCAGGGAAACAGACAATCCACAATTTCTGCTCTCGTGGAGCTGAACTGCTATTGACTCCAGACCATATTTTGAGAAATAATTCTGAAATTCTTTAAAGTTTTAAATAAGGCACATGAGGTTAGAAGCAGACCAATTGTTATGGAGACCTTCATCTGTGTTTTTGCTAGAGAAAGCACCTTGAAAAATACAATGACTTCAAGACAAAGTTGTCAGGATGCATACTATTTTATTCTCAACAAAAAACACTCATTAGAATCCTTAATTAAAATGACATGGATCTCAAATATATATATATATATCATGTCATCTATACCAACAGAATACTGTTGTCAAATTATCAAGCAGCTATCTTTATTTCTTGCCCTATTCTCAGATAAATCATAAAGCTTTATTCATTGAGGGTCTATAAAATGATACCAAGACCTTCTGTGGAATGAACTTTAAATCTGCTAAATAAATATCCAATAAAACAAAGTCTGCTTCAATGATTATGTATTGACTTAGGCCTGGCAGGACCTCAGAAGATGGTGGCTCATTGGATGCACCTAAACATGGCCCTATTTTCATCTCTCTGCAAGTTTCAAATAGGAAGTTGCTTCTCTC